>NC_061119.1:12515001-12556468 GCF_002878395.1 Capsicum annuum | reverse complement strand
GATATAAGAAAAATCATATTAGAAAAAGCATTTGGTAAATATTATATGACTAGAATAAATTACATATCATACCTACCTAACTACTCTTACAAATACTTACCATGATAAATTACATATATATAGAATTTTGGGGAAAAAATATGAGAAACATACAGTTAGTAGAAAAACAGATGAAAGTAAATTTAGACAAATACATGAAAACTAAAGATATAAAATATATAGAATTTCTTAATGAAAATATGCAAAAACTACTTAGACTAAAACAAACAACTGAAAAATATTATGAAAAAGCATTTAAGCAAGCTTAAATGATAGATGATATTAAAATACTTGTTTTATATATACTTAGGGATATAGAAATCATAGACATAAAGAAAATAATATGGGAAAAATTACAAGATTATGAAGAGGAAGAATTATTAAACAGTATAGCAAACTTACGCATATATTATGAACATCAATACTATTTAGACTCAGATGGATATTATACAGACTAAAAATGTCAGAATATATTAAGAAAATTAGAGGAAACCAAGAAGACCTACATAAAGAAATTGATTATAGAAAACAAATTAGAGAAATAATGAAAAATCTAATAGAAAAATTAAAATGGATAGACGAAACCTTGAAAAATTTAGAAAAAAGCAAAGATAAAAGTTTAGATAGTTTAAAAAATTCATGAAGAAGAGAACAAGAAAAAATAGTTAGTAGTATTAATAACCTCAAACAAGATATTGAATATAGTACAAGTAGAATAGATTATTATACATTTACTTTAGAAGAATAGAATGATAAACTACGAATATCTAAAATACTGGGAACAAGAAATGAAAGAAATAAGATTAACAGAAAACCTAATAAAAACGAATTTAATTGAATATTTTAAAACAAAAGATATAGAATATTTAGAATATCTTAAAAATAATATAGAAGACTTACAAAAACTAAGAGAAAAAGCTAAAGAATATATAACAAAGCATTTAATCAACGATCATTTAATCACCCCTCAAAATATGAATATCAGTAAAATTGAATATATTAATAAAATATATGAAAATAAAAAATACAAGAACGAAGAAAAACAGTTAATGAATATTACTACAAAGCATTTAACAATTACATAAATTAATGGATACATCGTACGAAAAGAATAAATCATTAAAAGAAATCGAAACCCAACTATATAGTTTATACCAAGAATACAAAAGATTACATAATACTAACGAGGATCCTAGAATACTAGATAATTTAATTACGATAATCTCTAATTTAGAATATGAATTAATAAAACATCTTAAGTCAAGAAGATATAAATAAAAAATATTTCAATCGATAATATTCACAAAATACATTATATAGAAATAAATACTTATTACCCAATAACTATTTATTTCTTAGTAAAGTTACCGCGCCTAATCCGCACCCCTACAATTGTTATACAATCTTGGTCATGGTATATAATCTTCAAATATGCAATTGAAGAAAACTTTAGAAGGAATTGGGTTGCTGAAACATTACATGCATGGATTCACGTAATAATTGATATAAAGCTAGGCTTAATTGATGGGGATGCATACCTTCAAGTCAAGCATGATATTTCTCTTTTTTCCTCCATTTCTTTTGACATTTTCCTCATCTTTCCCTATTTATATCATATATTAAATAACGTAACAATAAATTTTTAATACAATAAAGCTAACATGGAAGAGAGGAGTAATTTTATCTAGCCTATAGAAGGAGTAATCGTGTGAAGATACCGTCTAAAAGATTAATTGATGCATATCGTAAGGTGGTTTGGAAAATGGGTTCCAAAGTAACTATCTCTGGGGGCATAGGAGATTAGACTATTGTTGCATTTTGTTTCTGCTTTCTCATTTATTATTCTCTTATCATTTCTTCTATGTATTTTCTTTGTTGTTAAATTAGGCTTTGAAAAAGTTATGTAGCATAATATTCTATCACAAAAAAACTCAATTATCTTATCATAATCACCATGTACACAAATATATGAAACAGTCGAGTCTTTTCTCAATTCTTTTTGTATTCCTATTTAGTTTATTCTATTGTGTTAAACTGTTGATAGGTTACTCAATTAAGGAGGAATGCATTAATCCTATGCATTTATTATATGAATCATTTTAAAATAATAGCCATTAACTGTAGTAATAAAGTGGGGTTAATGTAGTATGTGTACCCTAGCTAACCGTTGCCTTCAGAAAAGCTCACATAGATGTCACTTTGTGCATATGTGAGTCTTGAAAAATTAAATGACTTCGTGACTTAATTATCAAGAAGCTTAAATACCGTTATATATCTATATATCTATATAATATATTAAAAAGTGAAAGGAATTTGGAAATGTTGTTTGAACTTTTTGCCCTTCATTAAAAGTTCTTACTTTATACAAAATCGTCTTTTCATTATTTTTTTAGAATATTTAAGAGTTAAAAATTAATTAAGTATATTTATGGTAAAACCTTTTATTATTAGAAATCACCAGAATTTCAATATTTTTTTTCTTAATTTAAGAGTTGAAAATTAATTAAATATATTTATGGTAAAACCTTTCCTTACTAGAAGTCATCAAAATTAATGACAATTGATATTTTTTCTATTAGTTTAAGAATTTTAAATCAACTAAATTTGATTCTAAAAAGATTTGAAAAATCTAGAAATAAATATAAAACTATTAGAATAAGAAAAATTTAAGAAGTACCAGATTCTTAACAGTTTTAAGTACGTAATACGAATGTAATCAATGATTTTGTAAAAATTTGATTTTAAAAATAAAAAAATTAAAATATATACAAAAATCGTACACAAATATGGTTCAAATTGATACATCTCTCTTAGCATGTAGTAACAAAGGAAAAAGGTACTGTATGACAAACGAAAAAGTAATAATCCATCAATCACTTGAAACTTCTGGTGGTAAAACATATATGTGTATGTATTTATGTTTACATTATTATGTTAAAGTGTTAAAGATTTTTGAAAAGTGATTTGAACTTTTTACACTTTATTAAAAATCTCCACAATAGATACAATTATTTAATTTTAAATAATCAAATGTTACACGTCCGGTTAAACTAGTAGGTATATACACCTATATATATATATCAAATGAATACTTAGCTTTCCATTATAAAGATTGGTGTATATTATTTATTTTATGTTATATGTTTGAACCTAAGATACTGGGACAGTGAATATCAATAAAGAATTGGTTATTGTATACATATTCTTTTTTAGACAATGTAAGTTTTCAAAAATTATTGGGATTCTTTCCTGCCGATCGATTGCCAGTAATACTTTTGATGATGGTCTAAAAAAATACTTCGTTATTGGCTACAGTAATGACGTTTGATTTAAAAAATAAGATATCTGATCTACTAAGAATTAAAATTACATACTAGTGCAACAATACATTTGCAGTAGTTTTAAGTCTGATTTTTTAAAAAAAATTATTTAGATATACACCGTTAAAAAATAATTTATGAGAGTGATTTTTCTCTTAATATCATGTCTTATGGAATGAAAAAATAAAAGCGTAAAAAGCAATGTAGGAACAAATGAGGGAGAAAGGCAAATATACATTAAGAGGCGCAAAAACAACATATGTTCAAGAAATTGAGAATGAGAGAATAGTGGTATCACTTCAGATGCTGTTATGGGATGAAATCATTTCTGAAGTGACTTATTGATATGAGGATACATTCGTCAATTTAAGCTGAATGTTTCGGTCATGACCCGAGCCGAGGCCCTGGTCACAACGGGCATCTCGAACCATGAAGGCCCGAGAGCCCTTCTCTGACTGGCAATCATGCACACGATTCATATACTGTAAAAAAATGCGAATAACAAACGGAAACATGGTCACTTTAATATTGCAACTGAGTAATACATACATAAGTTCAATAAAACCAAAACCATCTAATACACGTCTGCAAAATCTCTACTATAACTGAAATCAACAATCTATCTGAAACCGGGACAAGGCCCCCAGTCACACCATAAACCAAAATGAAATAACAAAGTCTACTAACAGGCATTTCAGGATAGAGAAGGCTCACCAACTGCAAGTCACAGGCACACCAATCTACTGCTTAGCAGAACTCCGGGACTGTGCCTCTGATCCTGAAATATAGGGGGGGTCAATACAGATGTACTGGTACGCAGAGCAATTCAAAATAATGTGCTTTTAAATAACATAAGTGAGAGCCTTTCATAAAACATTATACATGAAATAATTTTTAAAAAAAATACATGGGCGGTTTAAACTACTTTAAAACAATTCTGTAGATGTAACTTCTGTCTTTGTTTTACTTCTGAGTTAGGTGGTACACCCTACAAGTCTACGACCCCACGAGCTATATATATGGAGTCCGTTCTTGACTTGATGGTCAAGCCCCCAACCTAAGTTTGCCGCAAGGGTTGGAGTTTCTGATTCTGATACACCACAGGGCACTAGGCCAGCGTATAATCCCTCTTGGGGACATAATAACCTGTATCGATAAAATACGATTTTGGACAATGAGTTATCTGAACTCATGCTTTCTTTGGGTAACCACCTAACATCTCTTAAGACCATTTTTAGCTTTTTCTAAACATGCATCTTTCTGAAAACAATTCTAAAAATCTAAATGAAGTCTGACTTATGTTCTGTTCTATGATATCATGACATTATCTGCTTTGGTATTGTCATACCAAGACTTGCAAGTCATATTTTTTAAGCCATAAAATATCATGTACAATTCTTTCATTCAAAATAATGTTCAAACCACCAAAACATTCAAACAATTCAAGATGATTCATATTTCAAAACATATATCAAACCATGCAAGGATTCTCATCTTTTCAACATTTCAACAAATGGTGGTCAATTTCTCAAAACAATCATGCAATTCCTTCAATTATCATATTTAGCATTTAAAGCAAGATACTATCCCTCTCTTCAATTCTCAACCAACATAAATTTCATATTTGATAGCAAGACCCTTGACTCATTCTTTAAATCATGCAATTTAGGAAACCATAACTTGTAAATCAAGAAGTAGCGCAATGAGAGAGGGAAAAATTCATTAATTCATGCTCTCAATTCATATTTCAAAACTCCAAACACATACATATATATATATATATACTATCAAAAATTAAATTTAGGAGAAAGACCTCAAGATCAAAACATTATTATCAAAAAGGGTTCACAATGCATAATTGCTAATGTAAATTCAAAACCCTTCATAAACATATGATTTCTCAACATTCAAAACCTCATTAAAACAATTTCATCATGCCCATATAGTTTAGGAAAGCCCCACATAACTTAGATTATGTAGTTTGAATAATAGAACCCAAATCTTGACTCGTTTCTTGAAATTCTTGGATTGAAAGGCTTGGATCCTTGCCTTGAAGGAAAACCCTATTATCTCCTAGTTCTTGAGAGTGGAAAGGATTATGAATGATTAGAAACTAATATTTTATCAGTTAATAGGGTTTAATGTGTGATTTAAGTCGTGGGGATGGAGTTTGAGGTGAGGAAAATACCAAAATACCCTTAAAGAAACCAAAGAAAATTGCAGAAATCTTCAGTTGACGACCAAGGTTGACAGTCCGTCAGCTAGGTGACGGCTCATCACCTAAGTCATCACTTTTAGGCTTGAATTCCCCCATTTATGTCCTAGGCTAACGACTAGAGCTAACGAGTCGTCACTTAGTTGACGGCTCGTCAGCTTAGTCGTCACCTAAGTGATGGCTTATCAACCTAGTCGTCACTTAGTTGACAGATAGATACTTGAAAGTAAAATGAGTATAACTTTCTACTCCAATATCGGATTAAGGTGAAATCAGTTGCCTTGTAAAGAGGACTCAAAGATCTTTCTTTTGGTACATGGTAGGTCCTCTAACTCATTATATACAAGAAAGATCTTTGAATACATGGTACATGGTAGGACCCAAGTTTAGACGTTCACTAAAACTTAATCGATAGAAGCTTCTCAACTCGTCTTTGAGTCAGGAGATATTGGTGACCTCAATTCATATTCAAAGGTATCCCTACACTATAGAATTGATCATCACACATATATTAACAAGAAATCATTAGGTTCGGGTTCATACGTGTAGGAACGACCGTTTGAACTCTAGCCTGAAAAATACGGGGCGTTGCAGTTTCATTACCAAAATCCATTACCGGATGTTTCATTATCAATTTTTACATACTCAATTATTCTGATATTCTGTTTAAATGTAATGTACAATATTCTTATATTTATGAGACTTGACCTATAATGACTCAAACTTAAAGCTTGATATAATATCATGCAAATCTCTATTTCCTTTTGAAAAAAAAGATTGTAACTAAAATCTCCAAGAACTAACCTAAAAATTAACAAGGAACACTCAATATATTTGAACTCTCAGTGCACAAAACACATCAATGATGCGTCACCATCATTTTCTCAACAACACAATATATTTTTAATTTTAGTTTTTTTATTATTTAGCCAGCATGGTGGCTACTCTTTTTTTTTAAACATATATTTTTCCAATTATTTGATTAAAATCAAAATATAGAGGAGGATTTTATGTGATTTTTGGTTTAGTATTTGAAAATTTAAGTTTTGTGAAAGACCTTTTGATAGAAGTTATTGTTTTGTCTAGATTACTTTTGAAAGGAAATTTCAGAATGGAAATTAGATTTTGTAAAAATATGGCTTCTAATTGTTTTAATATGGAGCTATTCGAAAGGAGTTTTTCATACGGACAGATTCACTAGTACTTAGATAACACAAATTATGATTACCACAGATTAAAAAAAACTCACAAATCTACTAAACTAATATTTGTATGTAAAATACTACATCTCTCTAAAATTAATTTTATCCAAATACAGAATGAATAAAAGTTATTTTTTCTTGTCTAATCATTTGTATTTGAAACTCACCATCCCCATTAACAATGACTAATTCGTGCATATTATGACCCGTTAAAAGAAAGAAATATTGAATAGAATTGCTATAATGGTAATCAATAAACTACTGCTCCTCTGTTTCAATTTGTTTCTAAAGAACATTGGATCAGGTATTATCAGTTGAAAAAAAAAGAAGACGTTTTATCCTTTTAGTAATTCTCTACCCTCCCGAGACCCCATAATGTGCAAATACACTGGGTATGTTGTCGTTGTTGTAGTAATTCTCTAATTTCAAGTTTTTCGAATGAGGGAGTTTAAGATCACAAAATTTAAGGACGTTTTGATATACTTGATATATCTTTAATTTAAGATTATAAGATTGAAAAATCTTTTTATTTTTTTTAACGTTGTTTCAAGTCAAACTAGATCGAACAACGGAGAAAGTTTAAACAAAGAAATATCAGTTAGATTCATCACACCTATCCTATGAGCTAAGACTACAAAAAATGGACCAGTCGATTAAAGTCATGTAGCTCCACCACACCTATCCTACTAAAAAAACACTTTGGACCAGCAAATTTTGAAGACCAAAAATATTTATCTCCTTAATTAGTCTTGCTTAACCTTATCTTGATAATATGATTTCGAAGAAAGTGAATGTCCTAATAAAATTAAAGTATGACTTTTAAAGCATATAGTAGAGACAATTTTGATTTCTACTCACTTTCAAAACTTATTTTGAGTTATAAACATCAAATTTCTTTTTCATTTATTTTTTAGGGTTAGAGTAAAAAATGGGCCAGGATTGTGAGGTCATGGGCTCCTTTAATATTTTTAAAACTTGAAAACAAAAATACAACTTTTTTAAAACTACAACATGGTCCCTTTTTATATTTTTCAATTTTAGAAATATTTATTAAAACCATTTAATATTTTCAACTACACATTTTTCTCTCCTCAAACTCTTCTTCTCTTGATTTTGGTTTCTATTTTTTCGAAAAAAGAAATTCGGCCGATTCTTGCTTCCTCAGGCGAATTTTTTGAATTTCTCTTGCTCAGGTAAGTGTAATTTTCTTCCCCAATCAGTTCTAGATCCATTTTAGTAATTTTTTTCGATGACTCTTTGTGTTGGGGTTTTCTGATCTTGACAAAAATTGTACTGTTCTTCATTGAATTAGTCAAAATTTGAGTGTTTTTAGTTAACATTGTCGATTTCGCATGTTTAATCGGGTTTTACTTTGGATAATGATTAGAAATTTTTTCAATTTTTGTAGTTATATTGCATTTGATTTTGAATTTTTTGTATTGAATTGAACCCATTTTAATGGTGTTCTTGTTGATGTGAATTGCACTGCCAATGTTGAAACTTGAATTGTATGTTTGATGTGAGGAGTTTTTTCATTTTTCTTAATAGACCAGTGGTTGATAGATCGACCACTGCAGATTTATTTTTCCTGCATTTGTTCTTTTTTTAATAGATCAGTGGTCGATAAATCGACCACTACAGATTTATTTTTTGTTGTAGATCATAAATGGTGAGAAGAGTTCATAGAGCGGTTAAAAAGTCTGCTTCTACTGCTTCTACCAGCAGAGAGCAAAAATTCGAAGAAGTTTTGAAAACTTTCAAGAGAAAAAAACTCGTAGTCGATGAATCGGAGTCGAAAACCAAATCAAGAATCCTTACCGATATTTTCGAATATGATGAAAGTAGTGCACATGAGAGTGAGGATGCTCAGGATAGAGAAGGTAAAAGCGAGGGGAAAAGCGAAGAAGAAAGTGATAGCGGAGACGGGGAGGGGGATCTCCTATCCTTGTCAATTTATGCGAGAGATATCTCTGTTGAGTCGCACGGCCTAACAACCTGGATGGATGATCTTGGCTCTTTTCCTTCAAAGATTTCTGTGAGAGAAAGAATGGTGGTGTATCGATAGTTTTGATGGGTTCTTGTTGAACAAAAGTTGTATTATGATTTTAAGAAGACATATTTCGGACACTTGAGGCATATTCCGAAATATTTTAATTTTAATGGACAGATGGTTCATTATATGTTACTGCGACATATAAAAAATAAAAAAAACTGCATGAAATTTGGTTTTGTGTGAACGGTAAGCCAGCTTGTTTTGGTT
This sequence comes from Capsicum annuum, assembly GCF_002878395.1. NCBI lineage: Eukaryota > Viridiplantae > Streptophyta > Magnoliopsida > Solanales > Solanaceae > Capsicum > Capsicum annuum. The sequence goes on along the minus strand of NC_061119.1, from coordinate 12,547,432 downwards.
TAAAAAAATTTGCTTTGATTATGGAGCTGAATTGTTCAGCATATCCCCGTAAATAAAAAATGAACAAAGTCCTCCAAAATGGAGAAAGCTTTCATTTTAAGGTGACGAAGAACAAGAGCATTACTGCTGCAAAGTTGATTAGCTTGATGAAAGGTAATAGGCTGAACAATCAACAAAATTTGAAGTGTGCTTTGGTTTGATTTGTGCACGAGATGTTGTTGGCAAAGGACCCGCCAAAGAAGGTGAATTCGGACTACATCAAGATGACGGCTGATTTAGAATTCTTCGGGGGGTATCCATGGGGAAAAGAGTCCTTTGAGCTGACCTTGATCTATCTGAAAAAGAAGACTGATCTGACCTAGAAGAAAGAAGCTTTTGTCAAGAGGAATAATGCATCGTACGCATTATTTGGCTTTCCCTGGGCGTTTCTGGTACTTATAATCAACCAGCCTATTGATTTATTATAGACCCCTACATATTTATGCAGTAATACATAGACACTGTAGACATACTTGCGCTTCTATTGATTGCAGGTTTTGATATATGAGGCCTTTCCTCATCTAGAAAGGTACGCCGATAAGTCGTTGGATTCTCCTCTGCCCATTCCCCATCTTCTTCGATAGCACACTTTGAAATGCAACAACATAATAAAAGGCGACCCGTTTAAGTACAAAGAAAACAACACAAAGGTAAAATTATACTTATTATGATATGATACTAATATTATTATATTAGCGAGTGTCTTGTAATTTATTTTTATTTTGTTATAGATTATGCACCCATACCTTACCCCTACTATCCGTGAGATGGAGCAGAGATACGTGAAAACTTTAAGATATACATGGACAAAGTTAAGGATATGTCCATCGATATGTTGAAGGTGCAGCTAAAAGGCATGACTGTCCTGACTTCATCAGCAGAGGTCGCGGACGAAGACGAAGATGTGGGTGGCCACCATTATGTTCAAAGTCCACCACGTGCTTGTGATCATGCTGGTACAAGTGGACTCAAAACTTCACCACACGCTTCTAATGACGATGACCTGCGCGAGCGTGTTGCCTTGCTTGAGAAAAGTCTACTGGATATTGTTTCTTTTGTTAGAAATGAGAGGCTGAGGAGAATCGAGAAGAATAAGAAGAAGCGATAAGAAGAAGGTAAATTAATTTATTTTTTACTTTTCAAATTTAATTTTATTGCATATGTTTACTAATCCTTTCAAAACAATACAGTGCATCTCGACAGCCCTCCTCTTAGCCGGCATCAAGTAAACCTCAAAGAACTTGCAGTCGCAGTGATGGACATGGCTACAACAGATGAAGAAGGTGAAGAAGAAGAAGAAGATGAGGAGGAGGAGGAGGAGGAGATGACAGCTGAAGCAGAAGAAGAAAATGAGGAGAAAACAAAAGAAGATGGTGAAAAAAAATCAAAAGAAGAAGAAGCAGACAAAAATGAAAAGGCAGTTGAAGAAGAATTAGTGGTTGAACGGGAGGTTGAAAACATTGAAGAAGAGGAAAAATCATCAAAAGAAGAAGTGAAGGAAAATGAGAAGAAACAAGTTGAAGAAGAGGAGAAGAAACATGAAGAAAAAGAAGTACATGTGATGGGCATCGTTGCGAAACTCAATCAAGAAAATAAGTAGTTTTGTAGATTTGGAACAAACAATTTTCTTAATAATTTTTTTTTAGTGGTTTGTTCTTTATGAATAAATTGAATTACATATATTTCACATATTTTTTTTAGTGATTTGTTCTTTATGGATAATTGAATTACATATATTTGACATGCCAATAATGGCATTTACTAATGAAATAATGTTCAGTTATTCCACTGTCTCGTTAGATTAAACATCTGGCTGCATTATGTTACTAGTTCAGCTGTTGTCCTAATTTATAGTGGTTGATTGGAAACATAATAGAAGTTGTTCTCTATAATTTATAGACTTAACATACTATCGAATGAGTAATTCATACATTTACTTACCTTAAATATCATGGTTTATAGAAGTCGATGATAAAAGACGTAGACATAATTCTCTATTAATTATAGATTACACCCAAGATTGATTTGAGAAACTTTACGTCTATTTATTCAGTTTCCTATATCCCTATTACACCTTTCCAGAAAGCCAACAACAATAACAAAGCATACAATAATTTTTTTAGGCCTTTCTCATTTTCCTAGGCCAAAATTAGCCTTTGCTTTACTTGATCCCTCTCCATTTCAACTTCTTTTAGCTATCCTTTCAAGTAATCTCTTTGCTCTTCGGCTTCTTTTAGCAATGTCAGGAGTAGATCTCTATTTTCTTCGGATTTCCAAAGCCTTTGGAGTATATGAAACTTGGAAGCGCCTCAAAAATTTGATGTCGATGGGCTGCTCGTTGGTGAGTTTTCGTCAAGCCACTTAAAGAAAGAGCATCCGTTATTATCCTTTCCAACCGCACAGTTAAAGAATTTTTGACTTGGATTCCAATCAGTGCTTGACGTCCTAAAAACAACTGGATTGCCACAATGACATATGTAGGACACTTTTGCATTTGATTTTTGGGATGCTTGAGACATTGTAGTTGTTAACAAAAATTAAAGCAAAAAAAAATGAGAGTGTTAACACAAAAATAGCCTTCCTTTTATAGAAGAAAAAGTGAGATATTACCGTTGGGTGTTGATTTGACGTGTACTTTTTTACCACAACAACAACAACAAACCCAGTGTATTCCCACAACATGGGGTCTGGGGAGGATAAGATATACGCAGTCCATACCGCTACCTCCAAAGAAGTAGAGAGACTATTTTTGATACACCCCCGACTCAAGATAAAGGATAATAAATAAGGGGATGGATGACATAACTGAAATAAAGAATAGGAAATAATAGAATAAAATCAAGGAAATATGAAATACGGGAAATAAGAGCAACACGGAATAAGAAAATAGGAACTAAGCAATAGAAAATAGGACACCCACCTAATAGTGACATACACTCACATACCAAAGACATATGTACATTGTCTTATTATTACTAAATCCGGATACACAAGAACTTTCCTGACTGCTAGCTACAACCCACATACTAACACTAGCTTTCTACCCTAATCCTCGACCTCCACGCCTTCCTATGTAGGGTCATGTCCTCAGTAAGCTAAAACTACTCCATGTACTTTATTACCATTGTAAAAATCTGACATTTTTTTTACTGTTGGTCTTGTTTCATAGACCATATTTATAATCGATGCGTTTTCAGGCTTTTGATAGATGATTCATCGTATAGATATATAGTCTAGCATATACTATGAGCTAATTCCTTAATAACCTCACTAGACGATGCTGCATATATATAGACCATAAATAGCACATATTTTTTGAAGGATTATTTGATCAATAAAATAATAAATAATTAAATTTATACAACTAAAGGAGTTTGAATAAGTCATGTGATCGTATGAGAGTTTACGTAAATTGGATAAGGTGATCAATGATGTGTGAAGATGGGTAGTGGATGAACAACAAACATGCATGGGGCAATGTTTACCCAAAGCACAAGTATGTTGTGAGGAAATTCATTTGTTCAACCACTCACCACTTTCAATTTATATGGACCCTTATACGATCAAATGCCTTGTTTAGGCTTATTCGATTGCATAAAATTCAATTACTTATTATTTTATTAATTAATTAATCCTTCTCAAAATATGTGCTAGTTATGGTCGATGAATAAATATCATAGTCTAGTTATTTCTTTGTGGAAGTAGTTAATAGTCTATGATAGACTATATAAGGTCGAGTACAAAACTAAGCATAGTCTAGCATGGATTTTGTACAACTTTATTAATACAAGCACTAGACTATGACAGATATTTATAGACCAATACTGAACAACCAACATCCTTAGGGCAATATTCACCAAAGCACAAGTATGTTGTGAGCAATTCATTTGTTCATCCACTACCCATCCTCACACATCATTGCTCACCTCATCCAATTTATGTGGACTCTCATACTACCACATTACTTATTCAAGCTCTTTTAATTGCATAATATCTAATTATTTATTATTTTATTGATTAATTATTTCTTTTTTTTTTCAAATATGCTACTAAGGGCATCCAATAAACCAATATTGTATATTATTGACAAGGCTTAGAGTGTATAACTAATATCTTGCATTAATTATACATAGGCTAATAAATGTATCAAATAAGGTACTAGTAATGCACATGAATAATGCATGCATTATTCTTTTTAATACACTCTACCAAACGACCCCTTAGATGCCAAGGGCATTGATATAAACCCCTACATAAATGTTAAAAGGGATTAAATGGTCTTGTATAACTGTGATCTCCCTTTGATATTGCTTGTATGAATAATTCCACGTACAATATTTTTAACAATTGAGGGTCGATTAGAAATATTATCTGGTTTCTACTTCTAAGATAGAGACAATTAATTAAAGTCTGAGTATACTTTATTCTTATCATACTCCATTTGGGTGAGATTACTGATGAGTATATATGTTGATTGTATCATATCTTCATGGTATAGTGTAGGGGTGTGCATGGTACATCCGACATTGTGTTAGTTCGGTAATTCAGGGTTTAAAAATATTATATCATTATTATACAAAATTAATTCGGTATCTTCAAATTCACTTTTGATATTTTACATTTGCATATAATAAATCGATAATCGTGCATAGTTTTTTTGACTTCGACCTACTATATTGTTAGAGTATGATCCCTACTAATTGCCTATCTGTGGAACAAGTAAGTATACGTGGTTCATAGAAGTAAAAATTGAACACAGTAATTTTTACGTGGAAAACACCCGGCTCAAAAAGGTGTAAAAAATCACGACCTGTACCTCTACAGGATTTAACCCCAATCTTCACTATAACTTTGATCCTCAACAATCAACACAATTACAAGACTTCTTGTAAAGAAGGAATTAAAACTTCTAACTCCTATTACTACAAAAACACAAATCTTCCCAAGATAAGTGTTCCCAAGTCTTCGAGTTCCCTAACTTGAAGACGTGATTCCTAACTCATCTTATAGAATACTGAGAATAGAATAATTTACTCATTACAACTCAAGAACCTTCCTATTACAAGCAGTCTAAAACATACTAAGTGAGAACTAGGTTCTTCTTCAAGTTGGTGAACGATTTTGCTGATTATTGATTTTCTTATCAGTGCATAATCGTTATTTGAATGCAGCTTGTTATCTATATATGCTCCCTCAGATGCAGTCCTTTTTCTTCTTTACTTGTATCTTCTGTAGGACTCTTTCAAGTAACCCACTCCTTGTTGTAACCATCTCTCCTTCTTCTAAATTGAGTAGGACTCTTTCGCTTTATCCTTTTACCTTGTAGACTTCTTGATCTACTCAAACTCTAACTGCTCCAATTATCTTCATATAGCCATGTGAACATCCTTTGCTTATACATGTGTTGACAACTTATGTAATAATTTTAGTATGTAATGATTTCAGCATGCACTCCATATGTCCGAAGTAGCTTCACTTGTATGGACCAGCTTGCACAACATGTTTCATTCATCTGTCTATCATCAAAACTTCTCATTCCCTAACAAACTCCCCCTTTTTGATAATGACAAACTTATCAGCACAGTATTACTAAGAACCTGACATACTCAATAAGAAATTCAATAAAAGGATCACAGTAGAATGAAACAGATTAGATCGGTTGAGTTATAAGCATTGTATAATCTATACTTCCCCCTTTTGGCATCATCGAAAAGCATAGCCAATAAGTGGAAAACTGTTTAATAATCCATGGCCACTGGGGCTATCACTAAAACAAGAAAGAGTCAGAGCAAGAGATAACTAAGCATTGAATTAAATAGAAGTAGATCAAGTGAGGAAAAAGAGGTCCATTTCATGCACAAAAATAGATACAATTATCATTATCCATTAAGACCAAAAAGAGAAACAAGTTGGACCAAGAAGCAGCAAAGAAGAAAGAAAAAAACTAAGGGATGAAGGAGTAGTTTATTTTGAGGAGGTGGAGGGGATAAAAGAGGTCAACGATCGAATGATAGCAGCATTTTTAGTTCTTTCCTTCTCTAAAGTGGCTGTGAGGGAAGTAATTTGAGCTTCAAGAGCCCTCTTTTCATATTCATGAATAGCCTGTGCAGCCTCCAATGCATCCTGTGCAACCTCCAGCTCACCCTGTTTTTCCTCTAAGATATTTCACAACTTCTGCATAGGGTTGTCTGCATGTCTCATAGCAGCAGGTAACATAGCATGGTTCACTTGTCCAATCGCATCCTTAGTTGTCTATAATGACCACACCTTGACAGAGACATAAAAATCATCAAACACAGGGGCAAGCCAAAACTGATAAGGCAGAGCATGACCATTCTTATCTTTGATGAGTACCCTTTGCATATGCTTATTGATAAGTTGGTGAAGGTCTATTAAAATCTCAGAATCCAATAGCTCCATTAAGGTAAGATCAAGAAAGCTTGCAACTGTGCGTCTCTCCTTCCTGGGTAAGATCATTTTGTGGACCACATCAAAATACAACTGATAGAGAGAAGACATTTCATTTTTCATCACCCTACGATGAGAAGGAAGGAGAGGATCTCCAGAAAATTTTCTGTAGATATCAAGGGCGGATGGAAGATTGTCAAGAGAAAGCCAAGATCCTTTCACATAGTGACCCCAACCTCCAGTAGGAACATTAGAATTCTACCCAAATCAGCAGGATAAAGATTGATGAGTTTTCCATGAACAGAGGTTGAGATCATCTCCCCAATCACAACTCCATGTGTATAAAATTCATACACTTCATTTTTTACAAACCTTCTTTGATGATTACCTTGCAGAAGCAAGGATGACCATCCCTGAGCCCTTAATTTGGATACCAAAGTTTCCATATTAGGACCCCCAAAACCAGTGATAACCTTACTTTTAACCATCTTTCATTTCTGAAAATGCAGAACATGGTCTGACTGAGAAGCTTTATCAATAGAAGTATCAACATTAATATCAACATCAGAATCATCAGGAGGCACAAAAGAAGTGTCAGGAAGATAGTCTGAATCTGAGGCAGATAAGATAGAAGGACCAGGTTTGGGGACCTATTTCTTTGGAAGTGACACAGATTTTGGAGAATCTTTAGAAGGAGTAGAGGCTTTTCCAGTAGATACTTTGTCAGTAGAGGCTTTGACAATAGATTTTGAAGATGAGAAAGCTTTGGGAGTGGAAGGGGGGATATTTTACGAGAGAGATATGGTTTTGATGTTTTAGCTATGGTATGCTTCAGCTTCAACTTTCTCTTGGAGCGAATGAGAATGTTAGGAGAGGAATCACATGAGGGAGGAGAAGCATTAGGCATGACTCATTTCTTTTTACTTGCCCTAAGTGCCTCTTCCAAACAAGCATCTTCCTATTGTTTCCTTCTCCGAGTATATGGAGTTTGAGATGAAGGAATGATGGGAGAAGAGTGTTCAGGAGTATCATCATCGACATCAATGGCAACAAACGAGGGTTTTAGTTTCAGAGTTGATCTTGATCGTCTAGGAATAAGGTTGTTAATTGGAATGTCATCTCGATCAAGGATTTGAAGAGGAGCTACTGATAGTTCTAAGGGTTCTGGAAAGAGTGAGGGTTTGAAAGAAGAGTGAGAGAAAGGGTGTGGTAAGGTCTTGAAGAATGGGAAATCAGATAGGTTGAGAAGGATTTGAGGTTGGATAAGTGATGGTAAATTGATGTTTGGGTGGAGAATAAGCTGTGTAGAAGGACTAATGTTAGATTTTATGGAAGAATGGGGAGAGGATAAAGACGCCATAATATGGTGAATATTCAGAGGTTGAAGGAGAAGTGGAGATAGGATAGAAAACAAGAGGCGTATTTAAAAAGAGTGAGAAGGAAGTTAAAAGATGAAGGGACTGTGATTTTGGAGAAACGTGCTGATGTAGAGGTTCAGTACAGATGGGAAAGGTCTGGCAGCCTTTTGAAGAAGATGACTGTTGGGTTTCGGCGATTTTAATCATTATAGAAAGAACCATGTAGATGAACTATTTCTCTTAATGCTACTATGGAAAATAATCATCATACCTGTGTTTGATTAGTCCATGACCACTCTTGCCTTGATGATCCATCTATCAAAAAAACAACACATAGATATATCATATTGCTTTAAATCTAGGAGTTAGGACACACAATTAAATGTGTAAGACTGAATTAATCAACAATCACTCAGGCATAGTATATTCTAGTCAATCATTGAAGCAGATTTATACAATTTTAATCGTCCCCAATGCTAACCTATTTTTTTCAAAGTGTTCCCTACTTAAAGCCTTAGTGAATATGTCAGCAATTTGTTCGTCAGTTGAATAAAACATAATTGATATATTTCCTTTTTCAACATTGTCTCGAAGGAAGTGATGACGAATATCAATATGCTTAGTTCTTTTATGTTGGACAGGATTTTTGGCTATGTTTATAGCACTTGTGTTATCACAAAAGATGGGAACACAACCTAAATCTACCCCAAAATCTAGAAGTTGTTGTTTGATCCATAACAATTGAGCACAGCATGACCTAGCAGCAACGTATTCAGCCTCAGCAGTAGACAAAGCTACTGAATTTTGCTTCTTTGTGGACCAGGTAATCAAACATGGTCCTAAGAAGTGTGCGATACCTATAGTGCTTTTTCTGTCCACCAAATATCCTGCATAATCAGCATCAGAGTATCCTACCAAATTAAAGTTACTACCTTTGGGATACCACAATCCAAGATCATTAGTTCCTTTCAAATATCTGAAGATTCTTTTTACAGACTTCAAATAAGATTCTTTTGGATTAGATTGAAACCTTGCACACAGTCCTACCCTGAAACAATGTCAGGTCTGCTTGTTGTGAGATACAATAAGGTCCCTATCATACCTCTATACAATTTTTGTTCTATATCAGAACCTGTTCCATCCAGATCAAGTTTTGTGGCAATGGAAATGGGAGTACTTATTTCTTTAGTTTTGTCCATGGAGAATTTCTTGAGAAGCTCTTTGACATACTTTTATTGATGGATCATTGTTCCTAATGCTGACTGTTTTATTTGAAAACCCAGGAAGTAATTCAACTCCCTCATCATGCTCATTTCAAACTCACAACTCATGATTTTAGCAAAGTCATAAGTCATATTCATGTTGGTTGATCCAAAAATAATGTTATCCACATGCACCTGCACAACCAACAAATCATTGCCATTAGTGTTTAAGAAAAGGATATTATCAATTTTACCTCTGGTGTGTCCATGCTCCAGCAGAAAATTTGATAATCTCTCATACCAGGCCCTTGGTACTTGTTTCAACCCATACAAAGCCTTATCCAACTTGTACACATGATCTGGAAACTCTCTACTTTCAAATCCTGGAGGTTGCTTCACATAAACCTCTTCTTTGAGAAGGCCATTTAGGAATGCACTCTTCACATCCATCTGGTACAAAATAAACTCCATGTAAGAGCCAAAGGCAACCAGCAATCTAATGGCTTCAAGTCTTGCTACAGGAGCAAAAGTCTCATCAAAGTCAATTCCTTCTTCTTGGTTGTATCCTTGAACCACCAGTCTTGCCTTATTTCTTGTGACTGTTCCATGCTCATCAACTTTATTTTTGTACACCCATTTAGTCCCAATGAATGATCTATCTTTTGAAAGAGGAACTAAATGTCATACTTTGCTTCTCTCAAACTAATTCAATTCATCCTGCATGGCTATGATCCAATCAATATAAAGCAATGTCTTACTTACTTTCTTTGGCTCTATTTCGGACAAGAATGCCTTGAATACACACATACTTCTCAATCTAGATCTTGTGGTGATTCCAGAAGTGAGATCAGTAAGTACATTCTCAATGGGGTGCGAACCTTGATACTTGTATCCTTTTAGGATCAAGCCTAGTGAACTGCTTAGATCACTACTAATGTTCTGATATGAAGCAGTTGATGGCTCGGTTCCCTTTAACACTGTGCCTTCAGCTTCAGTTCCCCCTGTGAAAGCGCCCCCAAGTTTGACTGCTTCAGTCGATGAAATATGTTGTATAACCTGTTCCTCAGTGTTGCTTTCTTCCTGCAGGTTAGTCTTAACACAAAACTCATCAAAAATTACATGCATGCTTTCTTCAACATAGTTAGTTCTGTTGTTTAAAACTCTGTAAGTCTTACTATAAAGTGAATAACCTAAAAAGATTCCCTCATCACTTTTGGCATCAAATTTTCCCAAATTATCCTTACCATTATTATGTATGAAATATTTGCAACCAAAAGTTCTAAAGTGAGAAATGTTAGGCTTTCTACCTTTTAGTAATTCATAGGGAGTCTTTTCTAACATGGGTATGATTATGCATCTATTTGTGATATATACTGCAGTACTTATTGCCTCAGCCCATAGGTTTTTGGCAATATTTGCTGCAAGCATCATTGTTTTAGCCATATCTTCCAAGGTTTTGTTCTTCCTTTCCACCACTCCATTTTGTTGTGGAGTTCTAGGAGCTGAGAAGTTATGATCTATTCTATTTGATGAACAAAAATCTAAGAATTTTGCATTCTCAAATTCTGTTCCATGGTCAGACCTTATGGAAACTAATGAAGTGCCCAATTTCTTTTCTATTTTATTAATGAAGATCTCAAAGACATCAAAGGCATCTTCTTTAGAGGCTAGAAACAAAGTCCAGGTGAACCTGGAATAATCATCAACAATTACAAAACTATACCTTTTTCCACCTCTACTTTGTTGTCTCATTGGTCCATACAAGTCCATATAAACTAGGTCAAGACATTTGGTAGTGCTAACATAGATCTTTGACTTGAAAGAGTATTTTACCTGCTTCCCCCTTACACATGCACTACATAACTTTTCTTCCTTAAACTTGGTCTTGGGCAGTCCCAATATTATGTCTTTAGAGGAAAGTATGTTCAGTTGTTTCAGACTTGCATGTCCAAGTCTTCTGTGCCAAAGGAGGGGATCAGTTTCTATTACACTTAGACAAGTCAACTCAGGTCCTGGTATTGCCATTATGTCTGCTTTGTATACATTCCTGTATCTCCTTGTAGTAAGCACCATTTCTTTGATGTCCATCCTTTTGACTTTAACACCTGCCGCAGTGAAAATTACTTTATTACCTTTGTCACACAATTGTGAAATGCTTAGCAGGTTATGCTTCAGTCCTTCCACAAGATAAACATCCTCCACAGCTTTTGACTCAGATGAGCCAATTTTTCCAACTCCAGTTATGATTCCCCTTTTTCCATTTCCAAAAGAGACTCCCCCACTATCTATTTTGGAGAGTGAAAGGAACTTTTGCTTGTCACCAGTCATATGTCTTGAGCAAGCACTATCTAGGAACCAGTGTCTTTTGTTTTCCTTCACCTTCTCCTGCACAAGAAATCAATGGTTAGACTTAGGAACCCAGACAAGCTTGGGTCCTATTTTGTTAGTAAAAGGATAAATTAAATTCCTTCTAGTCCAAGCAGGAAGCAAGTAGACTGGCTTATTTTTTAGACTAATTTTAGTACTTGTTTTCTTGGTCTGAGAAAGTTTGGTTGCCAGGTTCAGACTTTGATACCTGCTTTTAGCAGCAAGAGGACATTCAGTAGTAGGATGTCCAAGATTGCTACAAATATAGCATAAGTCTTGAAGATTATCAGCTTCTTTATAAAAACCCAAGCCTGCTTTTTCATTGTGATTTCTTTTACCAAACTGATGAACAATTCTTGAAGAATTTGTCCATCTGTTTGACTTTTCTAGATCCAATTTTAATCATGCTACCTCTTAACTCATCTTATCCATCTTTTCAGTCAAGTCATAGCATTCTTGTTTATACTTAGTTAATTCAAGTTCAGCATTTTCTTGTTCTTTACTTATGGCCTTTTTCCCATGGTCAGTGAGAGTCATTTTAAGGATTTCAAACTTAAGATCATTATTTGAGGACTCAAGCAGGGTAATTTGTTCCTTGAGAGTGCAATTTTCTTTGTCAATATTTTGCTTGCAAACATTCAAGTCAATGAAATCAAATTTAAGACTTGCAAGACTATTGAACAATTCATCCCTATCAGAAGTTAATTCTTGAAAATTTTCAATTAAATCACTCATCAAGGAAATAAGTTTAGTTTTAGAAAAAAAAATACAGTTTTTATTTTAGTTCAAGTAAACTTATCTCAGAAGCATCATCTTCTTCCTTAATGTCTGAGTCTCCAAAAGCCATAAATGTTGTCTTATCAACTCCATCATCATCATTATCAGAGTCAGATCCCCATGTAGCTATCATGGCATGTTCTTCCTTTTCTTTCCTCCTAGCCTTTTGTTCTTTTTAAACTCTTTCCTTTCTCCATTCTATTTCCCAGAGAGGACATTCTCTGATCTGATGATCAGTCTTTCCACACTTGTAACATCCATTTGGATTGTCATTGGAACGCTTCTTGCTACCTGTTCCTTTTTTCTTCTTAAAAAACTTGCTGAAGTTTTTTGTTATGAAGGAAATTTGCTCCTTATCCAGTTCAATCTCTTCATCACTATCAGAAACCTTCAAGACCAAGATTTTTCAGAAGCCTTTTGTTCCTTAATGCCATCAACTTCCATTTCATAGGTTGTTAAATTCCCTACTAGTTCATCCAAAGTCATACCTGTGAGATCCTTATTTGCTTCCCTGATTGCAGTGACTTTAACATTTCATTTTGACTTTGGTAGCACCTCAGAACCTTCTCTACTTGTTCTTCTTCAGTGATGACTTTTCCCAAGGAGGTTAACTCATTTTTTAGAGTAGTAAGTCTTGTCATCATATCATGCAAGGATTCATTTTCCTTCATCTTAAACGCTTTATATTCAGTAAAAATGAGAGAGATCCTGAATTTCCTTACCTGAGAGGTAACTTCATGGGTATTTACTAAGGCATCTCATATTTGCTTAGTAGTGGTACAGGTAGATATTCTATTGTATTCAGCAGGTCCTAGACCACAGACTAGGATATTCTTTGCCTTAGCATTTTTCTTTAAAGCCAAAAGATCATCAGCAGTAAACTCACTTCTTATTTTCTTGACTTGCACACCATTTTTTGTCTTCATAGGGATAGTAGGACCTTCAGTAATCCTATCCCATAATTCATAGTCTTCTCCTTGAATAAACATCTCCAGCCTGGCTTTTCACTAGATGAAATAAGTACCATCAAAGAGTGGGGGTCTAGTAGTGGATTGACCTTCACTGTGACCAGTAGGAGGTGCGGAATTCATCATAATGATCTGATCTTAGATGCAAACCTTATTTAAGACAACCGAATCTGATACCACTTATTAGAGTATGATCCCTACTGATTGCCTATCTGTGGAACAAGTAAGTATACGTGGTTCACAGAAGTAAAAACTGAACACAGTAATTTTTACGTGGAAAACACCCGGCTCAAAAAGGTGTAAAAAATCATGACCTGTACCTCTACAGAATTTAACCCCAATCTTCACTATAACTTTGATCCTCAACAATCAACACAATTACAAGACTTCTTGTAAAGAAGGAATTAAAACTTCTAACTCCTATTACTACAAAAACACAAATCTTCCCAAGATAAGTGTTCTCAAGTCTTCGAGTTCCCTAACTTGAAGATGTGATTCCTAACTCAGCTTATAGAGTACTGAGAATAGACCAATTTACTCATTACAACTCAAGAACCTTCCTATTACAAGCAATCTAAAACATACTAAGTGAGAACTAGGTTCTTCTTCAAGTTGGTGAACGATTTTGCTGATTGTTGATTTTCTTATCAGTGCATAATCGTTATTTGAATGCAACTTATCGTCTATATATGCTCCCTCAGATGCAGTCTTTTTTCTTCTTTACTTGTATCTTCTGTAGGACTCTTTCAAGTAACCCACTCCTTGTTGTAACCATCTCTCCTTCTTCTAAATTGAGTAGGACTCTTTTGCTTTATCCTTTTGCCTTGTAGACTTCTTGATCTACTCAAACTCTAACTGCTCCAATTATCTTCATATAGCCGTGTGAACATCCTTTGCTTATCCATGTGTTGACAGCTTATGTAATAATTTTAGCATGTAATGATTTCAGCTTGCACTCTATATGTCCGAAGCAGTTTCACTTGTATGGACCAGCTTGCACAACATGTTTCATTCATCTGTCTATCATCAAAACTTCTCATGCCCTAACATATACTCATATATTGATAAAGAATAATAGCTTTAGCTTTTCAAGAAACGTGTAAATTATATCATATTATTAATTAACACCTTACAAATATGAAATATTCAAAAGCAACTCATTCCGTTAATCAATAACACAAAAGAAAAAATTTCAATCAAAGATAAAGAAGTTAAAGTTCTAATGTCAAAATAATTATTTTTTTACTAATATTATTTTATATATTTACTATTATTAGAATAATACACATGACTATCAAGTGGATTACGTACACGGATGTGCGCAAGTAATCACATGTAGGGTGGTTAATAAGAGTCTGGATTTGGAGTTTTTGTTGATAGTAGTCTATGAGTTTAATTAACACTCCCCCGTTTCGGAATAAATGAATTGTTGAGGTATTTATTGGTGTTTCAAAATAAGTGAATCATTGAATTTTTTTTCAAATTTGCCCTTATGATTTGACAACCAATTAACTTTTGAAAAAGTATTACAAGGTCAACTTTTTCTTTTCTTTTTTTGGGTAAAAATGAAAAGTTGTGTTTCCTTTCCTTAATATGTGTGTCAAAATCCAATAATTCATTTATTATGAAATGGAGGGAGTAACAAAGTAGAGAGAAAAAGTCTTTGGAGTTATCTGGAAAGAGTAAAACAAGGATGCTCTGATCTATGGCTATCAATGGAGGACTTTTAACAATGTGTTAAATATGAATGATAGATATGGTGGAAGTCCAGTTATTGTGCCTGAAGTTCTGGATTTTCAAAATTGTGTGAGCTGATGGTACTACCTGTTAAGGAGTGTAGATACACTTGAAATGACAAGCATAATGCAACTAGAGTGTTTTCAAGAATAGATTGGGTACTAGCGAATCATGATTGGATGACTTATATGCCCAATTATATTAGCAAATTTTCTACTAGAGGGGGCTAGTGATTATTACTCGGTCAAGGTGGAATTACTAGAAGGTGGAAGCTGTAAAAGAGAAGTGCCATTGTAATGTCTAGGCCACACATCCTAGTTTCATGGATAAGGTAAGGGAGATTTGGAGTAGGCCTATGAAGGGTCACACTATGTGGCAAGTGGTTAGGTCATATTATATGGCAAACGTTAAGACGCTAAAGAATAAGTTGAAGACTATGCACAAGCAATATTTCTGGGATGTAGTAGAATAAGCAGAGGAAGATAGGAGAGACTTGAAGCAAGTGCAACAGGATTTACATATGCAGCTTGGTGATCAGGATTTGCAGGAAATAAAAAGAGAGATCTACTTAAAGTATAGAAGATCATCATATTTAGCTGAATTGTGGCTGCAATAGAGGAGTAAAGTTGATTGGATACACTAGGTGATAATAATACTCAATATTTTTATGTACTGGTAAAGCATAAGAGGCTGCAGTATGCTATCACTCAATTGCAAGACAGGAAAAATGTGGTGCAGCATAATTCAGATGAGATTGTAAAGATTTTATTAGTTGAATTCCATCAAGACTTACTGAAAAAAGAGAGGTAAACAATAGCAGTGTCAAGAAGAAATATATTAAGAATGGGTATATTCTATCTGTGGCAGATCAGATAGAAGTGGTGAAACCTTATACAAGTAAGGATGTTAAACAGACTATGTTTAGCATAGATGAAAATAAAAGTGCAGGTCCTAATGGTTATAGTAATGATTTTTTCAAAAAAGGCTTGAGAAGTTGTAGGTGATGATGTTACATCACTTGAATACTTGGAGAATGGGAGATTGCTTAAGCAGATTAATGCTACCATGATCTATCTTATTCCTAAGGTGGAGTGCCCTCAACAAGCAAGTTAGTTCAGACCTTTTTTCTGTTGTAATGTATTATACAAATGCATTTCTAAAATCTTATGTGTCAAATTGAGGAAAACATTGTCGCTGTTGGTTGCTGAGAATCGGGCTGTATTTGTGGAGGAAAGGTCTTTGATAGACAGTGTCCTCATATGTCATGACTTATAAGACACTAAAAGATAAAGACATTTCCTAGATGTCTCATCAAGATAGATTTAAGAAAAGCATATGACATGGTAAATTGGAAATTTGTGGAGGAAGCTTTGAGAAGGTATAGGTTTCCAATACCATTCATAAAAATGCTAATGTGTTGTTTTAACCACTAAGTTTTCCATTTAAGTATATGGAGAAGAATGTGGATACTTTGAGGGGAAGAGGATTTGAGCCAAGAGGATCATATTTCTCCTTTGATCTTTGTATTGATTATGGAGTATTTGACAAAAACTTTGAACAAATTTAGCGAGCACCCAGACTTCACCTTTCACCCAATGTGTAAGGCACTCAAATTATCCCACTTAATATTCGTGAATGACTTAATGATCTTCTGCTTAGGTGATCTGTAACGCCCCGAGTCTGCACCCCAAACGCCACACGGTGCTTACGACCCTGAAGGACCACAAGCTAACCCATGAATGGTACCTGCTGTGAGCACAGAGAAATAATACTAATCTAAAATGCGGAAGTTGGTTGAAAATGCCATAAGGTTCACACAATCTGAAATCAAATACTGAATACTGATGGAAATACTGAAAACAACATCTGAAAACTGAATACTATCTAAACTAGTCTAGTCTGAAAAGCCTCTAACTGAACTGTCTGAATGGGAAATTGATGGGACAAGCCCCCAACTAACTCTAACTAATAAGATATTGAACCTACTATAATACTGAAATAAAAGAACATCCTCGATGGATGAGTACTCACTACTGAATCTGCTGCTGCTGACTGAATATGGCTAAGCGCGGTCAAGAACCTGAGCGTCCAAACCTATGATGTGAGACATCATAGCGCAGGAAAAAAGTATGTGACAAGTACGTGGAATGTACTGGTATACTAAATGAGGTAAGGCTGAATGCATGGGTTCATACACTACTAGAAAAGATCATTTTTCCGACAGCTGATGTAGTCGGAATATGGTCGGAAAACAAGGTAATTTCGACTATCTTTCGACTATTCATCGTAGTCGAAATATAGCTTGACGGAAAAACGTTTCCGACTACAGTAGTCAGAAATTTCAGACTACTGTAGTCGAAAATTTAATAAGTATTTATTTAATAATTATAAATATTCCGACAACTCTAGTCGAAAATTTAATAAATAATTATTTAATAATTATAAATCGTCCGATTACAGTAGTCGGAAGTTTAATAAACAATTATTTAATAATTATAATTATTTCGACTGCTGTAGTCGGAATACTAATAAATAATTATTTAATAATTATAATTATTTCGACTAGTGTAGTTGAAAACTTAATATATAATTATTTAATAATTATAGTTATTCCGACTACTGTAGTCGAAATATTAATAAATAATTATTTAATAATTATAATTATTTCGACTACTGTAGTCGGAAACTTAATATATAATTATTTAATAATTATAATTACTCCGACTACTGTAGTCAGAAGTTAATAAATATTATTTAATAATTATTATTCGGACTAAAATATTCACCTACTAATTATATAATTAAATCTTGCATTAGCTTACACTGCTCCCAGATTATAAACAACATAACTAATATATTTTTCACAATAGGATCAAACACGACAAAAATTTATAAATATAACCACTTTAAAACATCCAAAACAAATATCAAATCAAATAGTTTAAACATCTAAATGTCACAACCAAAAACAAGAACAATAACTACAATCTAATTATCATCAGATTCACTCTCTTCCTCATCATGAAATACTTGAGCCATGTGTTTCTTAACCAACTCCTCAAATTTAACAAACTTAGCAGTGTTAGCTGCACATTGTTGCATCAATTCCACAATTTGCTTTTTCATCGCTTTCATTTCTTCCATAGTTTGCAAAGTAGAAGAGGAAATGGAAAAAAACAAAGGAATACTCGAGGATTGGAGAATCCCTGTCCCATAGGTTCTACCTTTTTTTAGACTACCTACCACAGCTGTCCACACATTAGTCATATCTGCAGGTGATGGTTGACCAAGGTACCATACTCTGAAGTAGGTTGGATTTGATGCCAATCTTCTATGCTTTTTTGAAATTCTTCCTGAAAGAAAAATTATTTGTCAGTATGTAAACAAGCTACGTTGAGCAAAATAAAACAATGTGTGTAAAAGTTATTTTCTTACATATGTATCCTTAGCACGCGTTTTGACCCAATCTCCTCTTGTACTGTCCTTCATTTTCTTCCTATGCGTCTCTTCGTAGACCTCAAGAAAAGAGGGCTTCTATCCCCTATTTTCATATTCCTGCAAAATTTTAGAAAAAGAGACAATGCAAGTATGAACTAACTGGTTTTTCAAACAACCAGATGTGAATTGATATTGTTAGATTATGGGTCATGGGTCACCCATGTGGACCGACCTGACCCGACCTGTTTCTATGTCAGATTGAGTTTAATTCAAAAGAAAAAGGGGAGCGATTAAAAAGTAACTGTTCCCGCCCCAAATATACTGGCTATAAGTTCTTTTTCTTTCTGACAAAAGAGAAACAAAAGAAAATTCACAAAAACAACACTAAAAAGGGGCATCTAATTTGTGAATTAGCATTCCGTTTCCAAGAGAAACGAAGTGGACTTGAGGTAGATCCTTTTGGAAGCAAGAACAATTTTCGCTGCAAATTTAAGGTACACAATTTATCACTATTTTGCTCCAAAATGATAACAATAGTATCAGAGCCAGGTTGATTTAATGTTACTTCTCAAGTTCTGTGAGAAAAAACTCATGAAAAGATCGCAATAATCAATACCTGTAAAAGATTTGGTCTCTGGTCAGACGCGTCGCCGATCTCCGGTCAAACACATCTCTAGTCAGGTCAAACGCTGCTTATCTGGTCAAATGTGTCACTACTCCTGTCAAACACGCCACCAATCTCAAAAGACGCGCAACTGTTGGGCTATGAATCTGACCGATCACATTATTTGTTATTGTGATTTTTGTAGTTTATTCAAAGTGATGTTAAGCACTAATTTAAAAAAAAAAAAAAAAAAAAAAAAAGTGAAAGAAATTCAGAATACGAATTTGATCTTCTGTGAAGAAATTTTTTTTGGTCTTGAATGTTCTAAAGTTTTTTTTTAATATTCTGGAAAATATGCCACACTTGATATATGTGGCTTAGAAACATTCTAGAATTTACTGTTTGTAGTCATTTTTTTTATATTAAATTAAAAGGGAAAGGGGAAGAAAAGTACTTGTTCCATGTGTTTAGTTACGAGAACAAAACAGTGTACTGTTACTATTTTTTTTTTTACAGAAATTTTTTGTTGTTACTTCATAAATAGTAATATTTCCTTTTTATTCAAGGTATTAAAAAATGACTATTAATATTTTGGTGATATAAGTATTAAAAGTAGATTTGATATAACCTTTGTCTAAAATAGTTCCTAATTTTTCATAATAGATTGTGACTTCTACAATTAATTGCGACATAAGTTGTCGCATTGAATGAATTAATCATTCTTATTGTTTCTTGGTTCCTATTTCAGAAATGGCTGAACAGGGACCAACTCGAATCACTCCAAGTGGGAGTTCAGGATGTCGAGCAAAGAAACAAAGTGGAAGAACACGTCGTTGAAAGATATATTTTCAAGGTTATGAGATCATACGAAATGGTGTTCGTAGAACGACACAAAATCTGTTATGGAATGAAAGGGCTATACGAAGGGAAAGAGAGAAGAAATTGAAAGAGTTCAAGTCTTTTAAGATGTCATCTAACATTAGTGTTCCTAGTTTTATACATCTGTTTGAAATGAAACGTGTAGAACTAGAAAACTAAGTAGAAATCTCAGATTGGGAAGTATTAGCTATATTAGCAAATTCTCTCTGTGATCCTTGGGGCGAGAGATTAATTGATGTTTACCACGATATTTGGCCTAGCGAGCCTTTTTGGGTGTACATAAGTCATCTAGAATATTTGTGGAATGACTTTTAATTTTAGATTGACTTGTAACATGAAATTATTTATTAACTTTATATTATATATATTAAGTTGTTTATCTCTTTTTACGTGAATTTCATTCATTTATTTGAGTTTAAAATGACTTACTTGAAAGCTATCATTCTAATGCACATTAAGAAATTAATTTCTAATTTTGGTTAAGTGTTTAGTTAGTATATGATGATTGGATTCTTAAATGTCCTTTCGATTATATACTAAACATGAAACCTTTATGTGAAATGATTTACTTGAATGTGTAACTTGCATGCATAATTGATAATATACTTGTGTATTTATCTCTTAATATTAGACATGGCATCAAAAAGAATAATTGCTGACTTGAATAAAGGAGAAAAACTAAATGGAGACAACTACGACATTTGGATTCGTAAGATGTGGTATGTACTTGAAGAGCAAAATGCTCTTGAAGGTATTAACCATGTCTTAAGTCTACTAGAAGAAGGCAATACTGCACAACACAGAAGAGAACTTGAAGCTTATAAAGCTTGAAAAAAGGCTGATTCCATTGCACGTGGAATCATTGTAAGTTCTGTGGTTGATGACCTCATACATGAGTGTAAGGAAATTCCTTATGCCAATGCCATCTGGGTACACTTGTGAGGAACATATGGGGGTACTTCTGTTACCCGCCCCAGACAGCTGACTATCAAATTTGACACTTACAAGATGCATCATGATCAGAACATCAAACAACACCTTAGGGTGATGTCAAATATGATAGCTCAACTTAAAAGTATTGGTCACGTTCTCTCGGATGAGCAGTAGGTTCAGGCAGTGATCCGATCTCTTCTCAACAGTTGGGAACACCTGAAGGTCAACTTAACCCACAATAACAACATCAAAACTTTTTCTGATGTTGCACGTCACGTTGAACTTGAAGATGAGTGGCTTGGTGCCTGCTAAAGCTGTTTCTAATGCCTTTATGGTAGAAGAAAGTGGTAAGAACTCTTCGGGATTCAAGCGTAAGAAGAAGTGGAAAAGAACGGGAAGGGTAAAGAGACCGAAGAAGGATCCTCTGAGAAAAATAACAAGCCAAATTTCAAGAAAGGAAAATAGTTTTTCAAGAAGAAAGACAAGAGCAAGATGAAGTGCTACAACTGCCAAGTTTTGGGGCATTTTGCTCGTGAATATCCCGAGGGAAAAAGGTAGCATTTCTAAATGCATATCTAAGTGCTACATATATTTCTGGCACTGTTTTATTAACTAAATCTTATCCTATGTGGATTGTAGACTCAGGAGCCACCGACCATGTGAGTCGAGATCGAGAAGTGTTTATGGAGTTTCGTCGAGTTTCACCTGGATCAAGGTGGATCTATGTAGGAAATAATGTGAGACTTGAAGTCAAAGGGATTGGCACTTGAAAAGTAGATTTGCATGAAGGCCAGTTTTTTATGTTGCATGACGTCCTATATGCTCCAGAAATTCGACGAAACTTAGTGTCTGTGTCTGTTATTTTAGATATTGGTTTTCATTTGTTCTTTAGTCGTAATTGTGTAAGAATTACTCTAGATAATGTATTTTATGGTTTTGGACATCTTTATGATCGCTTTATTATTTTAGATTATAATCCTTCAACTTATGACTATTATGTTAACCGTTGTGTAATGTCATGTTATTCAAGTAATAATGATGTTGATATACTTACATGGCATGCTAGATTGGGTTACATAGGGCAAGACCGAATGAATAGATTGGCAAAGGAAGGACATCTAGGTTCTTTCTCCAAAATTGAAATGCCAATTTATCAAAATTGTCTTGCCGGAAAGATTACACGTAAACCATTTGGGAAGGCTAAAAGAGCCGAATTCCCATTGCAATTAATCTATTCTAATATTGTGGTCCAATGAATGTGAGGGAAAGGACTGGTGCTTCATAT
Source organism: Capsicum annuum (assembly GCF_002878395.1). Lineage (NCBI taxonomy): Eukaryota > Viridiplantae > Streptophyta > Magnoliopsida > Solanales > Solanaceae > Capsicum > Capsicum annuum. Next base: position 12,525,437 of record NC_061119.1, on the reverse strand, counting down.
TTCATTACATCCATTGATGATTTCACGCGCTTTGGTTATGTCTATTTGATATCTCATAAATCAAAAGCACTTGAATGCTTCAAAAGATATATGAATGAAGTTGAGAATCAATTAGACAAAAGTATAAAGGCATTAAGAACCGATAGAGGACGTGAATATCTGTCAAAACAGTTTGAAGAACTGTGTATTGAAAAAGGCATTGTCAGACAATAGACTACTCCTTATACACCTCAACAAAACGGTGTAGCCAAAAGAAGGAATAAAACATTGTTGGATATAACAAGGTCCATGATGGCGCAGGCAAATTTACCAATCTCTTTATGGGGAGATGCATTATTAAGTGTGGCCTAAATATTGAATAAAGTGTCTTCTAAATCAGTATCTTCTACTCCTTATGAACTATGGACTGGTAATAAACCAAATTTTAATGATCTACGACCTTAGGGTTGTGCTGCATATATTAAAGATCGTTTTGGTAAGTTTGGAAAACTAAGTCCAAAAGGAAAGAAGTGTATCTTTATAAGATACTCAGAACACTCCAAAGGATATGTATTCATTGGTGAATTAGAAGATGAAAGTACTACTGAAATTGAATCACGAGATGTCACATTCTTGGAAAATAATTTTTCAAAAATGAATGAAATAAAGGAAAATGAGTCTCATTATGAAATGTTGAATTCAGATGATCAAATAATGTCGCAGGACATGCTTGATAATTCAATTGATCAAGAAATGGTTCTTAGTCCAAGTGGGGGTCATGAATCCCAAAATCCTATTGAGGAATCTAAACTTCAATTACGTAAGAGTACCAGAAAAAGTGTACCTAAATTATCTTATGAGATTGAGGACTATGTTTTCTTGGTATCTCCCATGGAATTGGATGAACCTAATTCTGTGACTAAGGTTTTATCAAGTCCTGAAAAAGATGAATGGATAAAAGTAAGGAAAGAAGAATTAGAGTCCATGAAAACTAATAAAGTCTGGGATCTAGTTGACCTTCCTTCTGGGCGTAAAGCTATTGAGAACAAATGGATTCTTAAAGTTAAATGCAAATTAGATGGGTCTATAGAAAGGCATAAAGCACGATTGGTGGCAAAAGGTTTTACTTAAGAAGCTGGAATAGATTATGAGGAAACTTTTTCACCAGTGGTAAAATTTACCTCAATTCGCTTGCTTTTGGCTATAGCTTCACGTTTAGATTTAAAATTACATCAAATGAACGTGAAGACCACTTTTCTTAATAGAGAACTAAATGAGGAAATCTACATAGAACAACCTATAGGTTTTGTTGTTAAAGGCCTAGAAAAAAAGGTTTGTAAATTAAACAGATCAATATATGGCCTTAAGCAGTCTTCAAGGCAGTGGTACTTGAGATTTCATAAGGAAGTAATTTCATTTGATTTCACCATGATCGATGAAGACCATTGTATCTATGTGAAAAAGTCCAATGAAATATTTGTGATTCTTTCGCTTTACGTGGATGATATTTTATTAATTGAAAATAATTTAGAGTATGTAAAAACTGTTAAGTCATGGCTTTCAAAGTCATTTGACATGAAAGATAATGAGTAAAGCAGACTATATATTGGGTGTTAAAATCCAAAGAGACCATTCCAAGAAAATTTTGAGTCTATCTTAAGAAACATACATAATGAAAATTTTGGAACGTTTTCAAATGAATAGTTGCAAATCCATGGATACTCCTATAGCAAGAGGTGAAACTTTAAGCCTTGAAATGTATTCAAAAACTGAAAAAGAAAAAGATGGTATGTCTCGATTGCCATATTCCAGTGCAGTTGGGAGTTTGATGTACGCTATGATGTGTACTCGCCCAGATATTTGTTACGCCATAGGTCTGGTTAGCAGGTATCAATCCAATCCTGGAAAAGATCATTGGAAAGCGGTAAAGAGAATTATTCAATACCTAAAGAGAACTTCTGATTATTCACTATGCTATAGTGGATCCGATTTATCCATAAGAGGTTATACTGATTGGGCTGGTGACCGGTATGATAGAAAATCAACTTTCGGTTATGCCTTCTTACTAAATAGTGGTGCAATTTCATGGAAAAGTAAAAAACAGACTTGCACAGCCCTGTCAACTATGGAATCAGAATTTGTGGCTTGTGCATCTGCAGTACAAGAAGCTGTTTGGTGGAAGACTCTTTGAGCATTTGAACATTGCAAAGAATTCTAAGGGTTCCATGATTTTATATTGTGACAGTCAAGCGGCTATCGCATATACAAAGGATCCTAAATATCACAGCAAGACTAAGCACATTTATATTAAGTATAACTTTATAAGAGACATAGTAGCAAGTGGAGAAATAAATTTACAATACATTCCTACACGAGAAATGATAGTTGATCCCTTTATAAAGACGATATCTAGAGACTTATTTGAGAAACATGTTATGGCTCTAGGATTACGTAGGATATGATTATGTTTATGTATTGTAGATGACTTGATTATAATTATTATCAATATAAGAATCTTGAATTTTTGCTCAATCTCATATGCATGTGAAAATGTGTTGTATTAAAATAGTGTGTCGAACAAATCGCGAGATTGGATCTCTCACACGAGCAATCGCCTCTTACGTCGAGGAACGTGAAGAGAAAATTTCCACTATAAGATAATGACTTGTTTTGTAAAGCCAGGTGTGAGTTTCTGTAAGAATGTGGGTTTGAGGATTATTAAAGAAAGAAACTCAGGTTAGACATTTAGAGGTGTCTAGACCTAGATCTGTACGATGTTGAATGAATAAAAGAATAAGACACACACACCAATATAAGGTGATAACATCGTAGCACATGTTTTATACCATGTGTGCTTAGCGACCAATGGGTTAATGAAAGAATGAATCTCTGCTTCTTCATTGTGTGAGACCCTAAAAGTTATTTTAAACTTTTCATTAGAATATCCTTAGACCTTTAACTGTTTCTTGAAGTTTCGGTCGATGTTGCTACTTTAGCATGTTACTAATAGCCATGAGAGATTCCGCAATGAGGTGCATGTCTAAGAAAGCAGTTGATTGAAACAGATAGATTCGAGTAGAAAGGGAAAATGATTAAAATGAATATTTTAACTTGTTTACACAAGTCGGCTATTACACTAACCATATAAGAGAAGTGTAATTGTGTATATAAAGTTAATCATGAACTCGAGTTCACCTCTTTAAAAAGAATGAGGGATCAGATAAAAGTAGTGAATAATGTTTGAGGTATTGTGAATATTAGTACCCTCATATTAGCAGAGAATTCTTTCCATATATGATTGGATTCCTAAACATAGCTTGTAAAACCTTATAGGTAAAGCTTGTGATGCTCACAGGTCGCACGAACTATTTGCCGTATGAATTGGTGATTTGTTGATGTCGTACAAGCTCGAGTAATGTCCACCATGTGTGAAGTGGGAGATGTTAGATTATGAGTCATGGGTCACCCATGTGGACCGACTCGATCCGACCCAAAACGACCCATTTATATGTCAAATTGAGTTTAATTTAAAAGAAAAGGGGGAACGGTTATAAAGTAACTGCTCCCGCCCCAAATATACTGGCAATAAGTTCTTTTTCTTTCTAACAAAAGAGAAAAGGAGAGAAGCAAAAGAAAAGCCACAAAAACAACACTGAAAAGGGGCTTTTAGTTTGTGAATTAGAATTCGGTTTCCAAGAGAAACGAAGTGGACTTGGGATAGATCCTTTCGGAAGCAAGAACAATTTCTGTTGCGAATTTAAGGTACACAATTTATCACTATTTTGCTCTGAAATGATAACAGATATTAACCAGATTGTAGATATCAATAAGGAAAGACAAAAAAATGAAGAAAACACCAATGGTGTTGCAGATACAAGATCTAGGGAGAAAATTGGTGAAATCCCTCTATCCATAGATTACATTGGAATCAAGCTGTGAATGAGGGGTTTGGAGTGGATTATAGTGATGCCTTAGTTGGTTGTTTGGCATGTCAGGATTCAGGAGGTGTATGTGAATTTGATCAAGAGTTTTGTTGTCGTTGTGGAGACACAACTTTTCCTTTTACTTGCCGAGATAATGGCAAGCCACCGGTGTATTTGATGCAACCAAAAATTCAATTTGCAAGAAAGATTCATTTACTCAAGTTGACAACAGGTATGACTCTCTTCTTCCTACTTCATGTTCATTTTTAATAGAACAATTTGTAGCCTGCATGATATACAATATTCTCTCACCCCATGAATAAAATCCCTTCCTCTGGTAATAGGAATTTCAGTTGTTGGGATTGGGATGTCAATCTGCTTCAGGATCTGGTACACACAGTATAGAAAGTCATTCTACAAGTGCTTATGATTAATTAACAGCAAAACAGAAGATCAGAGTCTGGAGGCTTTACTTAAGCAATATGGTTCTCTGGAACCAAGGAGATACACCTATTGGGAAATCAAGTAAATAACATATGGATTCAAAGACAAGCCAAAGGCGAAAGAGGTTATGGAGGGGTCTACAAAGGTGAACTTTCTGATGGCCGTGCAGTGGCAGTGAAGATTTTAAAAGCATCTAAAGGTGATGGAGAAAATTTATCAATGAAGTTGCAAGCATCAGCCAAACTTGTTTAGCAAGCCATAACACAGACTCGGCACAGAATAGCAATTAGCAAATCAGTAGAAATATAAAGCAAATATGTAACGAAAAAGTAGCTAAAGCAAATATTGGTAAAATGAATTTCTTCGTGTATGAGATTGCATATCAACCAATTAATCAACTGCCCCTTTACCCCAATAATGTACATATATTTTTTCTATGAATTCAGCATTAATAAGTTGCTTTCTTATATATGAACTAATAATATCTATAACTTTCTAACCAAAAAGGCAACTAAAAATTTAAGAACAATTTCTTATCACTACTCGATTTACTCTCTTCCTCTGCCTTCAGAAAATCATCAGATTTGAATTTAGTATGATCTTTCTATTCCTGTTTCTCCATTAATTTATCAAATAACGAATTGGATAAATACTTTTGAGACAGCGAATCAGAGAAAGGAATTTTACCTTGAAATAGGAGAGAACAAAATTGAAGCAGCGATGAGAGAGAATGGTATAAATTGAAGAAGCAGTGAGTGAGAGACAACGAATTGGATAACTGTCGCCGTCGCCTTTGCGCGTCGTCGCCGTCGCCGTCGTCGGTCGGGTATTTAGAGAGAAGGGTAGAGAGAGATATGCGGCAGTGAGATTAGGAAAGTGGAGAAGGGATTTGTTCTATTTATATTTTATATTCCGACCATCCCGATTGGATATAAATTTAATATATTTAATAATTTATATTTTCTGACTACAGAAGCCGGATAAACTTTTAACATATTTAATTATTTATTTAATTTTCTACTATATCGGTCGGTTATATATTTAATACAATTTTATATTTTATATAATTATTTAATAATTTAATATAATATTCCGACTATAGCGGTCGGGTAATTTTTAATAAATTTAATTATTTAATATTTTTGACTAAATCAGTCGGTTATATATTAAACAAAATTTTATATTATATTTAATTATTTAATAATTAAATATAATATTCCGACAACTGCAGTTCGGTAAAAATTTAATTTATTTAACTATTTACAATTTTCGACTACAACGGTCAAAATTTTTTTTACTATATTTAATTATTTAATATTTCCAACTACATCAGTCTATTATATATTTAATACCATTTAATTATATATTTAAATTAATTAATATAATTTAATTTTATATTTAAATTAATTAATATAATTTAATTATATATTTAAATTAATGATTTATAAACTTTTCGACTACAATAGTCGGAATATATATTTTTCAAAATTTACCGCCAAATCTTATGACTTTTTTCATCAGAAATAATATCGAAAAAACATTTGATAAAAAATAAAAAATAAAAATTGAATTTTTCGACTGATATAGTCGAAAACTTTTCGATTGATTATTTTCGGTCAAAATTTGTAATTGGAAAAAACTGAATTTCTGGTAGTGATATGCATGAAAAATAACTGACTGAATAATACGAAATAACTGAATAAGATTACATGGATAACTGAAACTCTTGTAAATACTTAGTATGCAATACTGTGCATATACATATGTACTGTATCTGAGATTTATACTGAATTCTGATGGCTATATACTGATAAGTGATCACTAATAACTGATAGCCATTGTTCTGTAGAACTGTATGAGTTCTTTACTGAATACTGAAATTGTAACTGTGGGAGGTAATCATCTAACCAACATGCCCCTCTCTGAATTGATTGGGATCCAACCTGTAACCCCAGTTGGAAGGGTGTCAGTACCATGCCACGGGTACAGACAAGCTGAAGAATCACTCTCGACTGGCAGGTGCCCTAAATGAGAACGGTGTTTCCCTCAACTGGCAGGTAAACACCTTATCAACTGACGAGTTCAAATTGTATAGGATTTTGTTACTTGTACTCTGTCAAATTTTAGTATAGTTTAAGATATCGTCCCACGGAGATTGAAAAATCTATGCTACAAATTTGTATTATCTTGATTACTATTTTAGAATCAAATTGATGAAAAGAGAGTAATTTCTAAAGTTTATTAAGAAAGTATGTAAAGAATTAGTGTTTAAAAGATTATCTTGGAGAGAAAGTTGGGGTTGTTGAATTTACTTGGTATGTTTATTATAATAAAATTATTATTTTAGTAATTTCTACAAAATTGTAGAATAACTCTCTAGACTTGATTTATGTGTTTATGAGGAATAAAGATCTCTTGCGAGTAATCTTTAAATCAATAAACCTACTTGAGACAATCTCTCTGCGAAGATACAGATTGAAAGAAACATGAAAAAGACATCTCAAATCAACAATCTTATTTGAGTCAATCCCTCCGCGATGATACGTATTGAAACAAATAAGATAGAGATCATTTAAATCTAAGAAATAGTTCAAAATAATCCTTCCGTGAGGATAAGGATCAAAAGAAGCAATTTCAAAGATTTGAAATAACAAGTGACTAAAAATTATTATTACTTACATTTTATGAAATACTTATAGTATATATAGTTCTCTTCCTTGTGGGAAGTACAACTTAATATAACTATAATTATATTATAAAATATCAAGCAATGCTAATTTCTAGTACAAGTATTTCAACACAAAGTATTTAGCTTTTAAATAAAATCAAGTCTTGAAAGAATTAAAATAAGATTTATATTATAATATTATACCAAGTTTCTTCAACGCTCCCAACACAAAGAAATTACTCCATTATGGAGAAATTAATAAAGAAAAGAAAAAAAATATTATTCTACAAAAGAAAAAGGAAACAAGACTAATTCTTGTATATTGATTATGTTGTTGGATGATTAATAATCAAAGAAATGCCTCTATTTATAGAAAATTATAATGTTGAACAAACGAATGTATTCTTTGAAGTGGTGGTTGTAACCGTCCACTTGTAACTTCTTCTTCAAACCTTCACTTGTTTCATTCCTTCACTTGACGGGTGTGAGTAAGCTTTTGAAGTGGTGGTTGTAACCGTCAACTTGTAACTTCTTCTTCAAACCTTCACTTGTTTCATTCCTTCACTTGAGGAGTGTGGCTATGAAATTGTGGTTACACCCGTGAAATTCTCTTATTTCTTTAATATATTATTTCTTCTCTTGTATTCTTCTTCCTGTAGAATTTGTCAGTAAATATACAATAATATGATAGATTTATTTATATTTATTTAAAATAATTAATATTTAATATATAAAAATATATAAATAAATATATCCATCAAATATCTCCACGCTTGAATCTTTGTTCGTCCTCGAGCAAAGGACAAAATAAAACAACAACTAAAAATTTAAGTAATAAAATTATTAGATAGATTAAAATTCAATAAAGACTACATCATGAGTTCAAAAAAATTTAGTCGCACTCAAATTCACTTATTGAGAATCAAAATAATAATATCTTCTTTTTTCCAATGTATCTTACCAAATAAAGAAAGATGCCCATAAATCACACAATATATCAATAAGATCGAAAAAAAGGACATACATAGAAAAAAAATTCACTCTCTCTCAATAAAGAAGTATCTCAAGCTACTCGAAGTTCCATAAGCTTGCCTATTCTCCACTACTATAGAAGTCTTTGAGTTGAGATCATGTAGGACTTTTATAAGCTTGGGATGAAGGTTTAGGAATGGATAGAATGTATGTGAATAAAAGTGACTCAAATTTCTTATAAGCACCATAACACTTAGCATTTAAACATCATTGCTTTTCTGCTTCTAAAATAAATCAACCTCCATTTTCTTCTTCATCATTTTTTAATCCCCTTTTTCCTCACTTAATTATTTTTCAAGAAGTAGTTACCAACAATATTTTTTTTGTAACTTTTTTATTTTTTTGATAACATTCTTTTTTTTTCTGATAATATTCTTAAGATACCAATAAGCTAAACAAGAATCAATGTTTACTTCTTTTTTTTTACTTCCCACACTATTTTTGTATTCAATTTCTTATCGGCTCTAAGGGAATAAAGTGAATGAATAGACGTGATAAAAAAGACTAATTTTGAATTAGAATTTGGCTTATCAATAAAACAAGAGATGATTTATTTAGGCTCAAGGAGATGACGAGGGATCAACATAATTTAGGTAGGTCACTTTTGGTCATGATTTAACAAGAAGGCTTACTTTTATTTCCCAACTCAAAAATCTACCTAGTATTTCGCCTCAAATCACATTTAAGGCAAGTTCTAGATTTTCAAATAAGCAAGAGAACTGGACGATATCACCTGACAAAACTATACACTTGGGATCAGTAAATATTACGATTTTAATCACCAATAAATAAATATGAATTTGAAAAGATATTCATAAAATCCATGAATGATAGTCATTGAATTTATTTTTCAAATTTTGATCATTATAATTTTTTTTAAAAAATGTTCAGTTCAAAATATTACGACCATGGCAAAGAACTGAACAAAGAAATCCATGGAAGTTTATTAATATAGTTATTCTATAAAAAAAAAAAATTATGCCAATATATAAACTATATTGTGTAAATATATATATATTTCCTATCTCCCACTTAAAAATCATCATGTGTCTAGCAAATAATTTAAAAGCAATAAGAGGGGGGGAAAATCTCTTTTTTTTGCCGAGAGCTTATGAATTCCACCCCCAATTTTGATTTAAATTTTCTTTTTCGTTTCGTGAAAATTCAGCACGAACATAGTTGACCAACAACATTATAAAGTATTTTCTTCTTTTCAATCATCTAATTTTTCTTGACCTTATATCGAGAAGAAAAATAATCGTGCATGATAATTCTTAATTTTATTTTGTATTTTTCACAAGGATCGTTCCATGCTTTTTACTGAAAATCTTCAACAATAAAATTCAAAAAAAGTTAGAATGATAAAAAGAAATTATAGAATAATGATCAAATAATACTATTTTTGTGCTTGTAACCTTTTCATTTACATTTTTCTCAAAATTAATAAATTTATGTGGATTAGAAAAATGAAATATGCATTCGTTACTTGTTGAGTTGAATTTCATCAAACATTTATCGTCATCATGCTTCACTAAATTAGTCTTTTCATTGTGAGTAGTATATTCTTTTTCATAAGGCTCTTTTATTTCATTAATTGTTTCATCCTAACAAGATGCAGTTTCATTTGAAAGTTCACCATCATTATAGGAGTTTACTATGTTTATTAATTCATTTACCTTCATAGTTAAATCCATAGTGGCTTTATAATTATATGCAATTCTTTCATTGATATTCTTAAAGAGAGTATGCATAATTTTCTTCAAATTCATATTCTCCTCTTGAAATGGTTTGCTCTCGCTATGTTGATCCTCTTGTGAGTATTGATTGCACTCCAAATTGCAATTATATTCACTAGAATTAATGTACCTGAAAGAACTAGAAACAATGTTAGATTGTTCATACGAAGAATCAATGAAATATGAATTACCTGTTTGACATTCATGAACTAGGTGACTGCCTCCACAATATTCACAAGTATTGGATATTTCACGAATTTTGTTAATTAATTCTTCAAGACTGTCCACTATCCCAGAATTCGGAAAGAATAATGTGTTACTTGTTTGGCATTCAAAGATTTGGTGGTTGCTACCACAATAGTCACAGATAATAGCCTTTTGACAATATTTTTCTACCAACTAAGTAAAATTTTTACTTGATTGATTGATATTCGTACTTAAAGTGGGTTCACAATGCGAATTTCTTTTTTTATGTTTTTTTAAATCTTGCTTCTAGCACTAATTAGGTGCTACAAAATAGAATACATGAAGACAAAAAACAAAAAATAAAATTAAATATATTATAATATAATATAAATTAATATTATTATTATTATTATTATTATTATTATTATTATTATAATAATAATAATAATAATAATAATAACAATAATA
>NC_061119.1:12513667-12514901 GCF_002878395.1 Capsicum annuum | reverse complement strand
GAGTTCAAATTGTATAGAATTTTGTTGCTCGTACTCTGTCAAATTCTAGTATAGTTTAAGATATCGTCCCACAGAGATTGAAAAATCTATGCTACAAATTTATATTATTTTGATTACTATTTGAGAATCAAATTGATGAAAAGAGAGTAATTTCTAAAGTTTTTTTAAGAAAATATGTAAAGAAATAGTGTTTAAAAGATTATCTTGGAGAGAAAGTTGGGGATTGTTAAATTCACTTGGTATGTTTATTATAATAAAATTATTATTTTACTAATTTCTACAAAATTGTAGAATAACTCCTTAGACTTGTTTATGTGTTTATGAGGAATAAAGACCCCTTGCGAGTAATCTTTAAATCAATAAATTTACTTGAGACAATCTCTCCGCGAGGATACAGATTGAAAGAAACAAGATAAAGACCCCTCAAATCAATAATCTTATTTGAGTCAATCCCTCCGCGAGGATACGACTCGAAACAAATAAGATAGAGATTATTAAATCTAAGAAATAGTTCAAAATAATCCTTTCGTGAGGATAAGGATCAAAAGAAGCAATTTCAAAGATTTGAAATAACAAGTGACAAAAAATTATTATTAATTATATTTTATGAAATGCTTATAGTATATTTAGTTTTCTTCCTTGTGGGAAGTACAACTTAATATAACTATAACTATAATATAAAATATCAAGTAGTGCTAATTTCTAGTACAAGTATTCCAACACGAAGTATTTAACTTTCAAATAAAATCGAGTCTTGAAAGAACTAAAATAAGATTTATATTATAATATTATACCAAGTTTCTTCAATGCTCCTAACACAAAGAAATTACTCCATTATGGAGAAATTAATAAAGAAAAGAAAACAAAATATTATTCTACAAAAAAAAAAAAAAAAAAAGGAAACAAGACTGATTGTTATATATAGCTTATGTTGTTGGATGATAAATAATCAAAGAAATGTCTCTATTTATAGAAAATTACAATGTTGAACCAACTAATGCATTCTTTGAAGTGGTGGTTGTAACCGTCAACTTGTAACTTCTTCTTCAAATCTTCACTTGTTTCATTCCTTCACTTGACAGGTGTGAGTAAGCTTTTGAAGTGGTGGTTATAACCGTCAACTTGTAACTTCTTCTTCAAATCTTCACTTGTTTTATTCCTTCACTTGACGGGCGTGGCTATGAAATTATGGTTACACCCGTGGAATTCACTTATTTCTTTAATAATTTATTTC
>NC_061119.1:12496524-12510667 GCF_002878395.1 Capsicum annuum | reverse complement strand
TATGGTTACACCCGTGGAATTCACTTATTTCTTTAATAATTTATTTCTTCTTTTTTATTCTTCTTCCTGTAGAATTTGTTAGAAAATATACAATAATATGATATATTTATTTATATTTATTTAAAATAAGTAGTATTTAATATATAAAAATATAAATATATATATATACATCATCAACCCTCAACTGGCAGGCTGATATCTCACCCTACGCTGGCTACGTAATTCTGGAATGCAAGGACCGCTACTAAGGATCACACACTCAACTGGCAGGTGAGCCCCCATCCTTAGGTTCGCTCGATGTTGAATCTTACTCCCAACTGAATGACACTGATTATTAGACTGAACTAAACTGAACTGAGTTTCGCTGAATTCTGTAACTGACTGAGTACTAGTGTTCGTGAAATTGCTGAGACTATTCTGTAGCTACTATAATTCTAGGTAAATAGCTGGATTTTGGGTATTAAATACCCCCAAAACCCGATAGCATTGATAGTAAAGCATGGCATGATCTTAAAAGCATAACAATAGTTGCTTTCTAACAAAGCATTCATTTAGACATTTTGTCAAACACTTGAAAGGCATGAACTTGTACATGAATAGGAACACATAATAACATGTCATGATTTCACTATTTAATTTACATAGGGATTCAATCAAACACTTGGGAGCCTAATTAATGCACATGATAATGGTCTACACATAAGCATCATGAATACAACACTCAACTTCTAAATTTCAAGGGTTGAACATGAGAATCATATAATTTCACATACATGATAATTAATTCACGAGGAACTTGTAATTAATCACGAATTGAAAACCATATAACAATACACACATGAACACAATCCATTTCAAACATGTAATTCATGAAATCCCAATCTTGTCTTTTTAAAAAGGATTCTTGGGCTCTATGGGTGGTAAGGGCCCATGGATGAACATCTAACATACCTGGGAAGATGAGTTCTTGAAGTTTCTTGGTGGAATTCTTTAGGATTGCTCTTGATTATTCAAGGCTAGGGTTTTGCTAATTGAGAAAATGCTCTTGATTTTGGGAGAAATTGAATAGAATAATGACCTAACTAGGTTATTAGGGGTTAAATCACGTGTTTAGACTGATTAGAACTGTGGAAAAAGACCAAATTAACCTTGGAAAAAATTTAATTTTCGTCCCTGAAAATCCCGAATTTGGCTTTCATCGCGACGCGGTGGTACCGCGGTGAGCCACTACAAATTGGCTAAAACTTGTTTAAAAATGGACAATTGTGAAATTCTCTTTTGGCGCGACGCGGTGGAATCGCATCGGGCTACTGGAAATTGACAATTCTAAGATGGCACCTTGGCGCGACGCGGGCCAATTGCGATACCTTACTGGAAAATATCATTTGGGAACTGGAACTTCACCGTGATGCGCTGGAAATGTGGTGTTTCACTTGAAACTAACGAATGCCATTTTGACCCTCATGCGACGCGGTGCTTCTTAATTTTACATATTGTTTCACTAAAAGTGCCATAACTTCTCACCCGGATATCAGATTTGGGCAAAATTTATATCGTTGGAAAGCTGACTAAATTTCCTACATTTTGGTAAGTCTTAAACTAGAAAATTCTAAGTATATTGAAGGTAATATATAGAAATTCTCATGTACTAAGAGCTAAACTAAGCTAGGAAAATACGGGGCATTACAATATCTCCCCCTTGGGAACATTCGTCTTCGAATGAGACTGATTAAGCTGAGAAATACTAATAGACTGAGTTTACATACTGAACATGCATGACTGAAGTATGAGTACATGGCTGAAATGATTCATGAATGCATGACTGTCATGAAGATGATATGCAATGGTAACTGATACGAAGTTTGTAACTAAAACTGAACATGGAACTGAGTAAATCTAAGGAAGTTTATTACCTCAAGTTGAATCTGAGTTTGGAGAGAAAAAGTGGGGATACTTGGTCCATAGATCTGCTTCTGCTTCCCAAGTAGCTTTCTCAGCTGACTGGTTCCGCCAAAGAACTTTGACCAAGGGAACTTCTTTGTTCCTTAGTCTACGAATCTGATGATCAAGGATTTGGACCGGGACCTCTTCGAAAAAAAGATCATTATGAATATCTATACCCTCTAAGAGGACTATAACTATTGGGTCACCAATGCATTTCTTTAGCAAGGAGACATGGAATACTGGGTGTACTGAAGCTAAGTTTTAAGGCAACTCGAGCTCGTAAGCTACCATACCAAAATGGTTGAGAATTCTGTAAGGACTGACATATCAGGGACTGAGCTTCCCCTTCATGCCAAACCTTTTCACTCCCTTCATGGGAAAGATTTTTAAGTACACAAAATCGCTAGTCTCAAACTCGACATCTTTTCTCCTCACATCTGCATACGATTTCTGTCAGCTCTGGGTTTCCCTAAGCCTTTCTATGATCAACTGAACCTTCTCTAAGGCATCAAACACTAAGTCGTTCCCTACTACTGCAGCCTCACCTACCTCGAACCAACCAATTGGAGACATCTCCTACCATAAAGAGCCTCAAATAGAGCCATCTAAATACTAAAATGACAGTTGTTATTATATACGAATTCGATCAAAGGCATGAGGTCATCCCAACTACCTTTAAAATCAACAACACATGCTCTTGACATATCTTCTAGAGCTTGAATGGTCCTTTCTACTTGACCATCTGTCTGAGGGTGAAAAGTTGTATTGAGGTGAACTTGGGTACCAAGACCCTTCTGAAAATCTTTCTAAAAGTGAGAGGTAAACTGAGTACCTCTATCTGAAATGATAGATAGCGAAATACCATGCAACCTAACCAACTCTCTGAGATAGATCTTGGCATAGTCCTTGGATGAATAGGAAATATGAACTAGCAAGAAATGGGCTGATTTGGTCATCCTGTCTACGATGACCCAAATAGAATTATACTAATGACGAGTACGAGAAAAACCCATCATGAAATCCATGTTCACTTCCTCATATTTCAAAGTGGGAATACTGAACTCCTGCATAGACCCACTAGGCTTCTGATGCTCAATCTTAACCTGCTGACATGTGGAGCACTTAGCTACAAAATATGCAATGTCTCTCTTCATCCCACTCTACCAATAGATCTCCCACAAATTACGGTACATCTTAGTGGCCCCTGGATGAATAGAGTAGCACACACCGTGCGCTTCTGCAAGAATTCATTATCTCAACTCATTAACACATGGAACACACAATCTACCCTGGCAATGCAATACACTATCTCCCCCTTGGGAGAAAACCCCTATATTTTGATCTCTGACTAGCTCTTTCAGCTTTACTAGACTGGATCCCTATCCTGCTTTTCTTTCACTTTGGCAACCAAAGAAGATTTTGAACTATTCTGAACCCAAACACTACCCTCTGCTGAATCATCTCAGAGGATACCTAGTCGGGCAAGCTGATGAACTTTCTAAACTAACTTCTTCTTACCATTCTCAACATGAGAAATACTACCCATAGACAACCTGCTGAGAGCATCTTCCACTATATTGGCCTTGGCCGAATGATACAGACACTTATGTCGTAGTCTTTCAACAGCTCTAACCATCTTCTCTGACACAGATTCAAATCCATCTGCAAAAATACATACTATAAGCTTTTGTGGTCTGTGAATACATCAACATGTACCCTATACAACTAATGCCTCCAAATTTTTAAGGCAAATACGACAGCTACTAACTTTAAGATCATGGGTAGGGTAATTATTCTCATGGGGCTTAAGTTGTCTAGAGACGTAGGCTATAACCTTACCCTTTTGTATCAAAACACATCCCAGACCAACTCTGGAAGCACCACAGTACACAACAAACCCATCTGAACTATCTGGTAAAGTCAAAACTGAGGCTGAGGTGAGTTGAGTCTTCATCTCCTGAAAACTATTCTCACAAGCTACTGACCACTGAAATTTGACCTTTTTCTGAGTCAATCTAGACATAGGGGATGTAATATACAAAAATCCTTCGACAAATCATCGGTAATAGCCAGCCAAACCTAAGAAACTCCTGATATCTGACAGATAAATGGGTCTGGGCTAGTTTCTCACTGCTTTAGTCTTCTGAGGATCAAATTTAATGACATCATCGGAAATAATATGGCCAAGAAAAGCTACTGATCTTAACTAAAATTCTCACTTACTAAAATTTGTGAACAACTGATGGGCTCTAATAGTCTTTAATACTATTTTGAGATGGTCTGTATGATCATTTTCATTATGGGCGTAGACAAGAATGTCATCAATGAAGACTATGACAAACATGTCTAGGTACTTCTTTAACATTCTATTCATCAAGTCGATGAAAGATGTTGGGGCATTCGTGAGACCAAAGGACATGACTAGAAACTCGAAGTGGCCATACCGAGTTTTGAAAGCTATTTTTAGAATGTCACCTTCTCTGACTCTGAGTTGATGATAGTCGCATCTGAGGTATATCTTAATGAAGTAACTGGAAACTTGAAGTTGATCGAATAAGTCATTGATTTTAGGAAGTGGACACTTCTTCTTGACTGTGACTTTGTTCAACTGGAGGTAGTCAACACATATTCTGAAAGAACCATCTTTCTTACGCATAAATAGAACTGGTGCGCCAAACGGGAAAATGTTGGGTCTGATGAATCTCTTGTCTAAAAGGTCCTTTAACTTCTCTTTTAACTCTCTGAGTTCTATTGGAGCCATTTTATATGGCAGAATAGAGATGGGCTGAGTGTCTGGGAGAAGGTCTATTCCGAAGTCAATTTTCCTCTCAGGAGGAACTCTAGGAAGATCTTCAGGGAATACATCTGAGAATTCATTTACTACTGAAACTGACTCAAGGCTGGGAGTCTCTAAACTAGAGTCTTTGACTTGAACAAGATGGTAGATACACCCCCTGGATATCATTTTTCTTGCCCTAAGGTACGAAATAAGTTGACCCCTAGGCGTTGTTGTAACACCCCGTAGTTTTTCTAGCTTAAATTTGTTCCTAGAATATTAAGGAACAATAAAGAATATTTATTTCATGTGGAATTCTCCAGATTTAGACCTCCCATTGTGTGTGTGAAATTGAATAAGTTTTTCATCGATACCAAATTCTCCTAAATTTGATACTCAGTTAAGGAGGAATTAGAGTATTTTTAAGTTGACACTTGACGGTGTTCCACTTGAGAAACCACTGCATCGCGGTGAAGGACAATTTCATAATTGTCAATTCCAGTGGTCCTCTACGATATTAGCGTATCGTGGAGAGGTCCAAATTACCAATTGTCAAAATCTAGTAGCCCAAACGGGCACATCAATGGTTGAGCATCATGGAGCACACCCAGTTCCAAATCGTCCTTTTCCAGTGAGCCACCACGATAGTGGCGCGTCGCGGTGGCCTATTAAATTGGAAATTCTGTTTTCTTTTCCAGTTCCATTTAAAAGTTTAATAGGGGCATTTTAGTCAATCCCCAAGGCCCCAATTCGTGTAAAACACAATATTAAGCATATTCCAAAGCACTTCATGCTTATTTCATCAATTTTCTCTCAAAAAAAACCCTAGAACTCAAGAGCTTCTTCTCCAAGAAATCAAACTCCTCCATTGATTCTCCAAGAAATCTTAAGATTGAGGATTCCCAAGGCAAGATAAATCAAGAATCCATCCTCAAGAACTCGAATACGAATCAATAATTCAAGTTTCTTCATCTAATGATCAATCAAGGTATGTAGGGTTATAAACAAGGACAATTCTTTCGTCCTTGTGCCCAAAATAATATTTTTCAGCAAATTTCTTATTATTTGAAATTAGGGTTCATACCCAATTATCAGTATTTGAAGATTATGAATTTACAAGTGATTGAATGTTGAATTGCATAACTATTTTCATATATTTATGCATGTAATACGATTTTCCAGATTTTCCAATTGAGTTTATCATGATATTGTGATTCTGATTTTATTATTTTGATTTTGTTAAAGTAGTTTCAAGAAGAATATTGAGCATAATGATTTACTATGAAATTACATGAGTTTGAAGCATGGGTTTTAATCCCTAAGATTTAGTATCGATGTTTAAAGAAGATTATGATTTTAAGCCTCTTTGAGGATCATTTACCCAGATTCAAGAAAGAAGTTGATCTTTTGATCCTAAGCTAAGATAAGGAATCCACATTGTTCTTATAGTTTGAAATTTAAAGAAAGAGAAGAATAATTGGTTTTCATTATAAACCCTTATGCTAGTTTTAAAGTGGATTTCCAAAAAGATGAGTGTAGCAAATTAAACAAAGTAGTATTTAGCACCAAGTTGGGTATGATTCGAAGGTCTCATACCCCAGAACTACGTGCTACCATAGGATTGAAATTAAAGTGCCCATAGTGGGCTGAGACAGTGATCACTTAAGCTGAGGTTATACTCTCTGGCAAGAGTATGATACCTCTCCCCAACATGAGGTTTATTCCATAGGAGGATGAGATGTTGGACTCCATGTAGCTCACATGGTTTATATCGATTAAGAGAACCTTCCTACTAGTAAAGAAAAGCTTTGAAAGAATTTCCTTAAGATAAAGTATTTTCCTTACAGCTTAAGGGTAAAGATTTTCATAGTAGTTTCTCAGAAAAGAATAACAGAAAAGCTTTTATGAAAACTAAGTGTAAAGGCTCATAATTTTATTCAGATTATGCTTTACAGAAAGATAAGAGTTATAGATTTCAACTTTCAGATTTTAGAATTTAGAGGTAGTCCTTTCTATACTTAGACAGTATGATTTAAAGAGAGAATACAAGCACAGCTTTCAGAACTAAATGTTTTGACTCACTAGATTTATAAAGTATGATTTTCTTCTTATTATTTCAGTATTTCAGATATTTCAACTTATGTGAGTCATTTACATTAAGCATGCATTGTTTTATAAATTATGATGATGAGATAATGTTTTACTTATGAATTTCACCCCCATATACTCAGTACATCCTCAAAGTAATGATCCACATATATGTATTTGTGCTACATTGTCTCATGATACAGGTTCAGGTGCTTATTATTAGTAGCGTGAGTAGTTCGAGCAGCTTCATCTACATTCGATAGTTGGTGAGTCCTCCTAGTTTGGGGACTTATTCACTCAGATTCTGTAGCTTAGTAGTTTTATATGATTCAGTATTCTTTTTAGGCAGTTCGAGATAGCTGGGGGTCTGTCCCAGTGACTCTCTAGTATTAGTAGTAGAGGCTTGTCAGACTGCTAGATTTGATTCAGACTTATAGTATTTGATTTTTAGATATTTCTTTTAGATTATTCTTAGTTATTTCAGATAGTTTCCGCATTTAGTATGACTTTCATGTCTATATTACCTTGCTTATGAGATTTATACCTAGTAGAAAGTAGACAGGGTTAACTTAAGGCTACTCATAGTCTTGAGCACCGTATGACGCCTCAGGATCAGATTTTAGGGCGTTATAAATGTAGTACTACCCCTCTATTCAAGGACTGGTTCATTTAGGAACTGAAAATGAACAACCCTATTTCTGCAATCTACTGAAGCATAGCATGAATGGAGCCAATCGATGTCGAGAATGACATCAAAATCAATCATCTCTAACTTTACTAAGTCTGCTGAAGTGACTTTCTGAGACACCATAACCGGGCAGTTCCTATATACCCACCGGGCTATAATAGACTTACCCATTGGGGTAGACACTGAGAGGGTCTCTGCTAAGATTTTAGGATTGACTTCGAAGTCGACAATTATATAAGGAGTTACGAAGGACAAAGAAACTCCTAGATCTAGCAAAGCATAAACATGTAAATCGAATATTTGTAATGTACCAGTGACTACATTAGAAGAACTTTTTTTATCCTGCCGGGACTGAAGTGCATAGAGCCTGTTTGGGTGTTACCCACTGGTGGAATTGGAGGTAGAACGCTGCTGATTCGGGCAACCAAACTGAGCTGGGGGACGATTTTACTGACCCTGTGAACTTGACTAAATACAATCTCTAATTCTATGACCTAGCTTGCCACACCCAAAACATACATCATTGTCAGCTCTGCAGGCACCCTGGTGGTTTTTGCCACATTTCTGGCAAAAAGGATTTGTTCGAGCACTGCTGACACTATCCTGAGATTAGAGCCTAGCGCTTTATCTTTGTTACTATTTCTGAACTTACGTACTGGAGCACTGACTGAGGAAGGAGCTGGAACTAAAGATTTTTTACAAAACTGAGAATGGTTACCGCCCTCTGACTTAGGCTGAGTGAAATTAAAGCTACCTGTTCTATCTCTCTTGTTTTCCCTCTATTTCTCCTAATTCTTAGCCTCTTCTATCTGCTGAGCATGGACCATTATCCTGGACATGTCCATCTCCTTAATTAACATCGTAGTTCTGCACTCCTTAACCACTCTCTAACACCCCAGATACGAACTTACTCATCCTATACCTATTGTCTGCTACTACATGGGAAGCATACCTAGCTAAGTGAGTAAACTTTAGGGAATACTCTTTCACACTCATGTTTCCATGCCTGAGATTGATGAATTCTAACATCTTGGCTTCCCTCAACTCTAAGGGAAAGAATCTATCTAGAAAAGCAGTAGCAAACTCTACCCATTTTATGGGCTCTGCATCTGTGCCCCTGTCTGCCTTCCACTACCTAAACCACGTATGAGCTATATCTTGTAGTTAATAGGCAGCTATATCTTGTAGCTGATAGGCAGCTAACTCAGTACTCTCACTGGAAGTCACTCCCATAATATTTATGACTTTCTGCACCTAATCGAGAAACTCCTGTAGATCCTCTTCAGACTTAGATCCAGAAAATAAAGGAGAGTTCATTCGGATGAAGTCCTGAATACTGGATGCAGCAGCATTGGCCACTGGGTTGGCCTGAATAGCAGCTGGTCATTCATTGTGAGCTGCTACAGAATGGGCTAGAGTGTTGAACGCGGCTCTGAATTCTGCATAGGACACATGATCGTCCAGGAGATCTGCCTAAACAGGCGGAGGTGCTGGCTGATTTTCATTCCTTCTTTCGTTAGCTTTTCTGGGAGACATGTTTTGTAAATAAAAGGAAGAGATAAATTAGACTGAAAGTTTCAATTGAGCTCATGCTTACTCACACAACATGAATACTGAAAGAAGATAAACTATTCCTAAAAATGCCTTATAGCCTCTTGCCCATAAGTGTGGCACGCTTCACACTCATGCACAAGACTCTACTTGATGTGGCTTTCAGACTCCCTAGGACACTGTTAAGCCATAGTCTTTGATGCCAAGTTTGTAATCCCCGAGTCTGCACCCTAGATGCCATACGGTGCTTACGACCCTAAAAGACCACAAGCTAACCCATGATGGTACCAGCTGTGAGCACTGAGAAATAATACTGAATCTAAAATACAAAATTTGGATAAAAATGCCATAAGGTTCACACAATCAGAAATTAAATACTGAATACTGATGGAAATACTAAAAACAATACCTGAAAACTTAATACTGTCTGAACTAGTCTAGTCTGAAAAGCCTCTAACTGAACTGTTTGAATGGAAAGTTGATGGGACAAGCCCCCAACTAACTCCAATTAATAAGAGATTGAACCTACTATAATACTGAAATAAAAGAACATCCTCGATAGATGAGGACTCACTACTGAATCTGCTACTATTGATTGAATCTTGCTAAGCGCGGTCAAGAACCTGAGCGTTCAAACCTATGATATAAGACATCATAGAGCAAAAAAAGAGTATGCAATCAGTACGTGGAATGTATTGGTATGCTAAATGAGGTAAGGCTGAATGCATAGGTCCATATGTATGAACATTAACTGACTGAATGATACGAAATAACTGAATAAGATAACATGGATAACTGAAACTATTGTAAATACTGAGTATGCAATATTATGCATATACATATGTACTGTATCTGGGATTTATACTAAAATTGAATACTGAATTATAATGGCTATATACTGATAACTGATAACTGATCACTAATAACTGATAGCCACTTTTCTGTAGAACTATCTAAGTTCTTTACTGAATATTGAGACTAAAATTTTAACTGTGGGAAGTAATCATCTAACTGACATGCCCCCCTCTAAATTGATTGGGGTCCAACCTGTAACCTTAGTTGGAAGGGTATCAATACTATGCCACGGGTATAGACAAACTGAAGAGTCCCCTTCATCTGGCAGGTGCCCTAAATGAGAACGGTGTTACCCTCAACTGGCAGGTAAACACCTTATCAACCCTCAACTGGTAGGTTGATATCTCAACCTACACCGGCTACATAGTTCTGGAGCACAAGAACCACTACTAAGGATCACACCCTTAACTAGAAGGTGAGCCCCCATCCTTGGGTTTGCTCGGTGATGAATATTACTCTAAACTGAATGAGAGTAATTATTAGATTGAACTGGACTGAGTTTCACTAAATTCTGTAACTGACTGAATACTACTATTCATAATATTACTGAGACTATTTTGTAGCTACTGTGATTCTAGGTAAACAGCTAGATTTCGGGTATTAAATACCCCCAGGACTCAATAGCATTGATAGTAAAGCATGGCATAATCTTAAAAGCATAACAATAGTTTATTGCTAACAATGCATTCATTTAGACATTTGTCAAACACTTGAAAGGCATGAACTTGTACATGAATGGGAACATATGATAACATGTCATGATTTCACTATTTAATTTACATAGGCATTCGATCAAACACTTGGGGAGCCTAATTAATGCACATGATAATAGTCTACACATAATCATCATGAATACAACACTCAACTTGCAAATTTCAAGGGTATAACATGAGAATCACATTATTTCACATACATGCTAATTAATTCACGTGGAACTTGTAATTAATTACGGATTGAAAATCATATAACAATACACATATGAACACAATCCAATTCAAACATGTAATTCATGAAATCTCAATCTTGTATTTTGAAAAATGATTCTTAGGCTCCATGAATGGTAAGGACACATGGATGAACATCTAACATACCTGGGAAGATGAGTTCTTGAAGTTTCTTGGTGGAATTCTTGAGGATTGATCTTAATTCTTGGAGGCTAGGGTTTTGCTAATTGAGAGAATGCTCTTGATTTTAGGAGAGATTGAATAGAACAATGACTTAACTAGGTTATTAGGGGTTAAATCACGTGTTTAGACTGATTAAGACTATGAAAAAAAAACAAATTACCCTTGGAAAGAATTTAATTTTCGTCACTGAAAATCTTGATTTTGGCTTTCACCGTGATGCGGTGGCATCGAGGTGAGCCTCTGGAAATTAGCTGAAACTTGTTTAAAAATGGACAATTGCAAAATTTCCTTTTGGCGTGATGCGGTGGAATCGCGTCAGGCTACTAAAAATTGACAATTCTAAAATGGCACCTTGGCGCGACGCGGGCCAATTGCGGTACCTCACTGGAAAATGCCAATTGGGAAGAACTTCACCGCGACACGCTGGAATCACGGTGTCTCACTGAAAACTGACGAATGCTATTTTGACCCTCACCGCGACGCGGTGCTTCTCAATTTGCCATATTGTTTCACTAAAAGTGCCATAACTTCTCACCTAAATATCGAATTTTGGCAAAATTTATATCGTTGAAAAGTTGACTGAATTTTCTACACTTTGGTAAGTCTTAAACTGGAAAATTCAAAGTATATTGAAGGTCTTATATAGAAATTCTCGTGTACTAATAGCTAAACTGAGCTAGAAAAATACGGGGTATTACATGATCTTAAGTCTATCAAGAGGGCCATGGAGGCTATGCACCATTTTAGTAGTGTAGTTAGACTTCATGCTAATGTGGAGAAGAGTAATATCTTTCTAGCAGGTATGAATTGTTAGAGTGGGTAAAAGTCCCACATTGGCTAGGGAATGAACCGGAGTTTGCTTATATGGAGTTGGGTAATCCTCACCTTTCGAGCTAGCTTTTGAGGTTGAGTTAGGCCCAAGGTCCATTCTTGACATGAATGAAGTGTAGAAAGAGAAAATTTTGACTTATACAGGCTTTTCATTAGGAACTCGGCCTAATAGGTATTTGGGACTATTATTGTCTTCCAAGAAATGGAACAAAATGACTGTTATCAACTGGTGGAAAAGATAACAATGAGGATAAAAACTGCTTACTCTAAACATCTTTTTTATGCTAGAAGGCTGCAAATAATCATTGTTGTGTTTTTCTCAATATACAATTTTTGGAGGTTCATTTTTATATTGCCACAGAGTGTACTTAAAGAAGTGGACAAGAGATGTAGAGATTATCTTTGGAATAATATTGAGGAGCATAGGAGGACTGCCTTGGTGGCTTGGGACAAGTTGTGTGTGCCTAAAAGGTATGATGTGTTGAATATTAAAAACTATAGAACATGAAACATTATCGCTGTGGGAAAATTATTATGGCTAATTAGCTGGGAAACAAGACTTTTTATGGCAGTGGCGGAGCCAGACTTTTGGTTAAAGGTGTTCATATTTGCCCTTACTGTTTCAAAAAATATACTTTTGGTTAAGGGTATTCATATTTTCCCTTACTGTTTCAAAAAAAGGGAAAAAACACTGTTGCACCTACCAAGGTTCGAACCCAGGTTGTTGATGCAGAAATGCATACTCTTAACCATTGGACTATTCTTCTCTAGCTTGTCAAGGGTGTACAATAATATGTATATAACCTTAATGAACACCCTTCGTCGGCTGTGGCTCCACCACTGCTTTATGGTTCAGGTGGATCTATGGGATATATATGAAAAGCAGAGAACAAATATGGGATCACCAAACACCAACTGACTGCAGTTGGTATTAGAAGAAATTGACTACACTAAGGTCCCTCATGAATAAATGATATCAGGGGACACAGTACATGCTTACACATAATGGGAGATTGTAGAAAACCGAGTTAATATGGACTAGATTGATACAACCTAAGCAGGATAGATTGCTTACAAGAGAGCGGATGCAGAGGCTATATATTCATGTTACAGAATTAACATATTGCTTGTGTGATGTAGGTGTTGTGGATAAGCAATTTATATTTGGTCAATAAATTTTAAAAAAAAATATTTTTCACCAACAATTAATGTTTGGTCAAACTTTTAAAAGTATTTTAAGTGTATTTTTCTCAAAAGAAGCTACTCTTTTTAGCATATGAAAATTGCTTCTGCAATTTTCCAGAAGCACTTATTTTCTACCAAAAACTTGGCCAAACACCTCAATTTTTTTATAATAAGTAGTTCAGAAAAAAAAATTGATCAAATATGCTATTATTAGATTAAACTAATTCAATATTTTGAAATTAAATTTAAATATTTAAAAACTGTATGAAAAGTTATAAGTTGCAAATTTTTTTAAAAAATATGATGAAAACATGTATTTTAAAATATTGGTCAAAGTATATATTAGAAGTGTGCATTCGGTCTTTCAATTTTTGGTTTTGAATAAGTTCAACCCAATCCGAACCAAATCAAGTAATTTGGTTCAGCTTTTCTCTTTTCTGTTTTGTTTTTTATCGATTCGGCTAATCGGTTAGGTCAATAATTAATAACAGTATATTTATATGCTGGAAAAATAAAAATTAACCCTTCCACCCCCGCCTCGGCATCATTGCCATCCCTTGTCCAGCCCATATTGAGCAATATCACCAACTTATCCACTAATTGATGCGGGACTTTATTCCCTGTCCAACACCTTTTTTACACTCCGATCAAAATGAAGTATGGATCAGGACTCCAAAGGAGAATGAACTTGACTCCTAACACCAAAGTAAAGATATGATTTTTAGTCCTAACTTAATCCTCAAAGTTAGTTTTTAAGGAAGAATTGTTTAATTCCTTGTAAGCAAATCAACGATCCATTTCTCTACCGATGTAGTACTTTAATTAGGAACAGATTTATTAAGGAGGTTGGGAGTACCACGACACCCGTACGCATCGATTCAAACTGTGTATGTATATCTATGTACACAAAAAATGATACTAAATATTTAAAGTGGCACCCAATGTAACAAGGGGGTTTGGGCCACAGGTGACAAAAGAATTTTAAAATGAGGTGTAGGTGACACAAGTCTTAATTATTAGGTGGAGGTGACAATAACTTTATTATGGATTAAGAAAGTTGGGGAAGTTTGAAAATAACCCATAAGTTTTTAAATTTAT
>NC_061119.1:12453973-12493524 GCF_002878395.1 Capsicum annuum | reverse complement strand
TCAAGACTTAAAAGACACCTACTCTTCAATTTTCTCATGTAACAATAGATCGCTTGGTGTCATTAATGGGCAAATCTATCCTACATCACTATGACACTTGTTTTTTCTTTTCATTATTTCTTCCTTTTTTTTAAATTTTATTAATTATTGCTTTCATTTTAAGTTCATAGTGTTTGTTGAGCTAGCTTTTGAGATTGACTTAGGCCAAAGGTCCATTTCTTTATCATGGTATCAAAGTCAGGCCCACCCAGTTCATTTTTTCCGATGTTGGGTACCCCGTCTTATATTATCCACGCTCCAGATGTCCAACCCTGGGCATGCGGGAGTGTTGGAGTCCCATATCGGTGGGTTTAAAGGGTCCTTGGTTTCTTTATATGGTCTTGGTCAATCCTCCCCTCATGAGCTAACTTTTGAGGTTGAATTAGGCTCAAAGACCATTTCTTTATCAGTTATGTCTTTGCTTTTGAGTATCAAACATGCATTTATTAAATAAGCATTTGATCATGAAAATTTTTTATCTTTTTTTAAAAAGTTATTTTATTTTAGTGAATAAAGTGAGAATAATAGTATTTAGTCATAAGAATTATTTTGTTTTAGTGAAAATTATTTTTGAAAAAGTAAAAATAATTTAAATTTATTTTCACTTTTAAATTATTTTTACTTTTTCACTCATACACAAAATTTCAAAAACTAATCCAATTTATATTCATGGTTAAACACAATACTTACTCCAACTCCAATTTTGAAAAATTATTTTCATGATCAATAGGGCGACGTTCTGATTCCAGTCATCCATTCTTGAGTAATAATATGGGAATAAAAATTTGAGAAAATTGATTTTATAGCTCTTCACAAATTTGTTTTAGTTTTATGTTCTTTTTCATAAGAGATCTTCGATATAAAATAGCCATTTTTTGTTCAATTTATAAGTGATCGTAAGAGATATTTTTGAGAAAATGAGATCTTTTGACCTCTTATAATCCAAATTAAAAAATGACTTTTTCAAATCTCTTTATGTATAAAAAGAAAGTCGCTTCTGTGTATAAAATGATGATCATTTTTTAAAAAAAAGAACATAAAAACTATTTTTTTAATTAAAGGTTAAAAGATCATGTTTCCCTTACAAAGTTTTATGCTTTGTTCAAAGTTGTCATAATAATTAAATTATTTTATTCGATCTACTTAATAAAAAATAAATAATTCAAAGAAGCTCAAAATAGATCTAGCCAAAGCCTAAATTAAAATCATGTGGCACCTGAAACCTCAATATTCCGGATTCGCCTCACTTTGAACTCAATATTAACTCAAAAGTACAAAATTATTATAATAACAGACTATAACTCACTAATAAATCAGAAATACAAGATTATTATAATAACAGACTATCTTACCTAACATAATATAATAGTAATAACCATAAAGACAAGAGTTAG
Source organism: Capsicum annuum (assembly GCF_002878395.1). Taxonomy (NCBI): domain Eukaryota; kingdom Viridiplantae; phylum Streptophyta; class Magnoliopsida; order Solanales; family Solanaceae; genus Capsicum; species Capsicum annuum. The sequence goes on along the minus strand of NC_061119.1, from coordinate 12,492,091 downwards.
CATGATTATTACAAGACTCAAAAGCCAGACAATATTCTTCACATATAATATAGGAAAAGTTGGTCTTAGACCTTTTAAAAGTTTTAAATACATAGTACAGATGACAAATTGGAGAACCAGAATAGATCTCCAGAGCCATTTGAAACACCGTCTCACCACACCTTACTTTGCATCTGCAAATCTGAATTTGGGTGCATGTACAAAAACGAGTTTAAGTTACATATATATACCGTCTTTATAAATCATATTTACGCAAAGTAATTGTACTAAATTCGTATGGCAAGTACTCAATAACATGGTAAAAGCAGTACTTAAACCTGTTTTTATAGGTTAAAATTTATGGATATTGTAAAAAAACATGACATTGCAAGTGTATTACTTTGTACATTGCAAGTCGGATTATCAGGAAATTATGTTAGCTAAGGGCAATTTAATAATTTTTCATGACGAATTTTGTAGCTGATTCATGTTCTTTTGTTTGTAGTATATACATAGTTAGTGAGGGACGCAGGAAAAAGGTAACTTACCCAAGCTCCGAGAGCTTCAAATGAGCTTCAGCATAGTCAGCAAAGAAGGCATCTTCATCCTAGCACAAAGCCATTTTCATCAAATTAGACATCATATGAATGTTATGCGTCAAATTTCAAGGATGTTCATACCATTTATTGTATCAACTTCTTAAAACTAACTTCCGGAATGGATAAATAACTCGACCATGGTTATATGAATAAACTAAAGAACGCCTGAAATGCTAGATACGGTCCCAAAAAGTACAAGTAGGGTGTAGTTTACATACTGCAGCGTATTTTTCAACAAGAGGACGGAATACTGGATCATCTAGGAGTGCTTTGTCTGATGGTAGCTGAAGGAGACCTTCTTTCTCTCCACTCAGGAGCTCCCTGGCATTCAAATAGAAGTTACAACATATCATACGAGTTATACAACCGTTCCTAGAAAAAAAATTATAGGTTAGAACAGAACACACTTTTATTTACTTAATTACGTCTTTAGTACTGGCAAATTTCTCATTTGTGGTTCCCAAGAAGTAGCACGTTCATAAAATTAGCATATGTGGATTCAGGAGCCAAAGTTAATTAAAAACTTACTTGAAATAGGAATTATCAAATACGAGAGGGTTGTTGGTCCATGCACCCTCAAACCCCGAGCGTTCTTTGTGGCATCTTCCCTGATTAAAGAATCAAGAAAGCACAATACTAAGGAGTAGATACAACAGAAATGTGCATTCTAAGAAGGCCAAGGAGTAACTGAACATATCTCGATTCTTTTGCGTACTTACCAGTGTGTGACCACCAGATAAAGCAACAATGTCTTTGTCGCTCAGCCCCATGTGTCCAAAAACCTCCCTCAGATGATCCGAGCCTGAAGAAAACCAACAAAAAAATAAGAAGGTTTTTCAGAGAGATGGTGTAGTTTGAACAACTTCATCTACTTAGAGAGTAAAAGAAGAAAGCAGTAACCTTTTTTGGCATCAGGCAAGCGGCCTTCTGGAGGTGGTTGTGTCTTGTCCTGGAAAGTAAAACGATTGTCATTTTTATTGGCCGATGAAACTAATCCATTTATAAGTTCTAGGTTGCCAAAACTACTACTGATATTTCACAATCAATATTGCATTCTATCTTCTTAACAAAACAACTACTGAAATAAACTTTACGAAAGCCTGGATCCATAAGCACTTATGCACACTACTGGTTCTCCTGATGTGTGCAATTAGCTGCATTTATTCCCGGTCGTATCTTAATTGACTTTTTAACAAGTCAACCATATTTCTATAATTTGTAGAATGCTAGTTTATTAGTTTCACCTTCAGATTCCGTCCAATTTCTACGTGGTAAATTTCTGGTCCTCACCGCATACCAATGCTAAGTGAACATTTGCTAAGTCCTAATCATTGAGAATTTATCTTTTCAACCATCAATGCCAAGCATAGGTACAACGCATGCTAGTTTAGGACAAACAACTCCAACTCCATAACAAGGAACTAATCCGAGTGATCAAGTTCTTATAGCTCAAGTCCAAAATATCCGGCTTTCTTACATGCCATTGACCATTATTTCAAACACTGTTTCTTTAAAAAGAAGACGACTATGTACCCCACTCCAAGAGTATTTTTCATGTCAATCTGGAGAAGAGATTGAAGCATCGGAAGGGAGGACTAAGCTAATCGCAAACAAGTTGCGCATGCTAAAGTCTGTGAATTTTAAAGTACTGGCCCAGATGAAGCGAATTTGAGGCTCCATTCAACCTTTTCTCAAATAGACCATAGAAACAAGCTAAAATTTAACTATAAGAAATGGCACACTGCACATATGCATGGTCTACAGACTGATGAAATTGTGCTTACATTCTGCATTTATATAGCTATACTGAAAATCTTGAAAGTAACTTTTTTTTTTTTTGGTTAACTACCAAACTACCGACACATCGAAATAGATTAAAAGATTGCATCTTCAAATAGGCTATCAATTCAGGGACCAAATTAAGTTGTACGTAACACTCTTTTAACCACTAGACTTTATGATAAAGATAAGATAAGAAAATCCAATTTACTAACCTGTCTCCCAGGGTGAAAGGGAATATCAGGGCCTCCAGTAACTTCAACAGCAACTACTCCTGCCAACTTCAGTTTACGACCAAGAAGATACAGCAGTTAGATACATTCACACAAAAAGAAATGATTCCTGAGGTTTAAATTAAGTTAAAAAATTTATACCTGATAAAAGTCGGCATAGGATAGGATTGGAAATTGCTCCTTGATTGGCTCCAAAAGTCGAACGGCAATGTCAAGACCATTGTTGGCTCCATGTTTAAGTTCATCAGGGTGCCTGATTGTCCCAAATGGACCGCCAGTTTTGGTTTTGACATCATATGTCCCTGCTGAATGCCACCTGAAATTCGAATAGTTGCACGCTTCAGGAATTCATGTACACCACAAGAATTCTTCAGCTCACCACGAAGGACAAGGTGCTCAATCTTAGTGGAAAATGTGAATTCTCTTACCTTTCGGTTTTACAAGTTATATAAAATCACATATATTAAGGCAAATTATTACAGTATGAACAATTGAAAATCTAATGTTTAATCTTTCGTATTGTACTTATAGCTTCCTCTGAGATAATCTAAGGTGAAGCCAGTACTAAGATTGTCTTGTAGAACTATGTAGAATTATTGTAATTTTCATTCTACAGATGGAAGCAATCCGATAATAGGTGATCCAATATATTATATTTTATGGTTGCGCACACGATTACATGTACAGTTTAAATTATTACAAATAGAGAAACGTACTGAATCCAACTCAACAATATTCAATATTGATCAAGGGATCATTCCAGTGAAACAGACTCTACATTCCAATTACGGTACAACGATATAAAACACACAAATTTACCCAAAAAGAATGGACTGCCAAAGTTAATGTAATACATGAAGTACATGATTTATAATTCAACATAATTCAATACTTTACGGGTAAAGTGGCCAGTTAGAGAAGTGATATTTAGCTCTTCAAAGCTCGACAAATAAAACTCCCTCCTTCCAAAGGAACTTAAGATTCAATGATGAGGATCAGCACATCTAATTTTCCATATATATAAGATTTCTTAACTTTTTAAAACCAAATTTACATGGATGAAAATTACATGACTGCAAAAAAAAATTTAAAGTATATAAAAAAAGCATATACAGAGAAAAAATGGCCTAACTGTGAAAGTGTTATACAAAATGTTGTAGATGGAGTAGTACACTAGTACGTTTTCACTAAATTAGAATAAAAAAATTAACAATTTGATGTTTTGAATGCAAAACAATAACATGAACAATTTGGAGTTCAAGTTTGGTTAATTGATCAACATGGGACAGAAGCAAGGGTGGATCTAGCCTACAAGGAATTAGTTCATGTGAATGCAGTAACTTCTGTTCACACCTTATATTCGTATTAAGGAATTCACAAAATATCAATAAATATATTTTTTTGCAAGTTCCATAGCTCAACAATTCATTGTTCCCTTTATATACCTGAGCTATCACTCCCTTCCTATTAAAGCACACCTCGATGCCGAGTTGGCCAAATATTATTCCCACTCATCATCAGTGTCTCTGTATTAAAATACACCTAAACAATCACCTTTTCGCAAATTTCATAGCACAGGTGTCCTTTGTTCCCTTTATCTCACTAAACTATCACTCCATTATATTAACACACTCCTCGATGCTGACTTGGCCACATATCATCCCCATTCGACAAGTGTAGATCAATTAAGCAATAGTCACAATAATGAATAGTTGAAGTGAAACTCACGAAAAGCTAATAGTTTACATGTGTTTTTGACCATTAACTCATAACGATAACACATAAACTTTAAATCTTGAATCCGACTGTTCATAGTAAGCAATTAAGGCAAGCGAGGAGACAGGAGAGATAGTTCTTACGCCAATCGAAGGATAATAGGAGCACAATTCTTCTCAGCAATAAGTCCTCTGAGCTTTCTCTTACATTTCTCAACAGCCTTCTGATACTCTTCACTCACCGTTGGATAACACTTCCCCATCTCCGATCACCGTCTATTTCCAAAACTACAATCACAAAAAATAACAGAAATTTCACATCAGCTCAAATTCATACATACATATACATTCAACTGTATCACAACCTCTATATTCAGTAGAACGACGATAACATACTTGGTGAAATCCCACAAGTGAGGTCTGAGGAAGACAGAGTATATGCAAGACCTTACCAAATAACTCCCGGAGATAGAGAGGTTGTTTCCAGTGTCAGAGATACCTTTGATCCAGGGATTCATGGAAAATTATATTATTTTTATACTATTTTTACATGATCAAATATATTATTTTATGTATATATAGTAAATATTGAACCTTCGACTAGTCCATATGTTTATATTTTGAATCTCCAAAGAGAATTCTGCCGTGACTGACTCTTTCTAAAAGAAACTCAACTCAAGTTCAGCAAATCCAAAAAATACAAAGAATAAGGAAATAGTGAAGAAAATATAACCACTAACAAGAAAAACTGTGCAAAGTCTAAAAAGAAAACTAGAACACTAAAATGGTGTGATAATCTAAACATAAAAAATAGAGATAATACCCAATTACAGCTGAACTATATCCAAAAAGATTATGACACACCTCGAATCTATTATCTGAATTAATTAAAAATATAATTTTAATACTGTAGTGCCTACGTGGCAATGATTCAAGGGTTAATTGGGTATTCTCTTAAAAAAAATAAGAGACTAGAAGAAAGAAATAAGAGAAACAAAATAATGCGATAATCAAAATACAAAAAACAAGAAGATTATGATAGGTAACATCTATATTCACTGCAAAAAAAAGGGTAAAAGATGATAATCATACCTTTAAAGTAGAATGACTAATGTCTAAGAAAAATGAAGATGAAAGCAAATATATAGACTTTTTAGTTTTAGCCTGCACTAGAAACATCTAGTAGTAACTGTTTTTGGGCGCCTTGCTGTCCCTGTTTGATTTTTCCTCTTTCTTTTAGCTGGCCCACTAATTAATTTAATACTACTTATATAAAAAGTAGGAGCACATAATAATAAATAGTAGTAGTATTATAATCAGCTATAATAATTATAACATATTTAATGTAACTTGAAAAGTGAAATTTGAGTACAGTGCGGTTACTTTTATGAAATAGAGGGGATTGTTTCCGATAAATTTTTGATGCAAAAGAAATGCAATCAAAGCAAAATTAGAAAAAAAAAATAACGAAATTAAAATAGCAAATATACAAAGTAAATGAAGCAATAAGCCTAGGAATACTAAATAAGGAGTAAATGAGAATGACAACACTCAGCTATCTACCATTAACTATCATTCTACTTTTATGTTCAATTTTGGGACCTTATATTAAAAGGGACAAATAAGTCTCAATTAAGTAAGAGACCTTCAAGTTTTAAAAATCAAGTAAAAGAGATAAAAAAAAAAAAAAAATCAATTTTTTTAAAACATGTCTTTCAACTCATTTTCCTCCCTTTTTCTTTACTGTGCATTCACCCATTTCTTTTGAAATTACACTATATATATTATTGCAAACTTTGTCTAAATACTGACAAATAAAAAAAAGGCTCTTTAACATATTTTATTGCTAGGACAAAATTAAAATATGTAAATAATATGTCATACACCTCAAAATTTTCAATATAAAAAATTATTATTCTCTTTATGTCATGTTTACAGTTGAAAGGACGAAGGCTATTATCATGCTTGTTTGTGAAATTTGGGTTGGTGGAATAATTTTGGGCTGATAATGGAGACACTCATTGAATGGCCAATTATAATTCAACACGTGTTGAAAGATTTGTGGGCTCAAATTTTTTTATATGAAATTATATAATTATCCCTCAAATTTTTTATATGAAATTTGGGAGCATGATTAAAAATATAATTATCTCTCAAATTTTTTTTGCGTTCTTTTCAATATATAAATGACAAGAATTTTTTACAAAATTATGTAATTCATTTTGCTTTTAATACGTTAAATCAAATATTACATAAGAAAAATACAAACATAACTAATTCATAACTAATATAAATATTACTAATATAAATGTTATTAATATATCATATTTTATAGAAGTATTATTTTTATATACTGTATCAAAGTCTTCCAAGTCAACTGTGCAAAGAAAGTTTGTGTGGTCCTCGATCGGGCCAAATTTACAAGTTAGTAACCACTCCCAGCCCAATAAATTACGAAGGCCTATAGATATATTTTCTTTTCGACCACCTCATCTAATTATCAAAACATTCATCTACTTTCACTTAATTAAATATCATATTTCAATATATAATAATTTCATCATTTCTGTTATGATATATATCAATTATAGTGAATGTCTATCAAGATCTATCAAAATTTATTTAATGTCTATCAGGATTTGATGTATTTGTCTTTTAGTGTGAAACTAGAGCCAAATTCCCCCTATAAATAGAAGGTCTTACTTCATTGTATATCATCCCTCAAGAGAAAAAACAAGAATTATTCTCTCTGTTCTCTCTATTCTTCTTCTTTATTCTTTCTTGTTTTATAACACGTTATCAGCACGAGACTCTACCGTCTCAAATTTGAAGGCGAAGGCTAAGGTATTATTATTTTTCTTCCCTTTTTTCATATGACTAACAATCTTACGAAGTGTGAGTTCGTTGCCCTTCAAAGTTCGGACAAGAACTATATTTCATGGGTGTTGGATGCTGAAATCCACCTAGATGCTATGGGTCTTGAAGATGCCATAAAGAATGAAAATACAGCATCTAGTCAAAATCGTGCTAAGGCTATGATTTTCTTGCGTCATCATCTTGACGAAGTTCTGAAAATTGAGTACCTTATTACTAAGGATCCACTCGTATTCTGGAATAGCCTAAAAGAAAGGTTTGACCACTTAAAGATGGCAATCCTCCCGAAAGCACGACATAAGTTGATGCATCTAAGATTTTAAGACTACAAGTCTGTTCATGAATACAATTCTGCCATGTTCAGAATTTCTTCTCAATTGAAACTTTGTGAAGAGACGGTCAATGATAATGATATAATGGAAAAGACGTTCTCCACTTTTCATGCCTCAAATGTGCTCTTACAGCAACAATATTGAGAAAAAAGTTTCAAGAAGTATACTGAACTGAGTTCTCATCTTCTCGTGGCTGAATAAAATAATGATTTGTTGATGAAAAATCACGAGAACCGACCAACTGGATTTGCACTATTCCCTGAAGTGAATGATGTGCACGCTCATCATGCTAGGCATGGAAAAGGTTGGGGCCCTGGTCGTGGACATGGTCGAGGTCGTGGTCACAATGACCAAGAAAGAAACCATGTTTCGGGTGTTAATCATTCATCAAACAAAAAGAGAAAAGATGAGAAACATGAAGCAGTTACTTGTTTCCGATGTGGCAAAAAAGGACATTATTCACGTGATTGTCGTGCTCTCAAGCACTTGATTGATCTTTATCAAGCATCATTAAAGAAGAAAGAGAGAAATCCCGAGGCTAACTTTCTCTCTGAAATTAATGTTGACATTACATGCTTGGATGTAGCAGACTTTTACGAGCACCCTGAAGGAAAGATTGATCACTTGATTTGTGATGGTTCCGTAAATATGGAAGAATGAATGATTTTTAATTTTGTTTTATTTTTATTGATAAGAGTTAGTGAATAAAGAATCATGTAAAAGTAGTTGTTTGCATGATTATTAGTTTTTGATTATTATTGATTAGATCAATTACATTATTGTAATTTATTATTAAATTGAGTTTTAGTTTTTCTATTTTATTTTGTTGAAAGAAAAAAAAAAATAACAATACTATTGCTTTTCCAGTACTACACGTTTCTGAAAAAAAAAAAGGACAAATTATTTGCATGTTAATATTGTTGCATGGTAAAACGACGGCTACGATAGTATTATTGATTAACATATTGTTTGCCTGTTTTTTTTATAATGTCCACATACATATTGTCATTAATTATCCATATTATATAATACAATAATATTATCATATTCTTTATCAAGTATAATATAGTAATATTATATTGTTATTGCATATCCAAGTCCTGAACAAATATAATATAACAATATTATATTATTGTATGTTAATGTTCCATATTATTAATTATAATAATAATATATTACATTCTTTATCAAATATTATATTTAATAGTTTTTAATTTGGACATATTATTTTTTGTGATTAACAATTTCTTATAAGCTTCACTTTGTACAAAAACTTAATATATATTTTATTTGGTTGAAGATATGGATAATTTTCAAGAAGATATTTGTTTGATTGATTCTGGCACTACACATACGATATTCAAAGATAAGAAATATTTCTCTCATCTAAACATGGGCAAGATTAATGTTACTAGAATTTCTGATAGTGTTAATTTGATTGAAGGCTTCGAAAAAGCCATTATAATCTTACCCAAGGGAACTAAACTCATCATAATTAATGTCATATTTTCTCCTAAATCTCGGAGAAACTTGATGAGTTTTAAAGATATCCGTGAAAATGGTTATCATATCAAGACATTTGATGAGATGAATCTTGAATATCTTGGTATCACCAAGAATGTCTCTGGGCAGACATGTGTTGTTGAAAAGTTCCCTGCTTTATCTTTTGGCCTGTATTGGACAAAAATTTGTGCAATTGAGGCACATTCTATAGTAAACCGAAAGTTTACTAATTCCAATACTTCGTACTTTGGCATGATCGTCTGGGACATCCAGGATCAATAATGATTAGATGAATAATAGAAAATTCAAATGGGCATCCATTAAAGAACTTGAAGGTTCTTTCGAATGGTGAATTTTCATGTAATGCTTATTATCAAGGCAAGTTGATTGTGAGACCTTCGCCAACAAAAGTTGGGATTGAGTTCCCTGCGTTCTTGGAACGCATACATGGGGACATTTGTGGACCAATTCACCCACCAAGTAGGTCGTTTAGATACTTCATGGTCCTAATAGATGTTTCTTCTAGATGGTCTCATGTGTGCCTTTTGTCATCTCGCAACTTGACATTTGCAAAATTGTTGACACAAATAATACGATTACGGACTCAATTTTCTGATGATCAAATTAAGTCTATTCGCCTTGATAATGCTGCAGAATTTTCATTTCAAGTATTTAATGACTATTTCTTATCGATTGGGATAAAAGTGGAACATCTTGTACCCTATGTTCACACTCAAAATGGCCTTGCTGAGTCATAATTAAACGTCTGCAGTTGATAGTAAACCATTACTGATGAAAACTAAGTTGTCCGCTTCAGTTTGGGGTCATGCAATTTTGCATGCTGCAACACTTGTTCGTCTTAGACCAATAAATTATCATAAATTTTCTTCGTTGCAATTGGTTTTGGGTCAAGAGCCTAATATATCTCACTTGAAAACTTTTGGGTGCGGTGTATATGTGCCTATAGCACCACCAAATCGTACCAAGATGGGTCCCCAAAGAAGGTTAGGAATTTATGTTGGGTTTGAATCACCCTCTATTATTCGCTATCTTGAACCATTAACGGGAGACATGTTCACTACTCGATTTGAAGATTGTCGGTTTGATGAGATACTTTTCTCAAAATTAGGGGGAAAAGATAATGATATCAAAAGAGAAATTTTGTGGAAAAATCCATCACTATCTCATCTTGATCCACGTGTTTCTCTTTGTGAGCAAGAAGTACAAAAGATTATTCATCTCCAGAGAATTGCAAATCAAATGCCGGATGCATTTATAGATTTGAAAAGGATTACTAAATCACATATTCTTGCAGAGAATGTCCCAATTCGAATCGATGTCCCTAAAGGACCATCCACTAGTGTCATAGCTAATGAATATAAAGAACGTTTGAAGTGTGGCAGACCATTAGGTTCTAAGGATCGAAATCCTAGAAAAAGAAAAACAAATGGTCAAGATGACACTACGAAAGATCCACATATGAAAGTTTAAGATTTGAGCAATGTTGATATCCCTGAAGGAATCAATAAGTCTGAGACTCAAGAAAATGAGGAACTATCTATAAATTCAAGTGATGTTAAAACTAATTTGAATCGATCTGAAATAGTAGTGGATTATGTATTTGCATATAATGTTGCAACAAAAATCATGCAAGACAGTGAGGATCTTGAACCTCAATTTGTCACAGAATGTCGACAAAGAAATGACTGGCCAAAATGGCAAGAAGCAATTCAATCTGAATTAAATTCACTTGCCAAACATGAAGTTTTTGGACCTATAACTCAAACACCTAATGGTGTTAAGCCCGTTGGCTATAAAGGGGTCTTTGTGCGAACAAGAAATAAGAAAAATGAAATACAAAGGTATAAAGCACGCCTTGTTGCACAAGGATTTTCACAACGGCCTGGTGTCGATTATGATGAGACATATTCACCAGTTATGGATGCAATAACATTGCGTTATCTTATTAGTTTCACTATCCATGAGAGATTTGAAATGCATTAATAAATGTGGTAACAACCTATCTATATGGATCACTTGATAATGAGATATACATGAAGATTCTCGAATGATTTAAAATGCCGAAAGCATATAGTTCAAAGCCTCGGGAAATGTATTCCATTAGATTGCAAAAATCATTGTATGGTTTGAAGCAATCTGAACGCATGTGGTATAACCGTCTTAGTGAATATTTATCTAAAGAAGGTTATGCGAATAATGAAATTTGCCCATGTGTTTTCATAAAGAAAACAACATCGGAGTTTGTTACACTTGTTGTCTATGTCGATGACATAAACCTTATTGGAACACCAATAGAGCTTCAAAAGGCAATTGATTACCTAAAGAAAGAATTTGAGATGAAAGATCTCGGAAAGACAAAGTTATGCCTTGGTTTGCAAATTGAGCATTTGACAAACGACATCTTTGTTCATCAATCTGCCTACACAGAAAAGGTGCTGAAATGATTCTATGTGGATGGAGCACATCCATTAAGTACTCCAACGGTTGTTCGATCACTTGATGTGAATAAGGATCCATTCCGACCTCAAGAAAAGAATGAGGAACTCCTTGGTCCTGAAATACCATATCTTAGTGCAATTGGTGCACTAATGTATCTTGCAAATACTACAAGGCTTGATATTGCCTTTTCAGTAAATTTGCTAGCAACATATAGTTCTGCTCCTACTAGGAGATATTGGAATGGGATCAAACACATATTAAGGTATATAAAGGGAACTATCGATATGGGCTTATTTTATTCTAAAGATTGCAGTTTCAATCTTATTGGTTATGCTGATGTTGGGTACTTATCCGACCCGCATAAAGCTCGATCTCAAACAGGCTATGTATTCATATGTGGGGGTACTGCCATATCTTTGAGATCAACAAAGCAGTCTATCATAGCCACTTCATCGAATCACGCTGAGATTATAGCTATTCATGAAGCAAGCCGAGAGTGTATGTGGTTAAGGTCCATAATACATCTCGTTCGAGAAAAATGTGGCTTGAAATGTGACAAAGTACCCAAAATTTTATATGAAGATAATGCAGCATGCACAACTGAAAGGTGGATTCATAAAAGGAGATAGAACGAAACACATTTCGCCAAAGCTCTTCTATACACATGAGCTCCAGAAGAATGTTGATATTGACGTACAACAGATTCGTTCAAGTGACAGTGTGGCTGATTTATTCACCAAGTCTCTTCCAACTACAACTTTCAAGAAGATAGTGCACAAGATCGGAATGCAGAGATTCAAAGATGTTCTTATTAGGGGGAGTTAATACGCGTTGTACTCTTTTTTCCTTATGAGGTTTTGTCCCACTGGGTTTTCTTGTAAGGTTTTTAATGAGGCAGCCTATATGCGTATTGTTAAACATTTAAGGGAGAGTGTTATGATATATATCAATTATAGTGAATGTCTATCAAGATTTATTTGATGTCTATCAAGATTTGATGTATTTTGTCTTTTAGTGTGAAACTAGGGGCAAATTCCCCCTATAAATAAAAGGGCTTCCTTCATTGTATATCATCCCTCAAGAGAAAAAATAAGAATTACTCTCTCTGTTTTCTCTACTCTTCTTTTTTATTCTTTCCTTTTTTATAACAATTTCATCATAATAGTTTAAATATTTAATATATTCTATTAATTAACTATAACTACATATTGAAAGTAAAAAAAAATCATTTATTTAATTGTTTATCATGTTCAAAACTAATTTGTTACCACAAATCACAATAATTAATAACTTAAAATATTTAAAAGACATATAAAAATTTTATTTACTCTCATTATTTTAGCAATGCCACATAAATTGAGACAAAAGAAAAAGTACTACAAATCATAAGAACTAACAACTTAAAATATTTAAAAGATATATAAAAATTTTAGTTGACTCTCAAAATTGTATCGAAGCCGCATAAATTGGGACATAAGGAGTAAATATATTATTTGATAATTACGTAAAAATTATTATAAATCACAATTATTAACAAGTTAAACTACTTTTTTAAAAATAGATAAAAGTTCTATTCAACTCTCAAAATTTTATCGGTGCAGCATAAATCATGAAAAAATAAAAAATTATCTTATTTAATTTCAACTAAACATTTAAAGTAAATCAATTTTATTATTTTAATTGACTTTTATATAGAAAATTAATCTTTTTATTTATTTATTTTAGTAAATTTAAATTTTAAATTTTTTTTATTATATAAAATTACTAATATTTAAACTTAACTTTAAATTTTTAAAGTACAAAATTAATAAATTTAACTTAATAAAATAAATTTCTAATGAATATTTTCTTAGAATTTGTGTTGGGTCAATATGTATCAAGTTAAAAAAAAATAAAGAAAAGTATATAGTAAAATTTTATTATTGTGAAAGATAAACATAATGCACTATCCAATAATGTTTAATAATATCATATTTTGCATATGCAAGATATAGCATCCCGTATTTAATTAATATACTACTCGGTGAGTTATCGATGATTACTATTGGATATGATAAAATTATATTAATTTTTATAGTAATAACATAATCAATCTTTCTTAATTAATTATTATGAATCATCTAGGTATGAAGAAAATAAATAATATTTAATAAAAAAAAATAGATATAAAATGCGAAATTAACTCTTGATGTTTTAAATTAAATTGTCATTTTTTAAACGATGATTTTACTATATCACCCCTTATTATAAGTCATTTATGTATTAGAAAAGTAAGAATAATAAAATGATATGTCAACATAAAATATTTGATTGACTATCAAAATTATATTAGTGCCACATAAATTGGGACGGGACAGAAAAAGATATAAAGCAACATATATTATTTGAAAATGAAATAAAAAAATACTGTAAATAACAATAGTTAACAAAAAAAAATTAAAAGTTAATTGATTTCTGCTTCAGCTGCTTCAATCGTGATTTTAATGTATCACCCGTAATTAATTATTATAAGTCACTTATGTACTGAAAAATTAATAATATTGAATCCAGGATTTTACTATATCACCTATAATTAATTATTATAAGTTATTTATGTATTAAAAATAAATAATACTTAATTAAAAAATATAAAATAAATATTTATGACATGTTTGATTAAGTTGCCTCAATCATGATTTTATTATATGACTCCTAATTGATTATTATAATTTATTTATATATTAAAAAATTAATAATATTTAATAAAAAAAAAATAGACGTTTATGACATATCTGCTTCAGCTGCTTCAACCATAGTTTTACTAAATATCACCCCTAATTAATTATTATAAGTCATTTAAGTATTAAAAAATTAATAATATTTAATAAAAATAAAATAGACATAAAAATGATAAATTAACTCTTGATGTTTTAAATTAACTTGACGTCTTATATGAGGTTCACTTAAATTTTTCAAAAGTATTATTTAAAATAATTTATGCTTCGCTGCTTCAGTCGTGATTTTACTATATCACCTCTAATTAATTATTAGAGTCATTTAAGCATTGTGCCACAGAAGTTGAAATAGAAAAAATATTATAAATCACAATGATAAAAAATTTAAATTATTTTAAAAATATAATTGGCTATCGTCGATACAGAACTCTAGACAAAGAGAGTAACATATATTATTCAAAAATTACATAAAAAGCATTATAAATTACAATGATTAACAACTTAAAATATCTAAAAACAATTTAATATGTTATATATTTCAAAAAAATTATATTAAAATTAATAAAAATCACAATAATTAACAACTTAAAAAATTTAAAAGATATAAATATTTGGTCGACTTTTGAAATTATATTAGTGTCACTGAAATCGGAATAGAAGAAAAGTATTATAAATCATAATAATTAAAAACTTTAATTATTTTTAAAATATAATTGACTATCAATGCCACAAAAATTTGGACAAGAAAAGTAACGTATATTAATTTGAAAATTACATTAAAAAATATTATAAACTACAATAGTTAACAACTTAAATTATCTAATACATATTAAAATAACATATGTTGAACTCATGCTAGATTCCGAATGCATCCTAGAAAACATATGCAATCCTTTTATTAAAAAAAATTATTTAAATATATCAAGATTTTAAAAATAAATAAATATTTTAATGCTGGGCCCGTGCTGATACGGGCCATGCTCCTCTAGCAGGAACATAAAAGGTAATTACACGCAATAACTTCAAAAATTTGTTGTTTAAAAAGTAAAAATTTTGTTGCATAGATTTATTAAATTATTTATTACAAGTTATAATAATATTTTTTCATAATTATTGAAGTAAAGAGATAATTGTGAGTTATAGCAATTTTGAAAAAAAAAATTATTAATAATAAAATTTATTTTTTCATAATTATTAGTTTAATTATCTCCTAATTTTTAATCTTTAATATCAATCTCTCCTCATCAACTCTTTTGATAATTATGCTAAGAATAATTGTTGGTTTCAATAATTATCTTTATTTATATATATTTTTTTAATTTTATCAGTTAAGTTATAAAATTTGTTCTTAAATGAAGGAGTAAAATTTGGTAAAGATCTTTTTACATTGATACATGTTTTTTTATTTTTCAATAAAATTTTATTTTCTTACTTTTTTAATGTTTATCCGATTCTCCATATTTACTTTATTGATAAAAGATTTTCTTCACCACTAATATACTCTCTTTTCCTTAAATTATTTGTTTCCCTTTTTTTTTTTATTGAACTTTCTAGCTTTCGCCTATGAACTTGGATTTCTCTTCATCTAATGTTGCTTCGGATTACAAAATCGACTTAACTTAGAATTATTTTTTTTAAAAAATAAAATTGGCTTGAATCATATTTATGTTATCATCATATTATTAATTTGTTTCAGTTTTTAAAAATTAATTTTATGTGTTCTTGCACGTAATGTTTATTTAACTTGATACTTTTTCAACTAATGGTATTAATTTGTTTTAGTTTTTAAAAATTAAGCTTATCTGTTCTTAAACTTTATAACTTACTTATATTTTATCATTAAAGTTTGTATCCCGATTTGGATATTTTGTGAATGCTTTTTTATTTATACCATGGTCGATATCATTGGGTATTTTATATTGAAAACATCTTATTAAGTTGATGTTCATCACTGTATATGTTTTGTTACTCTAATTTATTATTTGTCACATTAATAAATTTGTGTATGAGGTTCATAAAACTCATTTCATACAAGTGTGACATATACGAAATTTCATCGATATCAATTTTAATATCAATTTCATACATTGAAAACTCAAAAAAAAAAAATTACTTAAGTATGGATGAGTATATAAACCGGCATCAACAAAATTTATTAAACTAATTCATGGATGTCGTATTATGTACCATTTCCATACAATAAAAACAGTTATAAGAATACATCATTTTTATAGAATCTTATATATCAACTCCATAAATTGAGATCCCCAAAATATGTCTATTCTCAATTGATTTGCAATTACATCTACTAATTCTTTATATTTTGTAGTTGCATCATACATAATTCCTTTTACACCAAATTCTCTTGATCTCCCTATATAAACAATAAATATAACATCATATTAGTTTTCGAAATGTAATATGAAGGAATGAACACAATTAACAACCAATAATCATACACTATTAATAATTAAAGAACTATTTTTTGTGACTTTCCACCACATATTTTCGAAAATTCAACATGTTAACATCACATAATCAAACACAAATATAAAAAATAATTATAATTGTTTTCCTTAATGTTTTTTCTTACTCAATAATCAAATATTATATATTTCAAAAGAAAGATTGAATGCAAACTATCAAATTGCTAAACAAGATAACATACTTGTGGCATCACATCCCCCTACATGATGTGTCATGATTGAATGCAAATTATCACAATCTATATTGTATGACACGGTTTTAAATTTGTAATATCAAAAACTTGATTTTCACATAAAATACTGAAAATACTATGGCCTAAAATCTCGCCTAAAACAACAAAATTTTATGAAAGAATATGATTAAAAAACTTATATTTTTGTAGAAAAAAAATGAAAGTTATTGAAGAAAATGAAGCAGAAAGATGGTTAAAGAAAGATTTTGGGGTGATTGTTATTTTTTATTAACTGTCATCAATTTTTAAGGAAATAATATTTAAATTTTGTTATATAAATTATGTTTTTTTCTTATTTGATCATTTCAAAAAACGAAAAAATAAATTGTGTATTTTTTAGTAAAAGTTGGTATAACTTGCAAACTAAAAAAAAATTCTATAACTTGCATTAAACAATCTAATCTTGTATATTTAGATTTCTTTTAATTAGAAAACAGGACTAACATGTTCGTAGTTTTGATAATTGACAAAATAAACTATGATGCATTATTTGTCATCATCAAAAGTGAGAGATTGTTGAGGAATAGAAAAAACATGTATATAATTTTGATGATTTTCAAAATAAAACTGATTTACTATTTGTTGTATCTATCATGTGAACCAGCTTCCTTAACGTGAATTCACAAGAATAGCCCGTACAAATACGAAAGATTGGAAAAGAAAAGAAAAGAAATATAAAGGAGAAATAAAGAAGAAAAGAAATAAAGAGGATAAATAAACAAGCGAATAAGAAAAGAAATAAAGAGAAAATAGAATCCAAAGGGTAGTCAAAGTTTCCTTATTAACCACAAGGGTTGGTGTGGTGGTTTAGCACCTCACCCCTTAAGCAAGAGGTTGGGGGTTCGATTCCCACCTCTGGCGAATGGAGCAAACTCTGTGACCAGTTCCCTACCGCTTAGTGCGCTGACCGAAGGAATGAAAGATTAGTCTCATGGCTGTCGACTGTGAGGATACCTTGGGAAACCAAAAAAAAAAAGTTTCCTTATTGGATGCAACCTTCTTCTAAGGAAGGAAATCACATATTTCCTTATATGATGCCAAGTTCTATTCAAAGTAAAAGTCTTAGTTCGTAATATTTTAGGACATGGAAAATCCATTAAGAGTTGCACCCTATTACATATTCACAAAATTCATTATTTTGAGAGCAATAGTCACATGTTGGGTTTGAAATCGAGAGGGCATCATGCGGAAGCTTAGAGTTTGCAAATCAAAACGGTGATAATTCAGATGACAAACAAAAACATAATACTAAAAATATATTAGTGATATGGTTGGTCAAACGTCCTACATTGAAAACTAATATTGAAAAAATACAAAATTTATTGGGAGAAATCTCTCCCTAAACAAGACTCTTTGATAACTACATTGTGGATGCTCTTTGTGTTATGGTATGAGAAGAGGGGTCTTCTATTTATAGATGTACAAAATTTTTCCTCTTAGAAAGAGATTAGTCAAATATGAAATAGTTTTATATTTTTCTTTTAGGAAAATAAAACTCAAATTTAGTAAGTAAATCAGGGCAAAAATCCTAACAAATTTCTCATTTTTTGCTTGATTTTCTTCACTTGATCCGTCTTTTTTATATGCATGAACTTCGTTCTTCACAAAATCTTCATCACTGTTGTTTGCCATAGTTAAAAATAAGGTTTAAAATATCATGGTTAACAATTGATTTAAGAGTAATATTTTATTTTTATTTTTAAATATGCAGCATCAGGAATGTTGAAAATATGATTGAAACTTGTTCTCCACATGTAGTTCGACAAAAATCCTCATTATCATCAAATTGGTTGCAAATTGGTTTGAACCGCCATGAACCTGTCTTTAACCTCGTTTTACCAAACCACTGGACCTTTGAACTGCAGGCTCTGATACCACTGGTTGGGTTCGAAATCGGGAGGACGTCATGCGAAAACTTAGAGTTTGCAAATCAAGACAGTGATAATTCAGATGACGAACAAAAACATAATACTAAAAACATATTATTGATATAGTTGGTTAAACGACCTACATTGAAAACTAATATTGAAAAAATACAAAATCTATTGGGAGAAATCTTCCCCTAAACAAGACTCTTTAATAACTACATTGTAGATGCTCTTTGTGTTATGGTATGAGAAGAGGGTCCTCTATTTATAGATGTACAAAACTTTTTCTCTTAGAAAGAAATAGGGTAACCAAATATGGAATAGTTTTATATTTTTCTTTTAGAAAAAATAAAAGTAATTGTGGTGTTACTTTAATTTTCCTTCTAAGAAATGTAAAACTTAATTTTAGTAAGAAAATCAGGGCAAAAATCCTAACACCACAGAGTCAAAACCATTAGACTTCGTCACACCAACACTGAAGCCTGATTCATTATTTGAGTTCGAGTCTGTACTATTAAATATTAAAGTTTGGTCAGTTAAAAGCTAAAGTTATCCATCTTTGTTGAGTTCATCGGTTGAAGTAAATTGATGAGTTATTTTGTATGATATTTGGATAGTTAAATGGTAGAGTTATCAGTCTTTGTTGAGTTTGTAATATGAGTATTATTAAGTTGTAACTATTCCTATTGTTGCAGTATGGTTGTGAGTTTGTGAGGCTTATAACACGAAGAGCGTTTATCTTTTCTTGGAGAGTTGTTAGAATAGATAGAGTTAACTGTTAAGTTGACGTACTACAGCGAGTCTCTTAGATTATTGAGTTTTAATCAGAAATCGCTCTTTGAAGTTAGTGGAGATTGTTGGAAATACTACACAATATATGTCGCAAATTTTACTATCTTGAGCAAAGAGATTTTCTACGGTAACATCATTGTGTTTTCTACTGTTTTAATTTGCACTTTATTTTAGTAGCCGAACCAGGTTCATCTCACTTAGTTGCACTTTATTTCAATAATTGAACGTGATTTACCTTACTCCGATTTATTATTACACAGTATTAGTTAGTCGATTATTAGGCGTTGAATATCGTCGTCACTTTCTCGTTTAGACGGACTTAAGGAACCTAGTTCCTTAAGATCAATAGTTGGTGCTGATTTTATTTTCATCGTAATCTTGAACTTTTCGACCCCACTTATTCCATTGGAACACCTTTAGAGGTCGTTTTATAGCGTGTATAAAAAAAATATTAAATAGAATATATTAGCATTGTTGAGATAAGTTATACTGTTGATTGGTCTGTTATATTAAATGAATAGGATATATTAAAATAGAAATAATACCGATTAGAGTGTATTAGAACAGAAATAATACCTCGTATTTTTAATACCATGATTTGTTGTGCATAAAATCAGTACCATAGTTATACATTGATTGAAAATACTATTAAAAAAAAGAAAGAAATTAAATAATATCAAGCTAATTCATATATTGTTTTTTCTAATACTTCCTACCAAATAATACCTTAAGATAAAAGGTCAAAGTATTATCTATGAGTCAAAACTTATTACCATGAGGAGATTTACCATAATGGCCTTGGGTGAGGTCTTTCTTCTGACATATTTGGCCATGTTGATTCAACAACATAATGTGTTGTACTATTTTCAAGGTAAACTCAACAACGCAATTTGTTAGTATTCACAAGTAACTCACATCAATCTGGTATGATTTGTGAGAAGTTCTTCAAGACATTTTGGTTATTCAAATATCATGAAATTATATTGATTTATCATGATTTGCAAGTCAACACTCTTAAATATATGAGTTCCTCTTCTTTGTTTAGTAGCTTTGATATTACGACAACATGACATGATTTGTGAGTAATTTAACACAATAACTACGGCGAATATAATATAAAGTTTCACAGGATTGTCATGATTTGCATGTCACAGTTTATAATCACATTTTTCTCTTCTTCATTTGTAAATTTGAAATCATAATAATTCGACATGGTCGCGATTAATTTAACAGGATAGTTTTTTTCGTTGGTTTCCCATCCAGTGTTCGAAACCCGCACTGGAGCCCGACTAATCTGAATTCGTGCCGAATAGGGCCTATTCGGGGGTAGTGCTCCCTACCAAGGATTCTTCCATATCCAAGGCTTGAACCCGAGACCTCTGATTAATGAAGGAGCAGTCTCATCCATTGGTGGTAATTTAACAGGATAGTTTGATTGAACATAACATACACATATTTTTAGTCCATATTTCCATAAGATTTTTGGAAAATGTAGAGAATTTAACAGAAAAGCAAGATTTCTTTTTGCAGTAAAAAGACATCAATTCCCCATAATATTAAAAACAAGCAAAAATACTTGTCAAAAGACAAGAACTATCAAGTCAAGAATGAAGACAACTGCCACAAAACCAAAAGCAAAACAAGAAAAGACACATCAAAAGATACTTCAATTATACAATATACAAACATGTCATAAAAAGAAGTTGGAAGAGAATGTTTCTTTAATGATTTCCCTTTTGGACCAGTGGAGAATATAGAAAGGCCCATAGACCATTTTTCCTTTCTGATATTTGTCAGCCCAATGTGATTATGTGAATTCATAGGCCCATTTACCATAGCAAAACATGGGAAAAACTAAAAGATCTTAAATGAGTTTCTTATGGTCGTGGGGAAAGAAAAAAACAATTAAGTGAACTCTTACATGTACTGTTGAGAATTTATTGTCTTAGTCACCCGACTACTGAAGTTCATGCATATATGAATAACGTTCCAATAAATATTATTTAAGTTCCACTAAAACATTTGAGTTTTTGTCATCTATGATTGAAGTTCATAAAAAAATATTAAAGACCAACAAATTTTATCAGTTATTTTTGCTTGAACTATAGATAAAAATATGCATAAACTTTATTGATATGTAACTTCAGAAACTATATATACCCAAAAAAAAAAAAAAATTTAAGTGAATATGAATTAAATAGGGGAGTCCAAAACAAACTCTATTGTTAAATTTTTACTCTTATACCATGGGGAAAGAAAATATTCCCCTATCTCACTTTATGTTGCAGAGTTGAAATTTTGTGATTCAAATTTTTAAATTTTAATCATGAATTTAGACATAAGAAGTGTAAGTTTTTAGAAAGAAAACTTCTAAATCTGAAAACGATGTAAAAAACATTATAAATAACAATAATTAATAATTTAAAATACTTAAAAGACATAAAAAAAATATTTTGATTAAAAAAACTTAATTTACTCTCAAAATTCTAATAATTGTGCTCTATATTGTTCGTCACGAAGGTCACTCCGACTTTATCCTTAAATCTCAATAACTTTGGTCCTAATCATATCTCTTATATTATTCCCACACATCCATCTGAGTATCCCCATCTCCTCTACACTCATCTTCTAAACGTATGGGCATTCTTGATTGACCAACAATATTCGTATCTTATATAACAGTGTTAATCTTACCACTACTTCATAAGATTTACCCTCAAGTTTTAGTGTTACGTAAATTGAGACAGAGAGAATAACGAAAGGAAGTCTCACGTGTCATGTTTGAGAATTTATGTAAAAATTAAAAACTCTGAAATTTTTCAGAAGATAAATTGAGAGAGAAAAAGTATATTGATATGACAGGACCTTAAATATATGTATATTTTGGGCCGAGGCCCATAAAGGTATAATGGGTATTCATGGGCTTTCTCATTTTCGGGTACTACAACAACTTAACTGTCCCTTTACTTGCTCACGCGCTCCTGTTGAGTTCGTGAAATGCGTGTACTACTTAGGCCCAGTTTGATCATGAAATAATAATTTTCTGGAGTTGAAGTTGGTGTTGTATTTGACCATGAATATAAATTGAAATTGTTTTTGAAATTTTGTAAGAAAAATAAGAGTGAGAAAACTGAAATTACTTTTCCAAAAAAAAAAATTCATTGAAGTGAAATAATTCTTATGATCAAACATTATTATTTTCAATTTTTCACTAAAGTGAAATAATTTTTTGAAAAAACTGAAAAAAAAATCATGAACAAACGTCTACTTAATAAAAACCCTAATGAGTCGTTTGGTTTGCTGATTAATAGCTTGTGGCTATCAAATAATATCACATAAATTAGGATAGTGAAATATATTATACACTCAAAAAAGTTTCAAGGCATAATGAGATGTTGTTAATATATATATATACAAATATCGTACTCTTTCCTTCCCTGTGAAGTTATGTCATAACTAATGGGAACTATTTAAATACAATATTTTTCCTTTTAATTAGATATTTATAACTGAAATTTATAAATTTGAAATTTATTGTGCATAACATTAATGATGATTATGATAAATATTTTGATATTTTATTTCATACATAATATATTTCAAAGTAAGAGTATTATAGAGGAGTAATTTTACAAAGAGAGTGTACTGATATAATGAATGGGAAATTTTTCTATATTATAGAAGAGCTGGTTTTAACCAGCTCTTTTTTACTAACCATTTTATCATTAATTGCTCCGTAATTTATAATATTACCCCTAATTAATTATTATAAGTCATTTATATATTAGAATTAATAATATTTTTTATTATATTACACCTAATTAATTATTATAAGTCATTAATAATATTTAATTAAAAAAGTAAATATTTATGACGTTTATTTCAGTTGCTTTAATCGTGATTTTACTATAATATCCCTAATTAATTATTATAAGTCATTTATGTATTAAAAAATTAATAATATTTAATTAAAAAAATAGATGATATGTCTGCCTATATTAACCCTAATTGTTCGTTGATTTATTATATTACCCCTAATTAACTATTATAAGTCATTTATGTATTAAAATATAATATATAAATTAATTAACTATTAGAAGTCATTTATATAATAGAATTAATAATATTTAATTAAAAATAGATATTTATGACGTTTGTTTTAACTGCTTTAACCGTGATTTTACTATATTATTCATAATTAATTATTATAAGTCATTTATTTATTAAAAAAAATATATTTAATTAAAAAATAGATGACATGTCTGCCTATATTACCCCTAATTGCTTCATGATTTACTATATTATCCTTAATTATTTATTATAAGTCATTTATATATTAGAATTAATAATATTTTTTTATTATATTACCCTTAATTAATTATTATAAGTCATTAATATATTAGAATTAATAATGTTTAATTTTAAAAATAGATATTTATGACGTATTTTTCAGCTGCTTTAATCGAGATTTTACTATATAATCCCTAATTAATTATTATAAGTTATTTATTTATTAAAAAATTAATAATATTTAATTAAAAAATAAATGACATGTCTGCCTATATTATCCCTAATTGCTTCGTGATTTACTATATTACCCCCAATTAATTATTATAATTCATTTATTTATTAAAATTAATAATATTTTTTTACTATATTACTCCTAATTAATTATTATAAATCATTTATATATTAAAATTAATAATATTTAATTAAATCAGTCTATATTTATATTTATATCTCATCAATATTAAATTTTAATAATAAAAAATATTTATAATGTTGGGCCCGTGCTATGCACCTCTAGTTTTAATACCGATGAGACACAATCAATCTGAGAGGAACCATTTACTTATTGACAAGTGTTTATGTGGGCCCTATCTTCCATTCTTCCTCTTCATTCCTCATATTTCCTTCATTAGTTTGGCTTCTATTATTTTTGTTAACACTATTTCTCTATTTTATATCTGATTTTTTTTTTCTTTTTTTGGTTAATCGTTCAGTCACTATGAGTTATATTTTCCAGCACTTTGTTATACTCCTATCATGAAAATGAATCGATATCACTACTATTTATTCTCTTTTTGTCAATTCATTTTTGCTCTTTCCTTGCTGTTACATTTGTTATTTTTATCTATTTTAAACCAATTTTACTACTACCTTAGTTTGATTTTATTTGATCTGCCAAAAATCTTTTAATTTATTTTAACAAATAAAAAATTAATATTATTTTAATCATTAAATAACTACATAAGTACTTATAATTAAATTTAATTTTTAAAAACATAATTAATAAGATTAGTTCAATAAAATAAACTTCTAATACAAACATAATTAAATTTATGTATAAAATTTTTATAAAAGAATAGTGAAACATTGTTATGTATTATTAAATTACACAAATAGTTAGGCTTTACACAAAAAGCATGAGTGTTACGATTATTATAAGGTTGAATCCATCGACTATTAAACTAAATAAGGCGAAGGGTATTTTTATAAATAAATTAATTGTTTTTAGGAATGATGCAATAATTATCATTTTTAGTACCACAAATCAAACCATCACTAAAAAATAATATCAGGATAACTTATCTCAGTATAGCTAATTTCAACATAACTAATTCCAGCATAACTTATTTTCCAACTAAACAATCCTTAAATGATTACTTAATTATGCAACAGTATTAATAATAATATTTATTTTTAAATTATAAAATAAATAAATAAATAAAAAGATATTTTTTTGTAACATTCAGACAAAAACAAAACTGAGAAAGTAAACTATTGATTTTAAAATAGATAAAAATATGAAAAAAGAGAAATGAAAAGGAAAAAAAATGAATTGAGGAGAAAGACGTGAAGCTAAGTTGATGAGTGGGTCCCACAAGCCACAACCAATTTAAAAAAATCTCTCACCCAACTAATAACGAAGGAAATATGAGGAAATGAAAGGAAGAATGGAAGGTAGACATTTTGTTGACACCAAGGACCCACGTAAACACTTGTTAATAAGTAAATGGTGCCTCTCATAACTATTATTGATTGTGTCTCATCGATATTAAAATTTTTACATATATGTTATAGATACAATAATGTTATAGAGGAGTAAAAAATATGAAATAGAATTCGATTTTGGAGAAAATCAAATTATTATAATGACATATCGTTATAACGATGAGCTGTTATGAGTACGTCTGTATTGCTCATTTTTTTCAATCTTCAAGATAAGTCATTTTACCACTGAACTCATGTAATTTTAATTAAAGTTGTAAGTTCATATTTATTACTTTCTCCGTTTCGGAATAAGTGAATTGTTGGGGTATCATTGGTGTTTCAAAATAAGTGAATCATTCAATTTTTTTTCAAATTTGCTCTTATGATTTGACAACCAATTAACTTTTGAAAATGTATTACAGGGTCAGTTTTTTCTTTTTTTTTTTTGTGGTAAAAATGAAAAGTTGTGTTAAATTTATGTCTTTAATGTTTTTTCCTTAATCTATATGCCAAAATTTAGCAATTCATTTATTATGAAACGAAGAAAATATTTATTAGCAATTATAATTAAACTCTTATACATTAATTTATATTCTGTACTAGAAGTACTGGATTCAAATTAACTTGACATGGATGCATTGCTTCTGTTCCTGTTATGACTCAAACACATAACAACAGAATTGAAGGTAGAAGAAGCTCATCATCCGAATAACCCCTCGCTAATATTATATGGTTTTCATTATTAGTTTTTTCATAATTTTGAATCATATACTCCCTCCGTTTTCAAATTATGTGTCGTCATTTGATCGGACATGATATTTAAGAAATAAGTATTGATTTTGTTTAAGTTACAAAATTACTCTTCTTAAAAAAGAGTAATAATATTTAAAATCAAGTGAGACTAATTTTAATTGAAAAAACAAATAAAAAAGGAGTAATAGTATTTAAAGTCAAGTGGGATCACTAAGGGTAAGATTGTAATTGTGTTTTTAAAAACTTACCAAATAAGAAAAGGCGATATTCTTTTTGGAACGGATTAAAAAGAAAATGGCGACACATAATTTAGGACGGAAAAAATATGTACAGTAGATTATTGCTTTAGTGTTGATCAGCAGAGTATTGGGACGGATTAAAAACAAAATGGCGACACATAATTTAGGACGGAAAAAATATGTACAGTAGATTACTGCTTTAGTGTTGATCAGCAGAGTGCATTGCATCAGTCAATGGGCACTGTAACAAGTACAAACAGTGTATAAGTAGACTTACAAACAGCATTCTCCTTGGGCTTTGGAGTAATAAGATGTGATGGTTGATGCCACTTGTACTGTTCTACTTGGACTTTTAATGTATTTCATTCTACGTGACATCATTTGATTTGATACAATATTTAAGAAAAAAATGAAAACTTTAATATTTATGGCTCAAAAAATTCTAGTTATTTGTGTGCTTGTAAATCATTCTATTAAGATGGGATGACGTTCTTTTTTTAACGAACTAAAAAGTAAAAGGTGTCTTCATAAAATGAGACGAAGGTAGGATTTTTCTTAGTACCATTCTGTTGAGTTTGATTGAAATATACTTCATGTAAAAAATTTCAAGGTTTAATGTGTAGATAGTCTCCTGAACTTGGCAGCAAATCTGGTTTTGACAATCTTATTGAGAGTATTTGTTTCAATTGAACGTTTAAACATATAATCACGTTTCAAACAATTTCGATTTAAAATTTGAAAAAAAAAAAATTCCACGTGTTTTTAGGAGTTGATGGGTAATTAAATTAACCATATAAAATATATCTATTTCATTTAAGTAGACACATCAATCTCAATTGAAATTGGCTTGAGGTTTTACTGCTTATTAAGACAAATACATGTAATTAAAGAATGTAACTTATTTTAAGTGATTTACTTATTTACATAATGGGCACTAAAGAGAACATGCTCAAACATTTTTTTAAAATTCGAACTGAAAATGTTTATAGAAATACTTTATTGTCTATTCAAGTGTTCAATTGGAACAAGTCTTAATCGAGTGTCTAAATAAATTTTTAGCTCAAATCTTAGTATATAATATTTAAGTTATGTAAGTAAATACAAATTGAACTCGAGAATGAGTTGTCGGTAAAATTTAAACTCAAAAGTATAATTTTTAAATCTTAAATTCGTCTTTGCTACGACTAGCCAGTAATCTAGTGCTTAAGATAATGGAAGTAGGGATCACGATTCACACTATACACCGTTTTTGTATGGTTCTAACTCTTGCCCAAGTCAAAATTGAACCCGACATGGTGTAATAATTAAATATTCATAAAGAGTAGCTTGATGTAATAAAGTTTTTGTTATGCATGAGATTGGGCAGAACGATCGGACCATAAGATTTATTATATGCAGTCCTATCCTATATTTTTGCAGAAGTTATTTTGACGGCTTAAACACATGACATTTTATCGTGTACAGTGCCCCCACAAAAAGAACTTTGTTTGATTTTTTAATCTATCTATAAGACATCACATGAAAAATGTAACCGAGTCTTTCGTTTCTTTAGGTCATTGACCGTCTGCCGGGAGTTTCGAGTTTAATACCGATATTTTAGCAACAAATTTAATAAATCTAAGTGGAGTGCTAGGTGTATTGATTTTATTTATTTTTTTTGGAAAGGGAGTGTGCGAGTTTTTTATTTCAAGAATAGGATGGACCAACTAGTTGTATCCTTTTTCGTTATAAGTAGGAAAGAGAGGTGCATGATCTCGCGAATACTTATGTATAAATTCAGATATTATATGTAAGAATCCTAGCATTTTATGATTCATTGAAAAATCAATTTTGATTCTCTATTAACCAATATTTACTGCAGCAGTATTGAGTAGAGCAAAGTATCTAATAACGATACGTTATTATGTGTTCAAATACTCAATTAAAACTAATATCCTTAATTCAAGTTCTACATGGGATTTGCTGACAAGTGGAAGGGCTATAACTCAATAGAATAGTACTGAGAAAGTCCAAGTAGAACGGTACAAGTGCCATTAACTATCACGTCTTATTAATCCAACAACTCCAAAGCCCAATGAGAATGCTGTTTGTAAGTCTAGTACTAGTACTATACTTTGTACTATTTATTAAGAGTGCCCATTTTTGCCTTAGTTATTTTGAGGGCTTAAATTCGTAACCTCTTAATTACATTACAGTGGAGGAGTAAGACAAAATATCTTGTATTTAAAACATGTTAGTGAAGGAATCACTTTGTTCGCTTTACTTCAAATATAAAATTTCGATTCCCAATACAAATTCAAATGTAGTTGGACCCGATAATCATAACAAATATAAAAATTAATTATAAAAACATGTAAATAGGTGAAGAGTGGACCACTTGCAAGTTGCACCAAGCTAGCTAGTGAAGTACTTCTCAAATGCTTCAAGCATAGAGAAAACACAAATTTAGTGAGAACCACGTACAAAAGAGTTGTATACGATAAGTTTGAGCACTTATATCTTGTTCGATTTTGTCTCAAATAAGTTAGATGATATTATTATCTTAGAAGCGGACAATTTTATTTTTCATTAAGGAAAAGATTTAATTTACGAATAAAAAACTAAATTCGTATCAAAAAAATTGAATAAGTTATTCTCAAGTCTGATGTTGATCTCTGTGAAGTAGAAAATACTAAAATATCTTTACCAATACTCAAATCTTGGCTCCTGAGGTTGACATCGAGTCACTTTTCGCAAGGCAAATAATTAGTCCAGCAAGATGGCAAGTAGTACACGAGAGGAGGGGTTGTCATTTTGTTCACGTATGCAAATCAGGACAAATTTATTTTCACGAGCATATTGAAAATAACCTCCCTACTTTCACAAATACGTATGAGGCTTACATATAGTACAGTCTTTTTACTAGTATTTATATAATTACATTTTCTTTCACGAAAAAGAAAATACTTATTATCTTTGGGATCTGATCCTCTACATCGCTGCTCAAGACTTTAGTGGATCGACTCTATTACATAAATTAATTCCTAATTATTATCTCATACTGTGAAATAAGTACGCAGTTATTATTGTATCGATCCAAAACCTCGCTAATTGATCTTTACTGTGCTTCCTCTCTCTATCAATTAAAGCCTTTGTTATTGTTGTAAATGGTGAATAATATTAGGAGATTTAGTTGTACTTGTACTCTTTGATTGATTCATAAAGGCAAAGCCTAGGATTGCACTGTTTTAGTAGTACCTGTTCATAAGAACCTAAGTAACAGGACAAAACTTGCACTATTCCACGTGGTATATTATCCAATATTCATGCCCACTCACTTTGATCTTTTGGCCTTGCAAATGCAGGTCCAAAAAAGAAAAAAAAATATCAAGCTTTTGTTATCGTCAACCCTACATATCACACGATAAGCTCTTGCTATATAATTAGACCGCCTTTTGAGTGACGTGATAATCAAACTAGATAACCAATATTCGAAATATGTACGGGTACTCTAACTGATCCATCCTTGAGACAAGGTGCTTAATGTATGCAGAGAGGTAGTGCTTTAGCTTCAATGGTACCTAAGTCGAAGCACAACATGTACAAAGGGGGGGGGGGGGGGGGTCTAGGATAGATGGTCCTTGATTATGTCAAGAGCTTGTTGGTAAAAGTCACAAGTTTGTGACAAATGGGGGACTCATTTGCTTCAACAAAATAATGGAGATTCAAATTCCTCAATGTACTCAATCTATGCAATGACCATGAACAGAATCAATGCTTCCTTTGAACAATTTGCTAGTAGAATATGAAAGAACATGATTGAGCATGAAGCTCCAAATGAATATTCTCAATAATAGTCAGATTGTCAAAGCAATGTAAAAATACTGTCCTGAAACTTTTTATATAGCAAATTTATCAAGTTTCATACTGGCTCATTCCCAAGGAAACTAGGATCCAATTTGAAGAAAAGATATTTCTGTATCCAATAGCTAACTACTTCAGCTCCTGCAGTAATAATGAGCAAAGTTCATATTGTTGGAAAAGTTGGGGAGATGAGCAGCAGCAGCTGTTGTTGAATTAGCGAATCCTGATGATGCTGCAGTAGAGAAGAGTGGCACTGAAGGACTCCAATTTGGTGAAGAATCAATTTCCATACCCTTCCCTAATGCTGTTCCCTGCACGAGCATCGTCGTCTAAAGATCAAATTCTCACACTTTTTGAAATTTTCAGCTAGTAAGAAACAGTGGTTACATATGACAGAAACAAATTTGTTTCCTTGAGCTATCGGATAAGAAAATTGAAATACGTAAGGCAGATTTTCGCTTTATCCCCTGGATTATATGCCTATCTATGTGCTGGTTTAAATCCTAACGACATCATGAACAATAACTCAAGATTGGTTTACATCAATAAAGAAACAAGGTGAGATAGATATACAACTAGCTTCCGGTCTAGTTAGCTAAGGAACATTACTAATTTCCGATTTACTAACAAACCAAAATAAGCACCATGTAACTAGGACTTCTATTCGGCAGTGGATGCTACAGTGACGATTCAAGAATAATTCAAAATGGTTCAAACAAGTTTGAACGAAAATACCTTAAACGTGGGGAAGATGCTGGTATTCACTCCGTTCCAGAGCAGAGGGCGATTAGTCAGCAGTTGATTGCCATGAGGCAGTTTGCTTCCCATTTCTGTAGAAGGAGAGTTCTGCGAAAAGATGTGCAACTAAGAATGCTTGCTGATCTATGAAAGTACAAATTATTAATCTTCCTTTGTCAGACATCTCATAAGTCATAAGTAAATGATCCCAAAGGAATCAATGAAAAACATAGACTCAAAATTACCATGGCTCCTATATAGCTAGGCAAACCATTCGAGGCACTCTGGACTTCATAGTTTCCCATTTGGCACGTGTTGCCAAGCTGGTCACCAGCTAAAACAGAGGGGGCTATTCCCAAGTTCAGATCAAGGTTATGGTCTGCACCAACATACAGATTGAAAAATATTCCATTCAACATAATAAGTACGAGACTCAAAAGACGCAACAATCATAGCGTATCTCAAATACGTGGGAAAGTCCAAATATACTACCTCCATTATCAGCCTCGGTACTTAATTCATCTTCATATGTGCTTGGCTCAAAATTGGTGACTGCTTCCCTTCCATTGCACTTTATAGCAGCCTTGTCATATGCCCTAAACAACAGCAAAAGACCAAGTCCCGTCAATGTTGAAAACATAAACCTTACAACATAGAAGGGTGAGGAAAGTCAAGTTTTGATCATTGGACCTTGCAGCTTCTATCTCGCTGTCAAACAGTCCAAGATAGATATACCTGCAGGCATATATCCAATGAGACAATATTCTCTTCTAGTTTATAAAGTCGGTATAATGACATAGAAAGCTTTTAAACATCTATATCACCGATAATATGGATAAGTAGTTACTTTTTTCCAAGAAACTGCCCCATCCGAGCTTCCCATCGTCCACATTTGTGCAATGTTACACCCCTGTATTTCGAACTTCCTCTAGCAAATCCAGTGCTCTGTCGTCGAAGTATGTGCACAAACTCTTCCTTTGAAAAATTCGCCATCTATAATAGTGAATTAAAATCAGGTTCCTAACTGAAAAAATAAGATTCCAGACTCGGGGTGGTTCAATCATTATATAGCTAGCTACCTACACACCTGCTTTAGATCATCGTGATAATCACTGACGTTGAAATTGATATCTGCATCAAGTCCTCTAAATTTAATCGCAGCACGATCATATGCCCTGAAATTAACAGGAAAATTTGACACCATGACAATATGATTTCCACCATTTAAATAGTACTACCATTACATTTTAACTACTATTAACTGCAATGTCATACCTAGCAGCAGCATGTGCAGTGTCAAATCCCCCTATATGATTTACATGAAAGTCCAAAAATGTCCAAATTAAGCTTTTGCAGTTAGAAAATAACTTCAAAATTTAACAAAGCAGTGTACAAGAAGCACATTTTTGCTTACCCAAATAAACTTGTTTCCCACAATCCCTGCATAATACATCAGAGAAACTAGTTAAGCTTCTTGTTCATAAATGATTATAGTTTCTTTGCATAAACGCAGGACAGTTGAGGTACACACAAACTGGCCCATCCAGCCCGGACACTATAAAAGACCACAAAATCCAAAACAAATTTTCATATGCACACATGAAAGTCTAGTTGCATGCAAGCTGGACCAACCCAAACGCTATGGTTATCAAAAATAACACAAAAGTTAAAGGTGCACGTAAGCTGAACAGGCCCGGACACCACTTTTATTAGGAAAAAACTCAAAAAATCACCAAAAAAAGATACATAAACACACAAAAGTCGAGGTGCGCACACATGCTGGCCCGGCCCGGTCACCAACAGTCGAGGTACAAGCTGACCCAAAAAACATGATTATTTGAAAAAAATACAAAAAAAAAAATCCAGATGCACGTCGAACTGCCCGGTTCGAATACTACAGTTATCAAAAAAAAAAGTGGAAAAAGCAGACTGACCAGATGTGAGATTCCCATCGTCCAGTTCTTCGATAGAACGTAACTCCACGGTACTGAGAACTCCTAGACCTAGGTCCTCTTCTACTCTTCTTCACTTGCTGTCTCTGCTGCGGCGGCGGAGGAGCAACCAGTACCCTCTGCTCCATCGGAACACCACCGTAATTCGCTGATAGATCCAACCACTGCTGCTTCTTCTCCAACTCCGGCGCCGCAACCGCCGTCGTTTCTCCACCGGTCAACGGGAAAAACTCCTTAGTTAAAATATCAAATGCGTATTCATCAGGATGCCGATGATGATGATGATGATCGGAACCCGAAATGAACTCATCATCACCGGCGTTACTAGAACTTTCCAAATTCACAATAGATGAATTTGATGTCCCAGAATTCTCAATTTGTCCGACTGATAGTTCGTTCAGCTTCTCAAATGTATTAACAGTTTCTACTACATCTTCCTCTAAACCAACATTGAGGTCAAACATCTCGAAACTGTCAACTTCAGAGAATACTGAACAAGTACAACAATCAATCAGCTCAAATACGAAGAACAGTGAAGAAAAGGGGATTTTCAGGTTAAGGGAGGGCTGTAGATATTGGCATTTATAGAATGTGAAGAAGAGAAGGGGTTGGGTGGGGTGTGGGGGGGGGGGGGGAGTAGAAGGGGAAAATGGAATCAAATGGGGCTATTGGCCGGCCATGGATTTATATAGAGAGAGAAGAAGAGGAGGTTGGAGCAGAGAGTGGCAATGGAGAAAACGTTTTGTGCGTGGTGGTGGGGGTGGGGGGTGGGGGGTGGGGGGACAATTCTTCTTCCTCCGTCCAAAACTATATAGTTTAATAATAATAATGAAATTAAAGGAATACTAGGTGTACCAAGTAGCCATACTATTTTTTTATTAGAAAAATAACATAAACATACATCACAAATCTCCATTCTTATAAAATAATTACAAAAATCTTAAATAATTATATATTTCATTAAATATATCATAAGCTAATTATATATCTTGACAGATCTAAAATTAAAAAAAATATATTAAAAATTAATTATGTATCTTGACTAACAAAAAAATATATTATCCTTGAATGTATCTCAACAAATTCAAAATATAAAAAATGTATCGAGCACAAATTATGCATCCTTACAAAGAAAATAATGTATCTTCATTGTATGTATCGAGAGCTAATTATGTATATCTCGACAGACCCAAATAAAAATTTTTGATAATTATGTAAAATATCAAAAAAAAATTATAATTAAACTCCATATTATCGAAATTTATGTTGTTTGTCCCTTTTTATTATGAATCTGATTAATTTAGATTTAGCTCTTATATCTACTAATTCATAGACTCGATTTTGATAAAGATCAATTAGAAAGAGAAAAGTTTTGGACTTTATAAGGTAAGAGTGTGATCTCTGTGACTAACGTGATTTGAGAATCATAAATCTTATGTTCTAATCCCAATATAAGCAAAAACACAAGGTACTAATCTGTTTTCTTGTTTATTTAAGTTTTATGGACAACTTAATCGATACATGTGTTGATGAAAGACATCAAATACCTTATAAATTAATCAAGAAGCGACACGTGGTTACATAATTATTTTTTTATAAAAAAGTTGAATCAGCATTATTATTATGTTGGAGTAATTTTTAGCGTAGAACAAAAGGTGTATTTTATTTGAATGTGCTTATAGCTTATGATATATAATTAGAAATCGCATGTTCATATTTCCAATTTATGATATTTAATTTTTGTTATTTTAATTTCAAATGGGTGTTTAAAAGTTATCTTTATATATATTTCAAACTGTAATATTAATTTCATAACATTTTCAAAATTTAACAAGAACAACTTTAGTGCTGGCAGAAAAAACAACAATGAACTTTTCCTATATTTCCTGTTATTACAGAAAATATATTTCCTTTCAGCTTTAATTTCAAAATATATTTCCTCTTTTCCATTCAACGCTGATTACTGGCTCTTTTCCTATTCCTTTCGCTTATTGGTGGCGCGTGTTCATTACTCGCATATTTAATTTAGCTGAAAATATTTTAGGAAAAAGGTTTAAATATGTTATCATTAAAATTGAATTATTTGTGTCATCTATTATACGTTTGGTTCATCTATGTTATTGTTATTACAGAAAATTTTATTTGTGTCACTATTGTTTGGTTCATCTATGTTATTGTTATTACAGAAAATTTTATTTGTGTCACTATTTTATAATGGTGATTTTTACAAAATTATTTTTGTCGCGTGGTCTTTTATTAGAGGTCCACATTATCAAATTCAAATCAATCAATATTACTTAAAATAAAAAAATAAAAATCAGATCTATTAAATAAAATTTGATCCACACAATTAAAATAAAAATTAAACTTATTAAAAATAAAAATTGAACTAATTTAAAATAAAAATCAAACTCATTAATTATGTCAGATGTTATTTTAATGAATTTGATTTTTTATTTTGATTTAAGTAATATTAATTGATTTAGATTTGGTGACGTGAATTTCTAATAAGAGGTGATGTGACAAAAATAGTTTTGCAAAATCATCATTGTAAAATAATGCACAAATGAACTTTTTTGTAACAACAGTGAGCCAGTGACATAGATGAGGCAAATATTAAAACGTGATAACATAGATAAACCAATCTTATAATGTATGACTAGATGAATCATTTTCAATAATTTGATGGCTTTTTTAGTCTTTTCCTATTTTGTATCAAACAAGTTACATATTTTACCTATCAATATAAAATAGATGAATAAATTAACTTATGTGTAATTTATACGGCACTTGAATTTGTACATTTGTCATAAAATTATATATTTTATATACATACTTCCTCTGTTCGCTTTTACTTGTTATTTATTTTCTAATTAAATTTTTATTTTTACTTGTCATTTTTTACATATCAAGAAAAGATAATTTTTTTTTTACTATTAATATTAGTTGCTTATTCTCCAAATTAATTTCAAGATACGATAATAAACACTAATTAATTGGGATATTGTGGTAATATAGTCATGCTGATAATTTTTTTTTAAATAAATGTATCAAGTCAAAATATAACGAGTAAAAGCAGAAGCAATGTAGTATTTTCTAGAAGGGATATTGATCTACTATTATTTATTGGCTCTAATGCTACAAAAGACTTGATGTTACACTTGTTTAAAACTTAATTATTTACCACTTAATATATAGTCTTCCTTCCATGTTTATTTAGTAGTGCACCTCATGCTTTAGAAATTCTCCAACCGCTTTTAATTAAATAATTATGTCCACTAACTAAATATAGATAGACATAGCTAGATATCTCAACTTAAATGTACTTCTCGTCACTATATTTAATCTCATCAACTTAAAATGTCATTAATATAATAAATTGCTCCTAACTTCTTTGGTTATAATATGATCTAAGATCAATCTTATTGAATTTCATGATAAGATCCCTCTGACCTCAATTAAAAGTTTCATTTTCGAATTTTGAATAAGTTTTTTGATAGAAAATGTTTTCATTTTTAATTGATCTTATATTTTGTAGCGCGAATAAGAATGAATTAAATTTCAATGAAGATATCAAAAAATAAAAAAATGAAATAAGAAAAACTCTTATCACTCTCTCTAAATCCCACAACAGGTGAGTCGAAGATGTATCAAAAATAATTTCGCTACTTTCTTAAAA
This sequence comes from Capsicum annuum, assembly GCF_002878395.1. Classification (NCBI taxonomy): domain Eukaryota; kingdom Viridiplantae; phylum Streptophyta; class Magnoliopsida; order Solanales; family Solanaceae; genus Capsicum; species Capsicum annuum. The sequence goes on along the minus strand of NC_061119.1, from coordinate 12,455,326 downwards.
TAGAAAAAGATTGCTTATATACCATCCTTTTTAGTTTCCACTTATGAAATTATACCAGATATATATTATGATCGAAAACATATTTTAAAAAAATATTTATATATTTAATACTATTTTCTCTATCCAAATTTAGATGACGCCCTTTGTTTTATCTTTCTCAAAAAGATCACTTTTTCATAGTTAGTGTTACTTTTTACTCTTAATAAAATATCATAGCCTTGTAAGTATTTAAAATATATTTTAGATCATAAGTTATAAAAAAGTTTCCTTTCTTCTCAAATTTTATGTCGAATCAAATTAAAACGAAACAAGTAAATTTAATATTTGTCCTGTGGATGATAAGGCTATACAACATAGGTGAAATGACAAGACATTAGTTGATTTTATACTAAAATGGAAAAAATAGAAAAAAATGACTATACAACAAAAAAAGGAAAACCAAAAAAAAAAAAAACACTATTATTACCTTTGGACAGAAAGTGGTTAATTCAAGAGCGTGCACACGCTCCTATTTCTGGCGCGTGAATCATCACATTTTGACCAGCGATTCAGTGAGAGACTCACATTGTTTGTAATGCGGCGCCTTGTGTAACAAATTTAACTAACCGGTGGTTATTTTCTTGTTTTCATTCTTTTTTTCTTTTTGAAAAAAAGAAAAATATATATTTCATGTTACTTAATTTCATATGCTTCCTCCGTTAGCATATTTTTTTAGTTTGTTTTTAAAGAATTTTAGCTTTCCACATTTGATAGTTATTTAATGAGACAATTTTTATTTTATTCTCATTGGATATCATTTACAAAAATAAAGTCAATCAAAAAGTAACACTAAATTGTCTTTAATAAGGAAATATTAAGATACATAACAAAATCTTCTCTTATTTTTTAAATTTCATGTCATATCAAACTATGCTATATAAATTTTTGTACATATCGTATAAGAAGAGATAAATTTGAAAATACAAATATAAATTAAAGTTATTATCTCAAATACATTTGTATATAATTTAGGTAAATATACTATGAACGTGAAGACACGAGGTAGGAGTGCTGCGGGGAGGGGGGTGGGGGGGGGGAGGGGAGGGGAGGAGGTGGCTGGGATGGGGGGGGGGGTGGGGGGGTGGAGAGAAGGGGGGGGGGGGAGGGTGGGGCTATGAAGGTTTGGATGTGTCGGAGGATGAAGAGGAATGAAATGCTAATTTATGTTACTTATTTTTCATATTTTTCAAGTGATCGGTAATAATGTTGCCTCGCAACCATGGTTTGATTTTGTATCTTTTCTATTTCATTTTTAAATTTGAATTTTTGCATCAGAATTGGCTTCTGTTTGATTGTATTTGATTGTATTCACCC
>NC_061119.1:12449481-12450973 GCF_002878395.1 Capsicum annuum | reverse complement strand
TGATTTAGTTGATTTAGCCGTACCTACAAATATCACTTCAACTGTCGCTCCTCATCCTCACGAGGAGCCACCATCTTCTAAAAGGCCGGAACATAATGGTTTTCCTGATTCATTTTATGATTTACCTTGTTGGAATAGTGTTGATGAGAGAGCTTACACATCAACTTATCAGGAAGAGCTTAAATATTATCTTCGATCGCCGCCAGAGGATTGTAGACAACGGATAAACACGTTGAATTGGTGGAGGAGTAATGAAACACAATATCCTGTGCTTTCAAGATTAGCTAGAGATATCTTGAATGGTCTAATGTCAACCGTTGCATCAGAGAGCGCTTTTAGTCAGGGACGACAGTAACTTGGAGACAACCGACACTCATTGAAAAGCAATGCAATGAATGTTCTAGTTTGCCTTAGAGATTGGATTAGAGCAAAAAGAAGAAATCAAGGAATGGAACCGGAGCCGAACGACGAGCAGAAACTTGAAGAAATTATGTCTTCATGGGAGAACTCAGCAGAATCAAGTCCAATGCATGATTTTTCCCCCGTTGACTTTGAATATCCTATGCAAGTTCCCGTTAATATTAACATCAACTCACATGAATGAATTGGAAAAAATGATGCATAATTTATAGATTTTTCATTTATGTAAATTATAAATTTTGGATCATTTCGCAATCAATAAATTCAACATTCATTCACTCCTTAGTCCTTACTTTGTAATTTTTTTCATTTAATGATTTAAATTGAATTTCTAGTTTAAATTAAAATTTTATTTTGATATATTATTAATTTACTACCAAGTATTATTAATTTATTATATTAAGTAGCATATGTTTTGTATATTTGTGTATATTCTATAGATATGTATATTTGATGTATACATGTGTATATGTTTTATAAATTGTATATACATTGTAGTATATATATCTATATTTTAGTATATGTTTTATTTAAAGTAGTACATATGTATTGAATGGTACGTATATATGTGTATATATCTTATATAGATGTGTATATTTAACGTATACATGTGTATATGTTTTATAAATTAGTATATAACTATATATATATATATATATATATATATATATATATATATATATATATAGTAATGTATATATATTGTAGTATATGTTTTATTTAAAGCAATACATATATATTGAATGGTGCGTATATATGTATATATGTCTTCTATAGACGTATATATTTAACGTATACATGTGTATATGTTTATAAATTAGTATATAACTATATATATTATAATGTATATATATTGTAGTATATATTTTATTTAAAGTTGTACATATATATTGAATGGTACGTACTTCTATAGATGTGTCTATTTAACGTATGCATGTGTATATGTTTTATAAATTAGTATATAACTATATATATACATTGTAATGTATATATATTGTAGTATATGTTTTATTTAAAGTAGTACATATATATTGAATGGTGTGTATATATATATGTATATATCTTCTATAGA
>NC_061119.1:12445482-12449381 GCF_002878395.1 Capsicum annuum | reverse complement strand
TATAAATTAGTATATAACTATATATATACATTGTAATGTATATATATTGTAGTATATGTTTTATTTAAAGTAGTACATATATATTGAATGGTGTGTATATATATGTATATATCTTCTATAGACGTGTATATTTAACGTATACATGTGTATATATTTTATAAATTAGTAATTAGTATATTGCTATATATATAATTATATATATTTTAGTATATATATATTGTAGTATATGTTTTATTTAAAGTAGTACGTATAGTCGTATATATTGAATGTTACGTATATATGTGTAATTGTGTATATGTGTATATATTTTTTAAATTCTAATGTAGTACATACTATATATATAGTGTATATACATTGTTTAACGTATTTAAAATGTATATAGGTGGGTATATATAGTGTATATTAAAAAAAACTTTTTTTTTATTTTTAATCGGGTTTGACCGAATTTTTAACCAGGTTTGATCAGGTTGGGTTAAGTGAGTCGGGTTAGGGTTATTTTTAAAAAATTTACTATTGAATCCGTACCCGGCCCGACCCACTTAACCACAACCCGGCCCAACCCACAACACAACTAAATTTAATGAATCGGTTCCAAATTGATCTGGCCCGGCCCACTTAACACCCTTGGCACAAATCACAAAGAAAAAGTAGGCCCAATTTCTCTTATACTTTTGAGTTTTTTTTGTTCAAAATTCAAATATCACGAGATGTCTACTATTTTATTATTTTAAATTGGCAGCAGAATTGATTAATGGCTAGCTTATATATTTAATTTTGCTATATATCAAAAAAATTGCCCATTAGCTCGATAACCAGGATAATATTAGGATTGGTTCGATTCCTTGTAATCTTTATTATGCTCTTTATAATACATATTAATACCAATAATAGAAAGAAATGCCAAAGAATAAAGTAAATTAGAAGAAAATAGTGGCAGCATTCTAGCTAATTTAAAGGAGCTTTAACATAAATAAGATTTAATGGTAAATAACTAAAATGTTAAGGGATCATTTGGTAGGGTGTATAAGAATAATATAAAAGATAATATATTTGTAATGTTTGTATTAGTAGTGTTTGCGTTAGTTATACTTACATTTTTCTTATGCGATATTTGATTTGGTATATTAAAAATAACGATCCTGTGTCAATATTTAAGAGTTTGTTTTACACCTCAAAATAGCTGAAAGATTATTATAATCAGGAAGGACTGCTAATGCAATTCAAAATTAATATTTTAATTTACCTCTATACTTTTGGAAAGATGATGGATTGTTCTGGTAGACTACACTTTGAAAGTTTCGATGGTCTAAATAAAATATTTTAATAGATATTAAATTGTGGTAGGATAGATGAAATTCCTCTAACTTTCAATTAGAGATCTCAAGTTCGATATCTTCAAACCTCAAGTATTCTACTTAGATAGATTCTATACGATTTTCTACCCGTTCCAGATACCTTTTATGAAATTACATTGAGATGTTATTGTTATTAGAATCTATACAATGTAAATCTGAATTAGTCAGATCAATGCGTTATAGATCCTAAAGTTATACCAATTGGCTCCTTAAAAATCTACTTTTCTTACATATTTAACAAAAAAATTGTCTAAGCTAATACTTTATTGTATGATATATCATGGCTAGTTGCCTAATTTGGAGGATGCATATAATATTATAGCCGAATGGACGGGATATAATCTATCTGATCTTAGCTTGAGATCTCAAGTTCAAGTTCAAACCTCGAGAATTTTCAATTCTAATGAGCCCATGTGATGTGAACAGGGGTTGCGCCATCTTATGGCTAGGAGGTTCAGTCGAGTTCCGTTCGGCGAAAAATTTTACTAATTATACATGATTATAATTATTTTTTATTTATACATAGTTGATGTTGAACCTCCTTTTCCTTTGTCTAGTTCGTGCGCTTATTTTTTTCGATTTTGAACCTCCTTAATGAAAATTTTGACTCCAATACGAGACATAAATTTATATTAGTTAGTTAGTGCTTTAGAGATGAAAAATCCTTTAATATCTCATACTCTATAAAATGATATTCAATGTCTAGTTACCTAATTTGGAGCATGCATAAAATATAAACTATGCAAACAACCTTAACTAGGTTTTTGAGGAATCCATGAAATAGTCAATTTAAAGGAAAAAACTAAGATTAGACGACAACATCATTCTATATCTTCATACGGCTATTAATTAATTTTTTTTATCATTAAGAGGAAACCAAGAAAGAATCGATTACAACATTGTTTACACTAATTAAGAATTAATTAATTATTCATTAAGCATCTTTGGGGTGACACTTGGACATTTTCCTTGTAACATAGTATTGTTCGATTCTATTATAAAAGTAAATCAATGACGTTAATCTAACATTAATGACTTTTAAAACATGTATTCTCCAAGTGGAATGACGACCCCAACTTCAATAATATATCCAGTATAATTCATAATTGAAAGTTGAAAAGAGTAGAATGTACTTAAGTTTTTTCCTTATTTTTATCGAATAGAAAAGTTATTTCCGATAGAAACTTTCATACTAAAAAGGAAATTGGAGTAAAGCATCTCGTACCTCTTGAACTATAACCAAATTTGCTACGACACACTCCAACTTTGGGGGGTCCTATTACCTCTCTAAATTAAATTTAAGCATATTTTTATCATTCCTTTTAGCTGACGTGACTTTTTTGTCAATTTTTTTAGCTGACGTGGGAATCATTTTATGTAATAAATGTGTTACACCAGCATAAAATTCTGATAAAAATATGTTAAAATTGAGTTCGAAAGAAGAAAGGAGGTAATAGAACCCCTATAAAATTAGAGTGTGTCATAATAATTTTATCCATAATTCGAGGGTCCTGGCCGCTTATCTCTCCAAAATTTATGCTAATTAAAGCTGAATTATTTATTAAGCAGTCTTGGAGTTATATATACACTTTGCATTGTTGGCATGAGATACTTGAAACATAGGATTGGTTGGATTTTTTTAGTATAAAGTTAATTAATGATGTGAAGCCACATTATTTGACTTTTTAAACATATTTTTTCCAAGGCCAATGACCAATACTACTATATAGTATATCTACTTTAATTGTTCACCTTTTGAAACTTTGACTGAAAATTCCAACATCCTCTAATTATTCCTCCTTTTTTTTCTTGCTTTTATTAATTTGGGGGTTTTATTTAATCATTTTTCTACCTCCTAAAAGGTGTATGAAAATGATAAGAAGAAAATGTTGTTAGAATTATTAACATTAAGTAAAAATTAGGGGAAAATATTATATTAGTAAGCAAATAGTTTGAAGATAACGTAATTGGATTGCGAGGCAACATTATTACCGATCACTTGAAAAATATGAAAAATAAGTAACATAAATTAGCATTTCATTCCTCTTCATCCTCCGACACATCCAAACTTTCATAGCCCCACCGTCTAATTTGCTTTCTATCTGACAGTACAAAAAACAGGAAGGGGTGGTTCTTTCATTGCTTTGACTTTGAGAAGAGAATCGTTGGTTTAACCGACGAACTACGTGGGAAATATGAGTTGAGCGGTCGGAGCGGGACTTCTTTGGGAAAAAGAACTTGAATAAGTTTGTTTTTCTGAAGGAGACGCCGTTCCTGCCAAGGTTGTATGTCTTTTTTCAACCTACTCAAGTCTAACCCATTTGGACCCCTTAGAGGCTCTAACCATGGAGCACGCAGATCCCAAAAACGCATAGTTTCTCCTCCAAAAATGACTTCTCCGGTTGGGGAACGCATTAGATATTTACCTAAACCAGTGGAGCCTAACAATCTCTCGAAAGTAGAGGTCACCAAGTTTGAAGAGCTACACACTCGCGAAAGCGAGGAAGCCGACCAATTCCTTCAAAGGAAGGGAATGAAAGTTGG
>NC_061119.1:12398590-12442482 GCF_002878395.1 Capsicum annuum | reverse complement strand
TGATATATAGCAAAATTAAATATATAAGCTAGCCATTAATCAATTCTACTGCCAATTTAAAATAATAAAATAGTAGACATCTCGTGATATTTGAATTTTGAACAAAAAAAACTCAAAAGTATAAGAGAAATTGGGCCTACTTTTTCTTTGTGATTTGTGCCAAGGTGTTAAGTGGGCCGGGCCAGGTCAATTCGGAACTGGTCCATTAAATTTAGTTGTGTTGTGGGTCGGGTCGGGTTGTGGTTAAGTGGGTCGGGCCGGGTACGGATTCAACAGTAAATTTTTTAAAAATAACCCTAACCCGACTCACTTAACCCAACCTGATCAAAGCTGGTTAAAAATTCGGTCAAACCCGATTAAAAATTAAAAAAAAGTTTTTTTTAATATACACTATATATACCCACCTATATACATTTTAAATACGTTAAACAATGTATATACACTATATATATAGTATGTACTACATTAGAATTTAAAAAATATATACACATATACACAATTACACATATATACGTAACATTCAATATATACGACTATACGTACTACTTTAAATAAAACATATACTACAATATATGTATACTAAAATATATATAATTATATATATAGCAATATACTAATTACTAATTTATAAAATAGATACACATGTATACGTTAAATATACACGTCTATAGAAGATATATACATATATATACACACCATTCAATATATATGTACTACTTTAAATAAAACATATACTACAATATACATACATTACAATGTATATATATAGTTATATACCAATTTATAAAACATATACACATGCATACGTTAAATAGACATATCTATAGAAGTACGTACCATTCAATATATATGTACTACTTTAAATAAAATATATACTACAATATATATACTACAATATATATACATTATAATATATATAGTTATATACTAATTTATAAACATATACACATGTATACGTTAAATATACACGTCTATAGAAGACATATATACATATATACGCACCATTCAATATATATGTACTGCTTTAAATAAAACATATACTACAATATATATACATTACTATATATATATATAGTTATATACTAATTTATAAAACATATACACATGTATACGTTAAATATACACATCTATATAAGATATATACACATATATACGTACCATTCAATATATATGTACTACTTTAAATAAAACATATACTAAAATATAGATATATATACTACAATGTATATACAATTTATAACACATATACACATGTATACATCAAATATACATATCTATAGAAGATATATACACAAATATACAAAACATATGCTACTTAATATAATAAATTAATAATACTTGATAGTAAATTAATAATATATTAAAATAAATTTTTAATTTAAACTAGAAATTCAATTTAAATCATTAAATGAAAAAAATTACAAAGTAAGGACTAAGGAGTGAATGGATGTTGAATTTATTGATTGCGAAATGATCCAAAATTTATAATTTACATAAATGAAAAATCTATAAATTATGCATCATTTTTTCCAATTCATTCATGTGAGTTGATGTTAATATTAACGGGAACTTGCATAGGATATTCAAAGTCAACGGGGGAAAAACCATCATTGGACTTGATTCTGCTGAGTTCTCCCATGAAGACATAATTTCTTCAAGTTTCTGCTCGTTGTTCGGCTCCGGTTCCATTCCTTGATTTCTTCTTTTTGCTCTAATCCAATCTCTAAGGCAAACTAGAACATTCATTGCATTGCTTTTCAATGAGTGTCGGTTGTCTCCAAGTTACTGTCGTCCCTGACTAAAAGCGCTCTCTGATGCAACGGTTGACATTAGAACATTCAAGATATCTCTAGCTAATCTTGAAAGCACAGGATATTGTGTTTCATTACTCCTCCACCAATTCAACGTGTTTATCCGTTGTCTACAATCCTCTGACGGCGATCGAAGATAATATTTAAGCTCTTCCTGATAAGTTGATGTGTAAGCTCTCTCATCAACACTGTTCCAACAAGGTAAATCATAAAATGAATCAGGAAAACCATTATGTTCCGGCCTTTTAGAAGATGGTGGCTCCTCGTGAGGATGAGGAGCGACAGTTGAAGTGATATTTGTAGGTACGGCTAAATCAACTAAATCAGCATAGTGATTATATAATTTTTCTATGTATTCATTCGCATCACCCATAGCCGTCCACAAATCAGGTTGTACTTGTTCAGAATCATTGTTAGTATTTATTTCTAAGTTAGCATAAATAAGAGTACTAAAGTGGCACATAGTATTATATTTCATGCACGGATTTAGCATAGCACCAACCAAGTAAATAAAGGAAATCAGAAAAAATATTTTTAAAATTTAGATAAACATGGCACCAATAGTTTCTTTATAACCTTCTTTATTTTTATATTCTTTGAGCAAACCAGAAATATCGGCTATATATGCCAAAATATTACAAACAGTAGGATAATAAGCACTGAAAAATTCAACCGTAGCTATATAAAATTTTTCTAAAGACTTAATAAGATCATTAATTACAACTCAATCAAAATCATGTAGCATGCAATCAGCAGAATCAACAAACGAACCACAATATTGGTTAAAAGCTAGTGTAATAGAAACTCTATATTTATAACAATTTTTTAAAAAATCATACGTAGAATTCCATCTAATATCAATTTCCTCAGGCATCAATATCGGTGCAAGTCCATTTTCTTGACATTTAACTTTAAATTCTCTAATTCTTTTTCTTCGATTATTTCCTTGAATAAAACAAACAGCAAGACGGATTTTTTAATATAAAGCTAAAAAAATCCAAGACCATCTTTTACAATTGAATTATATATATGACATGCACACTTAATATGAAAAATTTCAGGTAACGACGAAGATAACTTAGATTTTAACTTTGTTATAGCAGTCTTATTGTCAAAAGTATTATCAAAAGCAATACATAAGATTTTATTTTCGATACCATAGAATTCTACAACTTTAACAATTGAATCAGTAATAAAATCTCCAGTATGTTTACGATCTTCATCATATAAAAAAGCAAGAATACGTTTTTACATCACACAATTACTATCCATCCAGTGACAAGTAATCGTTAAATAATTATTTTTATTTACAGCACGACCAATATCAGAAGTTAGGGACAATCTACGTTGAATATTTTTTAACAATGTTGATAAATAAAATAATATTGTGAATGAAATCTAAAAATATCAGACCGACAAGTACTTCTAGGAATACCATTAAACATAAGATTATAGATTGCTTGAATATAATGAATAAATGAATCAGAAGAAGGAAAACTAAAAGACAAACATTCCACAGCTACCATTTCAACTATTTCTTCCCGGTTCCTCAATTTATTATACTTCTTTATTACCTGATCAATTGCTGGGTCCATTCTAATTTGCGTTGGCCCACCAACATCCCCACTACCTCGTGCAATATTTAACTCTCTTTCGTGAGCATCACCTATATATCTCATTAACGTACCCGTACCCCCTTGCTTGCCTCCGCTTTTATGTTTATATATTTGTTGACAAATATTGCATTACAACTCAGTAACTGATATACGTTCAAAAAATTATCATGCAATACTAGTTGTTTTACGAGCTCTTGGGGCACGAGGAGGATGGGGAGGGAGATTAACCGATTCAGATCTAACGTTAGCATTTTCTACTGCGGGTATTTTAATCATCTTCGTCTAAATTAACCGCATCTACTTCATTTTCTTCTTCTGCACCGTAATTTTTCTGAGCTTCTACATAATCCATATCGTAAGCACCTACATCTATTTTTTCCTCAAAAGGTGTACCAAACGGTACTGGAGGCGAAGACACACGGGTATATCTACTACTTGAAGTACCTCTACCGCTAGTAATTCATTTTTTGCTACCACTACCACTTCCGGGATAAATTTTTTTAACACCTTTAGTGGCAAATTTTCTTAATTTATCCATAATATAAATTAAACTAAAAGAATTCAAAACATAAATATAATAAAATGAAATATTCAACAATTAATACACTAATTAAAAATTAAACGTAAGAGATGGAACGATAATACCAAATTTTGAAAGTATCCGAAGGTTGCGACTTTAGAAACTTCCACTCGTACTTTGTAATCACAAAATTAAAAAATTAAAGTGAGCACTTTAGGAATTTAAATATATAGAATATTTGAGAATTGAGAGAGAATGAGATTTGAGAGAGTGAAAATTTGTGTGAAAAATGATTCTTCTAGAAATTTTTTTGGGATTAAAAAAATATCTAAAATAATTTTTTTTAATTAAAAAATGCCATTTGAGCCATTTTAAGGGCTCAAACGGTAATATAACCGTTGGGCCCAACGGTCAAGTGGCCCAACGGTCTAATTTTGTACAAAATCCATTTTTTTTTTAAATATATCCGGGCCAGTTAATCGGTGAGCTCGAACCGGATTAACCGGACCCAAACCAAAAAATAATCTGGCTCGGGACCCGATATCCTATAACCCTTGGGCTGATCGGGCCAGGTCATACCGGGTCAGGTTTGCTTAGTGGACCGGGCTGGACCGGATTGGGTCGGGTCAGCTCGACCCATTTGACAGGTTTACTTTCAAAGATCTTAAAAAAGGTTGGATTATTTTCATTCACGTATGGTTTTTTCTTTACATGGAAAATAAAATCATATACTTCCTTCGTTCATTAGTAGGTATATTTTATTTTTTGAGAATTAATTTGACTAATTTTTAAAGTTAAATCAGATGAGGCTAATTTAAAAGTATCATAAATTATAATTTTTTTCTAATATAATTAAAAATTATGTTTTATAATATTGATCAAAATTTATACTATCAGTTAATTCTTAAAAAAAAATGTATCGGTTAAAAAAGGAGGGAGTAACATATTCTTCTACGCGATATGGTTGCTTGTATAGTCTATTTGAATATTTTTATAATATTTTTTTTTTAAGTTGTTATATATTTAAACATTACATAAAAAGTATTATCAATAATAATAATTAATAATTTAAAATAATTAAAAGACAAAAAATTTCGTTAACTCTTCAGTTTTTATTAATGCCATATAAATTGAGATAAAAAATATCACAAATCATAATAATTAGTAATTTAAAATATTTTAAAAATATATAGAAAGTTTAGTTTACTCTCAAAATTGTATCTATACCACATAATTTGGGATAGAGAGAGTATCATATATTATTTAAAAATTACGTAACAAATATTGTAAGTCACAATAGTTAACAACTTAAAATATCTAAAAATTATGTAGAAATTTGATTGACTATCTAAATTTATGTGTGTCATATAAATTAAGACATATATATTGGGTCCGTGCTTGCACCGGCTCCTTTATGTCTAGTAGACGTAAAAAAGTAAGCTCATGAAATTATTAGTAAAATTTACATAAACATCAACAAGTTTACCCCTAATTACTTCATATCCCTACTCTTTGCTAAATTACAAATAATCCGTTGTTTTCTAATTTTTGGATACATAATTAGCATCTGAATACATAATTTTGAAGTTGAGATACTTAATTTTGAACTATGAATGCAACAATTTATTACTCTATTTTTGCTCGGATACATAATTAGCATCCGGATACATAATTTTGAAGTTGGGATACATAATTTTGATTACTGAGATACATCCATTTCTAAAATTATTTGATCGAGATACATAATACATTAAATACATCAAAGAGAGATACATCATTAAAATTGTATATCTGTAAATTTATGGATTTGTGGATTATCTGACTATTTTAAAGAAAAAGAGATTTAGTTAATTAATAAAAAGGATATAAATTTTATGTAATTTAGTAAAGATAAGTTATGATGTTATGTAATTTTTTCAAATTATAATGTGCCTAATTCATTGGGTTGATAATTGACCCACTCATTTATTAACTCAATCTATTTTATAAAACAACAACAACAACATATCCACTATATTCCCACCTAGTGGGGTCTGAGGAGGGTAAAGTGTGCGCAGATCATACCACTACCTCAAATACAATAATTTGAACTTAATAAGAATTCGGTGGGTTGAATTTTGACTTGCATTTTAACTCATTTCATTTCAAATAACTTTTGAACGAGTCAATAATTTACTCATTTATTAACTTAACTCATTTTAATCCATTCACATTCAATCCAATCCGTCCATTTACCCATTTCTATGACCAAGTGTCACCCCAAAAATGCTTAATGACCCCAACCTAGCTCCGCCTTCTCAACAAATCAAGTTGTAATTCTTCTTGAAATTTACTATATTCTGATTCGAATAATTTTCATAATTGTGTTCTCCATCATTTCATTTCTTTTCTTTTGAGTTTGACATGAAAAGAGAAACAAGATAAACATAACATGAAAAGAGATGAAAAAAGAAACAAGACAAGCATAGTTAAAAGTTGACAACTCAATATATTTTGAATACAACTCTTTTATTTATTTTAGATTTTTAGTGTGTGAAGTGACTAAAGTGTCGAATATTCATAACAGAAAATGATCTGATTGAAGAGAGAATTTCATAAATAGCTATAGTTTGGACTATAATTATATTATCACTAGTAGCTATAGTTTGTCTAGTCATGACTCATAGCGACTGTTTCGGAGTTGTATATGTGCCCTCAGATTTGTTGTATCTATTCGCTCGACTTTAGTGGATAGTTTTTAGAATTATGTAAAAGTACTACATAGTTAAGGAATTTTTGTAAAGGCTGTTGAAATTTAACCCTCAAAAAATGAAAGAAAATATTTAATTGATGGAGAGAGAGTACAATTGTTTTTCATCAAAGTGATACATCTCTAATTTATGCATTGATAAAGCAAGGGAATCACGATTCTCATTTGTAAAAATTAAAAACCAATAGGATGTGTAAAATCTTTAGAGCGGGAGTGTAAATTAATTAAAAATATATATAAAAAAATTGGATATCCCCAAAATAGGAGGTTGAAATCGGTAAAAACTTACTCACGTCTAAGATCCAATCACCCATCAAAGAAATATTCTTAGATCGTAACTCTACAACTCCTTAGCCTGGTTGCCTACATAGGGTAGAAAAGAACGTTTTGCACGATCATCTCAAAATCCAAGATAAAAGAAACGGGGAAAAGAACTGATGAGGAGAGTGTTCTTGAAGAGAAAATCGTGCTGGAAAACTGTAAGGAGATTTCACAAGTCGAGATATGCAAAATAAAAAGACTCCTTGTGAGATGATACTCTTTATTTTAGGTCTTGATAGATTTTTCTGTTGATTAAAGTCGTTACACTAGTTGATTAAATCTCTTTCTAATGCCTTTAGGGGTTGTGAAGAGAGCCTAGTTCCAGGCCCTCTTTTTTTTTTTTTAAAAAACGGGTACAAAAAGAGTGTTTGGGAGTATATATACTATACAAATTAATGATGACTTATCGTCATCAGAACAAAGATCAGTCTAAATTGAGATGAATGAAAGATGCCGGAACTAGTTTTTGATAGAGTTTATCTTAGCTCAGAGGAAAGAACAATCAATGTTAGAATCCCCAAAAATATGAATTTGAATCAATTAGTATTTGATAAAGAGCTTAACAGACTCTACACTAAATTAGCTAAATTAATATATTATTGTTAAGTTTATAATATCAAGGTGAGAATGTATATTAACTTACTATGGTTTAGTGATAAGAATGTACGTACATACATGTCATATATTCTACGTAAAATCATGCCATGCATCATTGAATTGATATAAATATTAAATGCAGGTAAATTCTACCTTTGAAATCTTCAATGAGTTCACCAAAACCTCTTTCTTCGTTAAATTCAATGGAAAATCAATATACAATTAGTGACAACTCTATTTCAATTTTATTTAGACTTGAACATCTACGAGAAGGTTGATAAAGAAAAATTAATTTAAGAGTTTAGTGACTAATCTGGATTTTCTGTACTATGTTATGTTGCTGCTATTGTAACTTGATAAAGAATCAGAATTAATCAATTTTGAATTATGAAAAAGATCAAATTTCTCATTTTCGAATAAACAAAAAATAATCAAGCCGATGACCTGGATTGAGCATCATGACATCTCGGTTCTAACTTGATGGATTACCTAGTGACAGATTTCTTGTTAAATTAGTCGAGGTGTGCGCAAGACCGTGAATCCGGAGAACGGAGCAACGTTTTAAGGCAACAAAAGAGAAATTTCTCAAGTAAGAAAAAATCTTCAAAGTTCTTATATGTTAACAACTCTAAAATGAAACGCTTAACTTACAAAATTAAATTAGATATATGAATGAATTGAGAAAATATGAATAAAGGAAATTGATGAAAAAAAATTATAATATAATTAAACGCAACATGTTAGGAGAAATTATTCTAAATATACATCAACACGAAGTTTAACCAACAACACAAATTTATAAGTTTAGACAATATTTTCAAAATCAAACCTCCTTACTACACATAATATCTTTTCGATCAATTTTGCAAGTTTATGCTGAATATGAATTCAATGCAAAGGGAGAAATGACATGTCCCAATTATATAATGATAGAATGTTAAAAAAATTACTACAATATTAATATTGGAACTGAAATTAATTAATAATAATAAGTAAATAGTCATAAAAACTGTGTCGTGACAAGCCAATCATAAAAACTGTGTCGTGACAAGCCAATGTCTTGAAAGCGATTTCAGTTCGACTCTGGTGCAAATTCTTCTAGCCGGTCGTTCCCCAAGGTTCCACAACTACTTCCAAACATGTGAACTCGCGGCTGGAAGTTTGGAGGTAGCCCAAAATAATTCAAGAAGAGGAATGAAGAAACTCTTTTTCTTTTTCTTTCTTTTTGTTGTGTCTTTTCTTTTATTTGTAGGTGCTCCTTATATAGCATATTGAAATTCACAAAGACGGGTGAATTTTGAATTATTGATGATGAGCATTAATGGAATTAAAAGCCATTACTATAATGTTATTGAATTTACATTATGAAGGAGGTATGTTGATTTTCTTTCTAAAGTAGAAGTGTATGTTTAACTCCTCTGAAACATATGTTTTCTTTTCTTTTTTATTCTTTGCATTACACAAATGATTATGGATAGTATTGATGTTACAATCCCCAACTAATGCAAAAATAAAAAATAAAAATAAATTCTGGGCAAAAGGAAGAAGTACGTACTTAAGTGTCAATATCTTTCGATTTGAATTGACGCGTAGTGATATGATCGCAACAACAAAATATCCAAAAAGTGAAGTACTCTTGAGACCCCCACAATACATATCATATTCTTGATTTTAAGCAACCCCTGCGATATTACAAAGTGCTTTTTATGGTCATGCATGTTGGGTTCAAGTTAAAAGTGCGAATGGAAAATGGAGGAAATGAGCGAACGAAAAAATGAGTTAACACTTAAAAAGGAAAGTGTACTTAAGAATAAGGAAAGTTTACTAATTTTTCCACATTGGTGGGAGAATGAAACTTTCATGTGTGTTTATTAAGAAACACAAACTTCACATGGATAGTGAGGCAAGGACCAAGAGGTGCCTCGCGCTGTCGTTGTCGTCACTCGGTTTCGTATTTGGATTTGGATTTCAAAAATGATCGATGAGATTAATTTTTTTGACAAAGTTTAATTGAAACTTGAGAAAAACCAGTCCGAAAATCCAATGAAAAATCACAATATTTTTTGCCACCATCAACGTGCATGCAGAAACGCTGAAAGGTTGCTCGGAAGGGACACAACTTTTCGAGTAAAAGACATACTGATGGTTGTGACTGTTCGAAAAAAATATACTGTTTCGAATGAACAGACATGACTCTTCAGAAAAGATACACCTTTTCGATGAACCATTGCCTCCTTTCCGAAAGGGCACTTCATGGCTATATAAACCTGTATTTTTTCACAAGTTTAGTATGAAAAATTTCAGCACGTGAAAAAAAATTCTCTTTCTTCTAAAAACTCCGTGTGATCATCTCCCGTTGAGTGAGTTCGAAGAAAATCAAAAAGTTTGAGGTACCACTACATTCTGGTTGTGAAACCATTTTATCCTAGGAGAAAAATTTCGCAACCTCAGGTACTTGAGGAAAATTATTTTCTTAAGGACACTCCATGAATTTAGAGGACTTGACTTATTCTTTTTTCATCTTATTTCTTAATAAAATAACACACTTCTTTGATAGTTTATATTGAACTTGTGTTGAAGGTGTTGGAAAACTTCATAAGTGTTCTTGGTTTAATCTTGAACTTGTGTTGAAGTTGTTTTGCCAAAATACAGTTTGTGTACCCGAAACAACAATCTTAATAAAATAGTTTTCATAATCTGTATTGTTTGGTTTCTGGATATTAAAGCTTTAAGTTTTCTACTTCGTTTGAACTTAACAAGTAATTTGAAGAAATAAAATCTTCATCACAAGTTAAAGGTCATTCGATTAACGATTGGAAGACATAAAAACTTCATCGTTAAACTTGAAACAAGTAGCGTTTATAAGTTTCTACGAACTTGTAATAAGTATAATTTTATACTAAAGTTGACTGTCTTTTTGTGACTGAAAAAAATTACTACAGACGCCAGACGGTCATGTTGAAGGTGTGACAAGTGTGGCAGCAACAAGTTTTGCTACAACCAGTCGCACAAATACGCTACCCGCTATGGCACTAGCGCAGAAATCCGAAAAATTTTCTGGAGTTGATTTCAAGAGGTGGTAACATAAGATGTTCTTCTATCTGACGACCTTATGTCTTCAAAGGTTTATTTCAGAAGATGCTCCAGAAGTACCCAATGGAACTTCAGACCAGGAGCGATTTGTTTTAACAGAGGCATGGAAATATTATGATTTCCTATGTAGGAATGACATTCTAAGTGACCTCCAAGATGAATTATACAACGTCTACAGCGTAATGAAGACATCTAAAGAATTGTAAAATGCAGTGGAAAAGAAATATAAGGCTGAGGATGCGGGAACCAAGAAGTTCTATGTTGCACGATTCCTTGAGTACAAAATGATTGACAGCAAGACAGTCGTTTCTCAAGTACAGGAATTGCAAGTCATCATCCACGATCTCCTTGTGGAAGGTATGCATTTAATAAATACCTTAGTTGAACATGTTAAAAATGTTCTTAATGTTCACATGAACTTTATTGTAGGTTTGATTGTGAACGAGGCGTTTCAAGTCGCAACAATAATAGAGAAGTTACCACCTATGTGGAAGGACTTTAAGAACTACTTGAAATATAAATGAAACAAGATGACAATCGAAGATCTCACAGTAAGGCTGTGCATTAAAGAAGACAACAAAGCCGCAAAAAGGAGGTTGAAAGAAAATTCTACAATGAGTGAGCAAATATTATAGAAGAAGACCAGAACAACTCAAAAAAATGGAAGAAAGTTGGACAAGAAAGCAATCAATCTAAGAAGAAATTTAAGGAAAAATGCTTTTATTGAGGCGAGATTGGCCACAAGTCAACAGATTATCGTACCCCAAAGAAAGGCAAAAATAAGGACCAAACAAACATGGCTAAATCCAAGAACGAAATGGATGATCTGTGTACCATGCTGTCTGTATGTAACTTGATGGAAAATCCTCGAGAATGGTGGATGAATTCCGGTGCTACCCGCTATTTTTGTGCAAATAAAGAGTTGTTTGCTGCATTTGCTCTAGCTCAAGGCAAATAAAAGATTTATATGGAAAACTCCGCAAGTGCAAAGGGTGAAGGAATGGGAAAAGTCTGCCTGAAAATGACATCAGGCAAAGTGTTGACTCTTAACAATGTCCTGTATGTACCTGAGTTAAGGAAGAACTTGATTTCTGTATCACTTCTTGACAAAAATGAATTCAAATGTGTATTTGTTTCCAAAAAAAATATACTTAGTAAAGGAGAAGTGTACGTAGGAAAAGGCTACCTCACCGAGGGCCTATTTAAGATGAATGTAATGAATGTTGAAATTAATAAAAGTTCTATTTCTTCTTACTTGCTTGAGTCTAATGATTTCTGGCATGAAAGATTAGGACATGTCAATTACAAAACATTGTGAAAATTGATTAACTTAGAAGTTTTGCCAAACTTTGAGTGCAATAAATCAAAATGTCAAACGTGTGTGGAATCAAAGTATGCTAATCATCCGTATAAATCTATTGAAAGGAATTTCAATCCCTTAGACTTAATCCACACTGACATTTGTGATATGAAGTCAACACCATCTTGTGGTGAGAAAAAGTATTTTATAAATTTTATTAACGATTGCACTAGATACTGTTATATCTATTTGCTAAACAGTAATAATGAAGCAATAGATGTGTTTGGATAATATAAAACAGAAGTTGAAAATCAGTTAGAGAAAAAAATCAAAATAATAGTGATAGGGGTGGAGAATATGAATCTCCCTTTGTAAAAATATGTGTAGAGAATGGAATTATCCATGGAACTACGGCCCTGTATTCACCTCAATCTTATGGAATTGTAAAAAGAAAAAACTAAACCTTAAAGGAAATGATGAATGCCTTAAGTTCAGATTTACCGCAAAACTTATGGGGGAAACTATCCTTACAGCTAACCGAATACTCAATAGAGTGCCCCACAGTAAGACACTATCAATTCCATACAAAAATAGAAAGAAAGAAAACCCAACTTAAATATTTCAAAGTGTGGGGTGTCTAGCGAAAGTCAAAGTTCATATGCCTAAAAGGGTAAAGATAGGATCTAAGACAGTGGACTGTGTGTTCATAGGATATGCTAAAAGTAGTAAAGCATATAGGTTTGGTTCATAAATCTGAACAATGGAATATCACTGAAAATATGATAATTGAATCAGATAATGCTAAATTCCTTGAACACATTTATCTGTATAAAACTAGACATGAACAGTCTAGTAGAGGGTCTAAACGACCTCGAGATGAACCAAGTGAGGATGTATAAAATAATGAGAATCCAAGACGTAGTACACGTCAAAGAACGTCAACTTCTTATGGATCAGATTTTGAAAAAATTCTCTTAGAAAATAATCCCCAAATATTTAAAGAAGCGATGTCTTCTTTAGAATCATCTTTTTTGAAAAGAGGCAGTCAATTGTGAGATTAATTCAATCTTAAGCAACCATACGTGGAAGTTGATTGATATTCCTCCAGGAAATAAACCTTTAGGTTCTAAATGGATCTTCAAAAGAAAAATGAAAGCGAATTGTACTATTGACAAATACAAGGTAAGACTTGTAGTAAAGGGCTTTAAACAGAAAAAAGATCTTGATTACTTTGATACGTACTCGCCTGTAGCGAGGATAACGTCAATTCAGATGTTAATTGCCTTGGCGGTGGTATATGGTCTTGAAATATATCAAATGGATGTGAAAACAACATTCCTAAATAGAGAATTAGAGGAAGAAATTTATATGAAACCGCCTGAGGGTTTTGTGGTTCCAGGTAAAGAAAATAAGGTGTGTAAACTTGTTAAGTCACTTTATGGACTAAAACAAGCGCCCAGTGGCATACAAAGTTTGACCAAACCATATTGGCAAACGAGTTTAAGATAAACGAATGTGATGAATGTGTTTATATTAAAGACACTCCAAATCACAAGGTCATTGTTTGTTTGTATGTGGATGATATGTTGATCATTAGTAGAGATATTTCTAATATAAATGCTATGAAATGAATGCTTGAGAGCAAGTTTGATATGAGACCTTGGATTTGCGAATGAGATCTTAGGAATAAGAATTCATAGAACTCCACAAGGATTGAAATTGTCACAATATCATTACATCGAAAAGGTACTTGACAAATTCATGTATTTGAAATTTGGTATTGCCAAAACTCCATTGAATATGAGCTTCGCACTTTAAAAGAATGAGGGTGAAAGTGACTCACAGTTGGAATACGCAAGAGTGTTGAAATGTTTAATGCATATCATGAATTGTATACGACCAGACTTACCATGTGTTATTAGTAAGTCGAGTCGATACATGAGTAATCCCAAAAAAACTCATTGGATGATAATGAAAAGAGTTTTGGGGTATCTTAAATACACCCAAGATTATGCTTTGCATTATAATAACTATCCCACGGTAATTGATGTATATAGTGATGCAAATTAGATCACTGGATCAAATGAAGTAAAATCCATGAGTGGATATGTATTTACTATAGGTGGAGGAGCAGTCTCTTGGAAATTGTCTAAACAGACATGTATTGCTCACTCCACAATAGAATGTGAGTTTATTGCATTTGATAAAGCCGGTGAAGAAACAGAATGACTTCAAAATTTCTTGGAAGATATTCCTTATTTGCCCAAACCAGTGGTACTAATATGTATTCGCTGCGATATCCAAGCGGCGATAGATAGGGCAAGGAGCATGATGTATAATGGTAAATCTCATCATATAAGATGAAGACATAATACCGTTAGAGAACTTCTCTCTAGTGAAATCATCAATGTTGACATGTGAATTCAAAGGATAATGTGTCGGATCCACTTATAAAAGGCCTATCTAGAGAGGAAGTTTAGAGAACATCCAACATAATGGGTTTATGTAACGATCCTTCAGGTCATTTTCCATATTTATGCTTATTTTTATTGTTTGAGCTTCCCATAGCTGCCCCAAGTCATTTATGACTTGCTGGGACCGACTGTTCTGTAATTGGGCAGTCCATTTAATTTTTAGAGTCAATTTCCTATTTTGAAGTCTTCGTTGGTTCCAAATGATCGTCGGGCGAAAACTTCAGTGAAGTGATCTCAGATATAAATTTTGACTATGCTAGAAGATCTGAATTATTAATTTTAGTCTATGTAGACCTTGGGTTTGGATTTCAATGCACCCGAGCTCATTTCGACCTATTAGTCGAAAAGTTAAAAAATCAAAACTATAGATGTGGGCCCTTATTTTTTCCTAAATGATCTCGAATAAATTTTTTGATGATTTCAATGAATTCGAAATGTGGTTTACACTCAAATTTCACTATTGGATCATATATTTTGTGTTTTGAATGAGTTTCGAGGGTCAAAAATAAGTTTTTGACTTTGCTGTCACAGGGATACCGTATCTCTT
The DNA here is from genome assembly GCF_002878395.1 of Capsicum annuum. Classification (NCBI taxonomy): domain Eukaryota; kingdom Viridiplantae; phylum Streptophyta; class Magnoliopsida; order Solanales; family Solanaceae; genus Capsicum; species Capsicum annuum. Next base: position 12,427,454 of record NC_061119.1, on the reverse strand, counting down.
CGCCGAGGGGTCTACAAATAGACCTTAAGATCGCGAATTTGGGCATTTTTCCTTCATCCTTGAGAGCCTAGAATCCTAAATGGGTCTAAATGGGTATCGTTAGACTCATATTTATGAGTAAATTATATTTTTGATAGTATGATGATATTTTGGAGATTGTGAAGTGAAGACGAGCATGTGGTGCATGATGTGAGAATTTGCGGTTTGGCCTTGAGGTAGACTTCTACTTACTCTTCTTCAAAGATGATGTGTGTTATGTATGGCAAGTGAATATACATGTTAGGCTTGATTATGAATAAATAACCTAGTATTGATTATTGATGTTTGAAAAATTGGATGAGAGTTTTGGACCCGTAAGGTTGTATGTTTATGACCCTTTTAGAATCCTATTGCCTTCTCCCTAGATTGAATTAGTTTGTAGCATAGAAATGTTATGATGATGAATTTGGGATGTGGTTCAAGTGTTGGAATCATGGTTAGTATGATTGACCTTAGTTGGGCTAGTTTACTGATCTTGGGATAAAACTGATATAATTGCCAATATTTCTAGACAAATTTCCTATTTTAGGATTGGTTATGACTTACTTGACATCTAGAAGTTGAACTAGATACCTTAGCATAGTTTTGGGCGTAGTTTACCTAAATGTGAAGATTGAAGATTAGAAGTGGGATCATCCGGCCCACTTAGGCCAAGACTGGTGTTAGCCATTGTGGGCTTGGTTGTGGATATTAGGCCTAGTTGTGACTAATGAACCATATTTATGAGATTTACGTGGTGAATTAATAAATTGTGATGATTTTCGCCGGATTATGGTTAATGGACTATAGAGATGTTAATTTTACTTAGATGTGATATTGGGTCTTTAGAAATGTTATTTCCTCTTAATTATGATATTTGGCCCATAGAGATGCATTTTTCTCTTAATTATGATATTTGGTCCATAGAGATGCATTTTCCTCTTAGTTATGATATTTGGCCATAGAGATGCATTTTTCTCTTAATTATGATATTTGGCCCATAGAGATGCATTTTAATTATAATATTTGGTATATGGAGATGATTTTTCCTCTTAGTTATGATTATTGGTCTTATAGAGATGATTTTCCTCTTGGTCATGATGTATGACCTATAGATATGAGATGTCTAATAGAGGTGATATGCTTATTGATCTTATCCCTCCTTTATGTGAGATGCCTCCTATATGTGAGATAATTATAGATATGCTATGACTTATAAATATGATTATTGATATGAGTTTCGGACACGTATATGGGCCTAAGGCCGTGATTATGATGTTGTGATTATTTCAAATATATTATTGGGCCGAGGGACATGTTATGATAATGATCGGATATCTGAGAAGTGTTATCATTGTAAAGGACGATTAAAGTTTATGGATTCATATACATGTTTATGTACACATCTCTCTGGTATGGGACGGAGGAAGGTGTGGTATGTTGCTTACGACTTATTTAATTGGATACTGGTGATGGCATGCATAGATTTGGTACTTTTATAGTTATTGTATTTGTAACTTATATGATTCTAGATGAAAAATGATTTTATGGCTGTTCTGCTTAGTTAAGGGTTAAGCTACGTGGTAGTTAGTTATCTATTAGAAGATTATAACACTTCCTGGATAGGAATTACATATATTAGTTAATGAGTCTTGCTTAGTTGAAACATGGTAACTATCGATGATTGATACGTGGCTAATGGTGATGTTAGGTTTAGCTTAGGTAAAGATTAGTGATATTAATGACTAATTTTATAATGTCTATTAGGTGTCAGAATGAGGAGTTGTGTATTAACGAGGCTAGATAATAAGTGATGTTGGTCATAAGAGGTGACTAGTTAATAACGAAAAATAGTTGCTAAATGGTTTATTAAATAGTTAAATGAGGATTGGATGGTTAACGATGGCTAGTTAATGATGATGTCAGTTAATAAAGGTTGGTTATATGATAAGTGGTGATATGTTGTCTAATAATGGTTAACGAATATATGTTGTTTAGTTGATAATTTTGAATAGTGGATAAATGGCGAAAATGGTTTAGCGATGAACGTTGGCCAGATGTTAGACGTTCACTATTTGATAAATAATGGTTAGTTGCTACCCCATGAATAAGGTTAATGTTTAGGCTAATAACTATAGGCCATGTGATGACTAGTGAACTAATGGTTTCATTATAATTAGCGTTGGTTAGCTAATGACGAGTAGTTGGGAAGTATTGACTAGATAGATACTTTCTGGTGATATGATTATGTTCCTGAGTTTATTAGTATATGTTATTCTGTAATGACTATTGCGATATTGATACCCAACTAGGCCAAAGGATACTATTGTGATATTGATATCCGACAAGGCCGGAGGATACTAATATGATAGTGATACCCAGCAACCCGGCAAGGTCGGAGGATACTATGTGATATTGATACCCGGTATGGCCGAAGGATGCTATTGTGATGATATTGATACCCGGTAGGTCCGGAGGATGATATTGTGATGATATCAATACCCGATAGGGCTGAAGGATATTATGATGATACGTTGATACCTGATAAGGATGGAGGTTGATTACAATGATGATGGTCATGATGATGATGGTTATGATGAGTTGTGATATTAATTGTGTACCTTGCATTCATTCCTGTATGCACTTCTCCTATCACCAGTATGCACCTATGCCTGTCAGCTGGTATGGTATGGTTGCATAAACATGGGTGAAGAATATGCCTTGTGATGTTGTGTGTTGATTGAACCTTTCGAGGCTGGGGCGCTGGGGGTACACATAGGCTCGGCTAGGTATTTAGTTGTCTAGAGTAACCTGTTATTCGCGTTGTTATGGATATTGTTATTATCATTGTTATAATTATTATTATGGCTAGCTTATGGCAGATTGGACATTGATTCGGTATCGAAAATTAAGGTACGTCTTTGGCCTCTTCTATCTTATGAAGGTATTATTGTACACGATTATATCATGTTTAGCCATGTGGATTAGAAACCCTGAGTAAGATAGTATTGAATCATGATAGTATCATGATGAGGTCTTAGAATGAGGATATGATCTAGACTACTCTTTAAGATGACCTCATGTTTACGTGTATGTATATATGTATCTAACTATATGAAGCTATGGAACTACTGTATATCCCTTCCTTCACTTGTTCATATTGTATATTCATTTCTTGACCTTGTATATTGCTATATATTTTTCTTTCACTCTTCATTAGTATATTGGCTTGGGATATATGGTATAGTAGCGACGTCTGATGAATGTGGCTGGAATAGGATAGTTCACCTTGATACTTCCTTAGTCTTGTTATGCTAGATTCTTGGACTTGAACAGGATAGTTGTCCCTTATTATTCTCATTGACTTGTTATATAAGCTCTAGACTCTTGGGTATAGTTTCCATTCTATTTATATGTTGTACATATCTGCTTTATCTTTGGAGCTCAGTTGCCTACTGAGTACCATTTGTTTTGTACTCATACTATACTTCTACAACCTGCAGATCATAGTACGAGTTATCATCGTTGATTGTGCATCGTGCAGAACAACCATGGTTCAGAGACATAAAGTGAACTCCTAACGTTCGCAGCATTACTCATCTCTCTCCTTGTATTAGACTAGTCTCTATATTGAATACAGAGATAAGTTGTATTAGTGTAATTCTCTTGATAGACCACTTTTGTTCTCGTAAATATATTTAGAAGCTCTTGTACTGATACCACTAAGTTTTGGATTCTATTATGTACTGATCTTTATGTCATTTATTTCGCATTTTTTCCTTATATTGTTGAGTAGCCCATTACTAGCCATTATGGACTACAGGTTGGCTTGCCTACTGATGGGTTATGGTAGGCGCCATCATGATTTGATAAATTGGGTCGTGACAGTTTACGGCCTAGGACAAGTCAGCGTGACGATAACTCTACCTAGCAGACTGGAGATTCCAAGAGCTAGGTTCAAAGAGATCAAACAAAATTGTATCTGACAGGTTCAACATTATCAATATACCCAACCTATTCTCATGACGTAGACAATGTTTAGTAAACAAGGATAAGACCTATGGTGTGAAGTCTTTTAATGATTATCTAAATTTGGCAGATTTGACAGAATGGTTAAATATATATGATTGAACATTTAGAAATCACCTATATGAGGGCGAAGTGGAAGCCGCTTCAAGGAGAATGTTAGTAAAGGCCTATTCTCTAAGCTCTCATAAAACCGGGACATGTTCATGGAGGAAACAAATAAAATTGTGAGAACCATAAATAATAAAAGGATGATTGTGTGAAATGTATTTTTTAGGTGTACATTAAAACTCGACGGTTCAAAGATATCAAATCTACCGATTAATCGAGTCCATCCGATGTATGTTCATGACAGAAAGTTCAAAGGAAAACCCACTTATCCAGTTGCAACCAGTCTTTACTTGATGATCACATACTTGTTTGTAAAGGTTTACAAGGAATAGGCATTCCCCATTCATGTGGGGGATTGTTGGGTTCAAGTTAAAAGTGTGAATGGAAAATAGAGGGAATTAAAAGAGGAAAAGTGAGATAACACTTAAAAAAGAAAGTGTACTCAAGAATAAAAAAAGTTTACTAATTCTCCCACGTTGGTGGGAGAATGAAACTTTGACGTGTTCTTATTAAGAAACACAAACTCCATATGGATAGTGAGACAAGAACCAAGAGGTGCCTCGCGCCATCGTCGTCGTTGCTCGGCTCGACTTCGGATTTGAATTTGTATTTTGATTTGTCAAATGATTGATCGATAAGATTAATTTTTTAGATAAAGTTTAATTGAAACTTAGGAAAAACCAGCCCAAAAATCCAATGAAAAATCACAATATTTTTTGCCTCCATCAACGTGCATGCAGAAGCATGCAAAAACGCTAAAAGGTTGCTCGAAGGGACACATCTCTTCGAGTAAAAGACACATTATTTTAGAAAAAGAGATGATTGTTTGGATGGTTATGATTGTTCGAAAGAAATATACTGTTTCGAATGGACATACATGACTCTTCAGAAAAGATACACCTTTCCGATGAATCATTGCCACCTTTTTGAAGGGCACTTCATGACTATATAAATATGCATTTTTCCACAGGTTTAGAATGAAATTTTTTTAACATAAAAAATAATTCTCTTGCTTCTAAAAACATTGTGTGATCATCTCTCATTGAGTGAGTTAGAAGAAAACCAGAAATTTTGAGGTACTGCTACATTTTGGTTGTGAAGCCATTTTATCCTGGGAGGAAAATTCCACAACCTCGGGTACTTGAGGGGACTTATTTTCTTAAGGATACTCCACGAATTCAGAGGACTTGGCTTATTCTTTTTTTTATCTTATTTATTAATAAAATAACACACATCTTTGATAGTTCATATTGAACTTGTGTTGAAGGTGTTGACAAACTTCATAAGTTTTCTTGATTTAATCTTGAATTTGTATTGAAGTTGTTTTGCCAAAATACAGATTGTATACCCGAAACAATAATGCACACAAACCTTAGGTCTTATGAGTTCTTTAGAAAGACGACCCAAGTCTTTTATAATAGACGACCAACCCTTTACACTCACGTAGGTAATCCATCAAGTCTATCTCATAGACCATCTGTAACACCTAAGAAAAATTTTGAATTTAGTTTAATATTTTGAATAAGTATAACTCCTAATCTTTAGAGAGTGACGTGCTACATATAGTTTAAGGAGAATTATAGTGTATTTATAGAATTGTCTGTAAATGACTATGGGCCTAAAATAATGTAAGTGGTGGCTTAAAAGGATAAAAGTATAGTCTAATATACTTAACTTTGTTATCTTTTAAAAATATTAATGTTGTGCTCTTTATCTAAGTACTTACTAGCATATATGTGGCATTCCAAAGGCCATATGTTTATAAACATGATATCAAAAGGGCCACATATTTACAGATATGATATATGAGGCTCATTTTTGTCAGTATCATGAGAAGCTTTCCCCTTCATCTCACTTTATTTCTCTGCGCTGCAATGACAACTAGTTAGTAGCTTGATTTCAAGTACCGTTAAGTGATACATAGAGAAAAGTTCTTGGCGGAGGTGAAGAAGCTTGATTTGAGAACTTTCTTTCAATTAAAAGTGACAAATTTAAGGAAGCTTCAAGCATCAATTTTTTTGAAGTCTAAAATTAGGGTTGGAAATTCTCAAAGATTGAATCTTTGAATCGTTTGGAACCACAAATCTAATTCATCTATGAAGTCCTCAAGATTTCTTACCGTAAGATAAAGGGACAGCTAGTTGTATATGGTGGGATTCAGAATTGAGGTATGTAAAGCTAAAACCTCCTTTGTTGTTAAGGCACAATCTATTGTCACTCTTTTCTCCTAAAAGAGTTAATATAACTTACTTGAATAGGTGAATAGAGCCTTCACTTCCTATATGTTTAATGACAACTACATGCCTAACATGCCCTCAATATCTACAAGTCTATTCCATTTGAAATTTTTTGCCTTCACACTTTCTGCATTTATTTGTTGATGTCACAATATTCATTCTTCTCTTGTAAATCTAAGTATTAATAGAGTTGCGCCCGATAATGTTTGTATTCATTAGAAATTCTTAGAAGTCCCATGGTAAATAGGTGTCTCATCCTATAAATTAAAGTAAATGGCCATGACATAGTTGCACTAGTATAGCTGGCCACATAGTGACACATTATAAGTTGATATAACGAAAGGACTAGCATTTAAATAGATGGATTATACTAAGGAAGTTAATTGTATATGGAATACTATATGACTGGATAAATAATCATCATAATAATTTACTTGGGCCTATAAGGTAGTATACGTTAAAGGTTTATCATTATCGAGGGAGGGTATTAGATTTTTCTTGGCACACGCGCGAGTAATTCTGTGCACAAGATAGTGATCGGACCGCTACAGTGAGCCCAAACATTATGGCGTACCCGCCCTTGTGTCATCATTTACATTTGGAGTCAGCTGGGGTGCCCATGACTCGAGCTAATATATGGCACATATCACCTGCAGGCAAACCCTTATAGTGAGTCCTAAGAAGGAGCGTACCCTAGATCAGACCGCGATTACAGTTATACATATAAAATCATAGTCAGGAGTATCTAGGTAATACATATGGTACACTTGACATAGAATGCCCTTGGTGGGTTATCATATAATTATTCGTATTAAAAGTAGGCACAGGGCATCACTTAGGCAAATTACTAGGCCCTTAATAACGATGATTTAGTCATAAGCTGTTATATTATAAGTTGATAAGGCAAATACATAGGTAATAGTCTTATATAGTGTATTTGTCACCCGATATTTCATAAGTTATAGTTTCATATAAGAGGTTCTAGTATTCAGTCGTCTGCAGTTGCTCGCTCTATTGTTTGAATCATTGAGCATCCTTATACATTTACTTGTTATTCTGTCTGTTTTACATACTAGTACATATTTTATATGTACTAACGTCCCTACATTTGGGGTCACTGCATTTCTGTAAATATAGGATCAGATATATCGATGAGCAGACTTCTATACTAGGCACTTGTCCGTATTCAGCAAAGCAGTCGGTGAGCTTCTCTCTTGCCTTGAGCTAATAAATGTCTAGTACTATTTAATCTTGTTTTCAGTTATGGTTTGGGCATGTCGAGGACCTACATCGGTTATCTTTCCTGGTAAAGTTACAATTTCTCTTAGAAGCTTCATAGACAGTGTTTAACCATTTAGTTGTCATATGTAGGGGTGTTCACGGTTTGGTTTTTAACCAAACCGAACCGCGATCCAAACCAAACTGATTAAAAAACTGATATTTGGTTAGGTTTGGTTTGGTTTGGTTTTGAATTTTAAAAATCGATATTAATTTAGTTTGGTTTGATTTTACTCTAAATAACCGACAAAATAACCAAACCGAACCGATATATATATATATATATATTATAATTATTTATATATTATTCATAAATACAATCTAAATATTTGTTACATTTTATATTTTAATCATGATTTAACTTTAGTCGTAACACATTCAGTCATATGTCTTCATACAATTGGCAGTACCTTATGAGATTCTAAATGAATTTCGCTTTTTGAATGACAAATGATACTAATTGTGAAAATAATATCTTGTTGTATATTGAATTTTACAGCTGGGATTCCTTAGACGATAGACAATCACTAATTTTAACTTTCTTTTTGAAACTTGTTGAGCAAGAAGTTTATGTGTTCACCTTTAGGGGGGTTTATAATATCATTCTGTTAAATATTATTTTTTAATATTTTCTTAGAAGTGTTCATATGGTGTTGTCATCGCTTTGCTGAAGTATAACACTCAGTTGACATCATAGTTTCAAGGTTGATATACAACACTCGGTTGACATCTCATATGTTAGATTGGATTTGTTTTTTAAATTTTCAACTTTATCATTAGCTAAAGTTATAAACCAAAAAAACCGAACCAAATTGAACTAAACCAACAAGAACCAAACCGATGGTTATTTTTTTTATTTGATTTGATTTGGTTTTAGAAATTTTAAAACTGATTAAGTTGGTTTGGTTATGGTTTTGACCAATAACCGACCCAAACCGACCCATGAACACCCTTAGTCATATGTGGTCATAGTTTCACTTTTCTATATCAGTTAGGTTCAATGAGCCAGAATTGTGCATTTACATAGACCCTCATAATTGTTTAGAATTAGTAACTCTTTTCCTTAGAAAATATGTCAGTTGTATAACACATACTTATACGGTGCTTGTTCGCTATGTCAGTTGTATAACACATACTTATACGGTGCTTGTTCGCTCTATCTAGGCCTAGGGGTGTGACAAAAGTGGTATCAGAGCCCTAGGTTTTAGGTGTTTCAGGGAGTCTTCGAAGCTGTGTCTAGTAGAGCCTCACTTATGGATGTGTTGTGCACTACATTTATAATGGGGGAGATGCTTAGACATGTAGGATTTTAGCCTTTTTACATGATCTAGTTCGTGTGACAAAGCTAAATTATAGAGCGTCAATTCTGATTCACATTCTGCATAATCATCATCCAAACTCATCCTACTAAAGGCAACCTCAAATCAGGCCAATATGCCAGATACAAACATTTTCAAAAGAAAGTTTACATCTAAAAGCCATGCCACACAACTCAAACTAAGATTCAAGATAGCTTAGTGAGTTCAACCTTTTTAATTCACACTTGCTTATAAAATAGATATATATAAAGATTCAAGTTGACTTTACCATTATAATTGCATTGGTTTTGGTTATTATGGTAGGATCTAAGGGGAATTCTATTCAGTTGAGGGTTGTTTAACTACGAAGATAAGGGGTGGCATATTCTGATATAAATACTGCAAAAGAATTTAGTGGTTTTCAAGTTCGAATGCTTCTTAATGTGATCCCTCTAGTACTTATAGTATTTAATTACATGGAAGATGTTTAGTATTTCCTCGTAATGCATCCATAAACTTTGGGATAATGTATAATTTCAGAATAGAGGCAATCAAATCAAATCTTTATGAGTTTAAGGTAGTTTATGGTACATTGGTAGCTTTAACTGTGAGGCAAATTTATCTTTCCAGGGTTTAATTAAAGGTATCCCTAGCTGGTTAATTAGGCATAGATATTGTATAATACATTTTCTCGGGCGAATATACAAGTCATTCTCATAGAACACGTGCATTTGATTATGTTGAGTAGGAAATGACTTATATGTTTGAATCCTTGTAAGGTTAGAAAGCTCAGGGATAAGTCTTAGTTATAATTTGGTAGGAATTTATGGATAGAGATTGCCCCATTGTGATTTGTTTTACAAAAATAAAAGTGTGTGATCAAAGATTAGAGTCGAAAATATCGAGGAGTCAGACATAAACTAAGAGTTATCATTTGTGCCTAGAATAGATCAAGACATAGTATTGATTAATTGGTTATAAGCAGAAAATTGTTACATTTGAAGAATAGTAAAATATTATTTGAACATTCTAGACTACGTATATGCATGAAATAGTGTACCTAGTAAGAGTATGAAAAAAAGGGGTTATAGAAATATGATTGTATAATCTTGGTGGGTTTTGGTGTGAGAAATAATGTTAGTATCACTTTGAGGCTTGGTGCCCTTTCTATACAATAGGGGGAGTTGGTAGTCAATTAGTAGGCCCTCTCGATTCAAATATATTGATCTAGAACGATGCTTAAGAATGCACCTGCGTAGGAGGAAAAATATATATCTAGAGATGTATAGATTGCCAATAGTAGATTACAAATGTCTTAAGATATTACAATTATTTGTTCACTTGATTTCACACGACTGTACTCATTTGTTAGGTATCTTTGCAACCTAACTAGCTACTTCTTGGGTATTGATGGATTTTATAAGATTTTCTTCCGAAGTAAAGAATTGGATGTATGTGTTCACCTGATACATGTTCATAATAAACTTACTAATCCTAGCCTGGCTTAGAAAAAAATGTTGGATTACCCCTAAATATATTTTGATTCCTTTTTATATGATTGTAGAAATTTTGCTAAGCATAGTCGAACCTCAGTTGTTAAGTCCAAGGTGGCTAGTCTTTAGGTGTCATGGAGTGATAAAAAATGACTCCATAAGTATATGGTAAACAAGAGTTCTTAGGTTACGTTGCCTTTAGCATTCCGCTTATCCATCTGTCCACCAAATTTATATGAGCTATTAGCTACCGAGTTCAATGATGTTACACTAATAGTGATAGAAACAAAATGATTTAACTTGCTACTCCAGTAAGAGGCTTCTAAAGTATTACCCTCTGTCATTGCCCTAGTAAATAACTAGATAGACTAATATTAATAGTGTCCAGTTCTTATGTTCGAACATATGTAAAGTAGGATATTCTAAGACTAAAAGAAAGGATAACCAGGTTACGTAGACCCAACCCTCTATCCAAAAAAATAAAGAGAATATGGATAGAAGTATCCTTAGTGTTATTTGGAACTAGCAGAAGTATGCTCGTACGGAAATTAGAACTAAGTGACTCCATGAAATTTCTCATAGGTTACAACGGGTCTAGATGTCAACAAGATTAAGTTGTCATGAATTCAATATGTATGTATTATAGCTAACTTGCTTGCAATATTATACGTATTGCATGTATGGTAGCTTAACTGTTTACATTCTACTTATTTCCATAGGATTATTAGTTTATCTATTATGCGTTTATGAGAGGTTAGTTATTTACATGTTATTTATATTGTAGATTCTTGTTTATAGCTTACATAATGTATAAATTGTTGTTGATACACCACATGTTTTATATAAAGCGTGCTTACATGTTGTTTGTTTCATAAGGCGTGGATGCAAAAATTACATGTTTCATAGAATACTTGATCATAAGCTACGTGTATGCTCATTAGAGGCTATCCATTCAAAGGTCGTAAGGTTATTGTTTACATGTCATAGTTGTCATGTATTGTTTGTACATCACATGTTCTAAAAGCATAATTGTTTAAGTGTTATATGTTTCATGAGTTTATATGATTAGAATATAAAGTTTTATTGCTCATATGACACACATTTAATTTTTATAGGTTATAGACGTATTTGCTCAAAGATTATATTTCACATGTTCATATGCCATAATCAAGTTATTTACATACTATGTGTTTTCATAATATTAAGATTTATGCATCAAGTACTTTCATAGTTTATTTGTGTATATACTTATACGATAAATGTTATGATAAAGTTCATTTGTCTTCATGTTATATACATATCACAGATCATAATTTATAACTTATAGGTTGGATAAATTATTTATCTATATGTCGCCTTATTCATGTTATAGTTATTTAGGTATTATATGTTTCATAGGATATGTGTTTAGGAATATCAAGGTTCTTTTTGGTTATATAATATACAGTTATTTGTTTGCATATAAATATTTATCTATGAATTTTATAATCGATACATTTAGGTGTTATGATTAGCTTATCTGCTCGCTATGTACTTTTACAATTCTAGAACCCATGTAATATGTTCTCTTATATTATATCTTCTTATATATTGGAAGTAATTTATTATATTCTATATGTTTTCACTTTTTATAGCAACATGTATTAGGTATTAAGATTATACTAGTCTATATGACCAAATGACAAATTTCATGCTATAGTTCATCTATTCACATGTTAATCATTTATTTATTTATTTATTTTTAGCCCACATCTTCTTATGCTATTTATAGTTCATATATTCATGTCTTATAAGTTTTCAGAGTTCACTAGCGCATTGATTACATGTTCCTATATTTTACTACTTCATAAGTTACACATCTGCTAAAGTTTAAATATTTACAAGTTAAAGTCCTTTTTGCGGGTTAGATATTTATGTGGGTACATGCACTTCATGCTCATTTGCTAACATTTACAGTTAACGTATGATTAATTGCTTTGGAAGGTATCACCTAGGAAAGGCATCAAGTGGCTCTGCAGAATTGGCAAGCTGAGCCCAAAGTGTACAAGGAGAAACAAATGATGAATGACTTATATTAACATATAGATCTAATCCAGGTGACTTAAATGGGATGATTGATGATAGCCTCCGGATAGAGCTACAGTGTACCCAACATTCGTTGTGGGTATACCACCTTAATATTTTGAGGATATGATTTATGCTTAGAATCCCTAAAAGCTTAGATGTTCTTCTCTGCTGAGTTATTTCAATACAAGGATAGAAGGAGAGATACTTGTTTTAAGAACCATCAGAATGTACATGGCGTGTGACTATAATTCTATAAACTTGCATAAATGAAGCTTCCTGATGTAGAGTATAAGGTAAGTGACTGTATTGGTCATAGCTATTATTCGATTGTAAGGCCAAATGAAACCTTGTGTATTATATGTTGGATATTGTATTTGTGGTGACGCTATGTGAAGTATATTTGTATGTATTTTGGCTGGTATTTATCATGATGTTCGGTGAATCATATTTATATATAATATAGCTAGTTGATAAGTTCTTGACAGGCCTATTTACAGAGGAAAATCTGTCAATTTTTTTTTAAATTTGAGAGTTAGCTAAATTTTAAGGTCTTGTGATGGGGTGAAGTAGAATCAAAGTTGATCAGGTGATCGCATGAATATCTTGGATAATTATGGAACTGAAAGTAAGCTACCAGAACCATTCGAGGACGAATTATCCTAAGTGGGAGAGGATGTAACACCTCAGAAAAATTTTGAATTTAGTTTAATAGTTTGAATAAGTATAACTCCTAATCTCTAGAGAGTGACGTGGTACATATAGTTTAAGGAGAATTATAGTGTATTTATAGAATTGTCTGTAAATGATTATGGGCCTAAAATAATGTAAGTGGTGGCTTAAAATGATAAAAGTATAAGCTAATATATTTGACTTTGTTTTCTTTTAAAAATATTAATGCTGTGCTCTTTATCTAAGTATTGACTAGCATATATGTGGCATTCCAAAGGCCACATATTATAAACATGATATTGAAAGGGCCACATATTTACAAATATGATATATGAGGCTCATTTTTGTCAGTATCACAAGAAGCTTTCCCCTTCATATCATTTTCTTTCTCTGCGCTGCAACAACAACTAGGACGCAGCTTGGTTTCAAGTACCGTGAAGTGAAACATAGAGAAAAGTTCTTGGTGGGGGAATAGAAGCTTGACTTGAGAACTTTCTTTCAATTAAAAGTGACAACTTTAAGGAAGCTTCAAGTATCAATTTTTTGAAGTCTAAAATTAGGGTTGGAAATTCTCAAAGATTGAATCATTTGGAACTGCAAATCTACATCATATATGAAGTTCTCGGGATATCTTACCGTAAGATAAAGGGACAGCCCGTTGTATATGGTGGGATTCAAAATTGAGGTATGTAAAGCTGACACAGGCTCTAGATAGCAGCTCTATTTTCGGGTATAAATACCCCCAGAACTCGATAACATAAAAGTAAGACATAATCATTCTTCATCACAAATCATTCATGCATTATCACGGTCATCCATTCATCGCTACCATCATTCATTCATCATTACAATCATTCATGTATTATCACAATCATTAAAGAATCACTTCAAGTAGTTGGGCATCACAATATACTTTCTCTCTCAAGATCCTTAGGGCATCGCATTAAGCATTTAGGAAACATAGACCTCTATTCATCATCATGTACTAGCCTAGGGAAGACATGCTATTAGATTATACCCCATTCAACGAGATCTTACATCAAGTAATTCATACCTATATCGATCTTGTCATGTACTTAGATATCACTTGATTTGGTGAAAACTTCATACTAACACGTCACTATTTACTTGCTAACCATTTGACATGTATTAAAAGCTTAGCATATATCAAGGAGCACAAAATCGGGGAATTTACAACCATCATATCTCGACTTGTTCACTAGGGTCTTTCAACAACCACTAGACACGACCGATTTTACACCTACTTGGGGATTTCATGCTATCTTGAAACATTTCACTTACTACGGCATTTTATCAAACACTAGGCATGCATGGACTAGCTCACAATTTGGAGTTTCCTATTCAACATACTATAGCGGCCCTTATGCTTCACCTAAGCTCTTTATCAAACCTATGGGGAATGTTCTTCACTTATTCAACCATTTCTACACCCAAAAGTCGTGAACACATCACATGGAAAAACAACTTCAAGAGGGTCTATCACAAACATCACATGAATTCCACATACTAGGGTCAAAGCTCATAAATTTTGTAGGCAAACATAAATCAAAACTCAACAACATATTAAACATCCATTTCAAATCATACAAATCATTAACAACTCATAAACATAAAAATCTTTTAGTTTTAAAAAAGGGTTCTTGAGCTTCTTGGATGAAAGAGACCCAAGAATCAACATCTACATACCTTAACCTTTGAAATTGAATAAAATTTAGTGCTTGAAACTTTATCCACACTTGAAATAAATAAATAAATTATTGAAGCCCACACTATGAGGAACTTGATTCTTGAAGAAACCTTGAAGATTTATGGAAGATTTTTGGAAGATTAGGGTTCTTGATTGAAACCTTAGTTATACTCTCTTGAGAGAGTTGAAAAAGAAAATGATTGAATTAGGGTTTGAATGAGGGTTCCTCATATTTAGAGAGGCTCAAAAAGGGTGGAAAATAACCAAAATACCCTTGCAAAAACTCCCTTGAATTGCTGGAAAAATATACTTAACGCCATCCGTGACAGGCCGTTAGGTTCGTGATAGGCCGTCACGAATGATCGTCACAAAAGGGGTCCAAATTCTTGATTTTCTGCCCAGGTCTGACGACATTGTTAGAAATGTCGTCAGAATGTAACGACGTCCTCAAAAAGGGCATCAGAAACGTGATAGCCTTTCAGAAACGTTGTCACTGTTTTCCAGCTTGACATGCTAGAGTAAAATGGGCATAACTCTTTGTTCCAATATCGGATTTAGGCAAAATTGGTATCGTTGGAAAGATAATTCAAAGATCTTTCATTTAATATATAGAAAACTACCCATTTATTAATATACAACGAGTTATGGTCAATTGAAGTTGACCCAAATTTTGACGGTCACTAAAACTTGAACGATAGGAAAGTTTTCAACTCGTTCATGAGTTAGGGGACCTCTATGATCTTAATTCATGCTCAAATATATTCCCACACGATTTCAAAGTATTTCATACTTGGGATGATATGTCTTAAACATTTTGACTCGAATTTTCGCTTTACCAAATACACTCTATGGCTCAGACTGGAAGAGGATTTTGCGGGGCATTACAATTCACCACCCCTATCAGATCTAAATCTCTTAATTTTCTCATCTAACTGATTTTCTACTTCTATTTTGAATTTTAAAACATGCTTTCAACCTCATCTTTAGACGTAAGGAGGAATACTTTAGTGTACCTAGAAAAGTCATCAACAAATGTAATGCAATACTTCTTTTCATCTTTACTAATAGTGTTCTTAAAATCTGCTAAGTCAAAATGTACTAGTTCAAGCAATTCGATCTTTCTACTAGTAACATATTTAAAAGGTTTCTTGGCATGCTTTGCTTCTACACACATTGGACATTTAAAAATATCATCAATAGTTACTTAGGGTGTTAAGTGGGTCGGGCCGTGTAAACTCGAAATCGGCCCGTGAGATTTAGCCGGGTTGTGGGCCAATTCGAATTCGGGCTTGATTAAACAGGCCGATCCGGTTGTGGGCCCAACAGTAAAATTTTTAAAAACAACCCTGAACCGGCCCACTTAACCGAACCCGGTCCAACCCACCTAAACCCGATCAAAACCAGTTAAAAATCCGATCAAAAAAGGTCAAAACAAAAAAAAAATAATTCTCCAATATACACTATATATACCCATCTATATACATTTTAAATATGTTAAACAATATATATACATTATATATATAGTATATACTACATTAGAATTTAAAAAATATATACACATAATACATATACACAATTACATATGTAATTGTGTATATGACTATACGTTAGTTAAATATATATAATACTCTAAATAAAACATATACTACAGATATATACTACAATGTAATGATATATATAATAATTTATAAAATATATACACATGTATACGTTAAATATATGCATATATAGAAGATATATACACATATATACGTACCATTCAATATATGTACTACTTTAAATAAAACATAGACTACAATACATATATACTACAATAATAGAATAAATACACACACTAAACATATAGTTAATAAAATATATACACATATATACATTAAATATAGACGTCTATACAAGATATATACACATATATACGTACCGTTCAATATATGTACTACTTTAAATAAAACTTATACTACAATATATACACACACTAAATATATAGTTATATACTAATTTCTAAAACATATACACATGTATACGTTAAATATATACTACTTTAAAAAATATACACACATATATATGTACCATTCAATATATACGTACTACTTTAAATAAAATATACTACAATATATACACACACACACACTATATAGTAATATACTAATTTTTAAAACACATACACATGTATACGATAAATATATACGTCTATAGAAGATATATACACATATATACGTACCATTAAATATATGTACTACTTTAAATAAAACATATACTGCAATATATATATACTACAATATATACACACACTAAATATATAGTTATATACTAATTTCTAAAACATATACACATGTATACGTTAAATATATACTTCTTTAGAAAATATACACACATATATATGTACCATTCAACATATACGTACTACTTTAAATAAAATATACTAAAATATATATACTACAATACACACACACACACACTATATAGTTATATACTAATTTATAAAACATATTCACATGTATACGTTAAATATATACATCTATAGAAGATATATACACATATATACGTACCATTCAATATATGTACTACTTTAAATAAAACATATACTGTAATATATATATACTACAATATATACACACACTAAGTATATAGTTATATACTAATTTCTAAATCATATACACATGTATACGTTAAATATATACTACTTTAGAAAATATACACACTTATATACGTACCTTTCAATATATACGTACTACTTTAAATAAAATATACTATATATATATATACTACAATATATACACACACTATACATATAGTTATATACTAATTTATAAAATATATACACATGTATACGTTAAATATATACGTCTATAGAAGATATATACACATATATACGTACCATTCAATATATGTACTATTTTAAATTAAACATATACTACAATATATTTATACTACAATATATACACACACTAAATATATAGTTATAGACTAATTTCTAAAACATATACACATGTATACATTAAATATATACTACCTTAAAAAATAGACACACATATATATGTATCATTAAATATATACGTACTATTTTAAATAAAATATACTACAATATATACACACACACACACACACTATATAGGTATATACTAATTTATAAAACATATGCACATGTATACGTCAAATATATACGTCAATAGAAGATATATACACATATATACGTACCATTCAATATATGTACTATTTTAAATAAAAAATATACTGCAATATATATACTACAATATATACTCACACTAAATATATAGTAGACTAGTTTATAAAACATATACACATGTATACGTTTAATATATACTACTTTAGAAAATATACACAGATATATACGTATCATTAAATATATACGTACTACTTTAAATAAAATATACTACAATATATACACACACTATATATATAGTTATATACTAATTTATAAAACATATACACATGTATATGTCAAATATATACGTCTATAGAAGATATATACATATATATATATATGTACCATTCAATGTATGTACTACTTTAAATAAAATATATACTACAATATATATATATATATATATATATATATATATATATATATACTACAATATATACACACACTAAATATATAGTTATATACTAATTTCTAAAACATATACACATGTATACGTTAAATATATACTACTTTAGAAAATATACACACATATATACATACGATTCATTATATACGTACACATATAAAATATATGTATTTCCTTAAATAAAACATATGCTACTTAATATAATAAATTAATAATACTTTATAGTAAATTAGTAATATATTAAAACTAAGTATTTAATTTAAACTAAAAATTCAATTTAAACTATTAAATGGAAAAAATTACAAAGTAAGGACTAAGGAGTGAATGAATGTTGAATTTTATTGATTGCAAAATGCTCCAAAATATATAATTTACATGAATAAAAAAACTACAAATTTTGCATCATTTTTTTCAACTCATTTATGTTAATATTAATGGAGACTTGCATAGGACAGTCAAAGTCAACGGGGGCAAAATCATGCATTGGACTTGATTCTGCTGAGTTCTCCCGTGAAGTTATAATTTCTTCAAGTCCCTGCTTGTCGTTCGGTTCCGCTTCCATTCCTTGATTTCTTCGTTCGGCTCTAATCCGATCTCTACGGCAAATTAGAACATTTATTGCATTGCTTCCCAATGAATGCCGGTTATCTCCAAGCTGTTGTCGTCCCTGACTAAAAGCGCTCTCCGATGCAACGGTTGACATTGGAATATTCAGGATATCTCTAGCTAATCTTGAAAGCACAGGATATTGTGCTTCATTATTCCTCCACCAATCCAACGTGTTGATTCGTCGTCTGCGATCCTCTATCAGCGATCGGAGATAATACTTTAGCTCTTCCCGATAAGTTGTTGTGTAAGCTCCCTCCTCAACATTATTCCAACAAGGTAAATCATAAAAGTGATCGGAAAAACCACTATGTGCCGGCCTTTTAGAAGATGATGGATCCTCGGAAAGATGAAGAGTGACAGTTGGAGTGATATTTGTCGGTACAGCTAAATCAACTAAATCAGCATAGTGGTTATATACTTTATCTATACAAGCGTTCGCATCGGCCATAGCTGTCCACAAATCAGGTTGTTCTTGTTCTTCATCATCAGAATCATTGTTAGTATTTATTTCTAAGTTAGCATAAATAATAGTACAAAAGTGTCACATAGTATTATATTTCACGCACGGATTAAGCATAGCACCAACCAAGTAAATAGGGGGAATCGGAAAAGATATTTTTTAATTTTAGCAAACATGGCACCAACAGCTTCTTTGTAACCTTCTTTATTTTTATATTCTTTGAGCAAACCAGAAATATCGGCTATATATGCCAAAATATTACAAACTGTAGGATAATAAGCATCGTAAAATTCAACTGTAGCTATATAAATATTTTTCAAAAACTTAACAAGATCATTAATTATAGTCCAGTCAGAATCATGTAGCATGCAGTGGGTAGAATCAGCAAACGAACCACAATATTGGTTAAAACAGGGTGTAATAGGAACTTTATATTTATAAGAAGTTTTTAAAAAATCATACGTAGCATTCCATCTTGTATCACATTCTTTAGACATCAATATCGGTGCAAGTCCATTTTGTTCACATTTAAGTTTAAAGTCTTTAATTCTTCTTCTACGATTATTTCCTTGAATAAAACCAACGGCAAGCCGAATTTTTTTAATATAAAGCTCAAAAAACTCAAGACCATCTCTTACAAGTAAATTATATATATGACAAGTACATTTAACATGAAAAATTTCAGGTAACGGCCGATATAGCTTAGATTTTAATTTTGTTATCGCAGTCTTGTTGTTAGAAGCATTATCAAATGCAATACATAAGATTTTTTTCCAATACCTTAAAATTCTGCAACTTTAGCAATCGAATCAGCAATAAAATCTCCAGTATGTTTATGATGTTCATCATATAAAAAAGCAAGCGTTTTTGCATAACAAAATTATTATCTATCCAGTGACAAGTAATGGTAAAATAATCATTTTTATTTACAACACGACTAAGATCAGAAGTTAAGGACATTCTACATTGAATATTTTTTAACAATGTTGATAAATAAAAATAATATGGTGAATGAAGTCTAAAATATCGGCCCTACAAGTACTTCTAAGAATACCATTAAACATAGGATTATAAATTGCTTGAATATAATGAATAAAGGCATCAGAAGAAGGAAAACTAAAAGACAAACAACCCACAACTACCATTTATGTTATTTCTTCTCGGTCTCTCAATTTATTATACTTCTTCATTACCTGACCGATTGTTGGGTCCATTCTAGTTTGCGTTCGCCCACCAACATTCGCACCACCTCGTACAATATTTAACTCTCTTTCGTGATTATCATTTATATGTCTCATTAACGTACCTGTACCCCCTTGCTTGTCTGCTCTTTTATGCTTATATATTTATTGACAAATATTGTATTACACCTCAATATCTGATATACTGTCAAAAAATTGCCATACAATACTAGTTGGTTTACGAGCTCTTGGGGCATGGGGAGAACGAGGAGGGAGATTAACCGATTCAGATCTAATGTTAGCATTTTCTACTGCGGATGTCTCACCAATATTTTCATCATCTTCGTCTAAATTAACCGCATCTATTTCATTTTCTTCTTCTTTAGCGTAATTTTTTTGAGCTTCTACATAATCTATATCGTGGGCACCTACACCTATTTCTTCCTCAAAAGGTTGACTAAGAGGTACCAAAGGCGGAGGCACACGGGTACATCTACTACTTGAAGTACCTCTACCGCTAGTAATTTGCTTTTTACTACCTCTACCACTTCTGGGATAAAAAATTTTAACACCTTTAGTGGTGAGTTTTCTTAATTTATCCATAATATAAACTAAAATAAGAAAATTCAAAATACACAAATATAATAAAATTAAATATTCAACAATTAATACACAAATTAGAAATTAAACGTAAGAGATGGAACAACAATATCAAATTTTAGAAGTATCCGAAGGTTGCGACTTTAGAAACTTCCACTCGTACTTTGTAATCACAAAATTAAAAAATTAAAGTGAGCACTTTAGGAAATTAAATATATAGAATATTTGAGAATTGGGAATTAAGATTTGAGAGAGAATGAGATTTGAGAGAATGAAAAATTGTGTGAAAAATGATTTGAAAGTGTAAGGTATTTATAGGAATTTTTTTTGGGTTTAAAAAAATATTTTGAATGAATTTTTTTTTTTAATAAAAATGGCCAAAGTAGCCGTTTGGACCAAAAAATGGCTATATAGCCATTGGGCCAATGACTACTTTGGGCCCAACGGTCCAATTGTGATTTTTTTTTAAAAAAAAAAATCAAGCCGGTTAACCGGCAGGCCCGAATCAGGTTTGGTCTGGGCTGGATTAACGGGCCCAAAAAAAATAACCCAATCCGGGACCGGTACCCTACCGCCCGTGGGCTGGCCGGATCGGATAAAATCGGGCCGGATTGACTAGTTGAGCTGGGTCAACCCGGCCCGTTTGACACCCTTAATATTTACTACAGGAATTAATCCCATTTTTTAAAGTCTTTTAATAGAAGCAATATTAACATGACCTAGTCTACCATGCCATAAATTAATAAACTCAGCAATATAAGCAGAATTAGAAATATTTCCATTATTGGCAATCTCTTGATCAATGTTCAGTACAAATAAGCCTCCTCTAAGATATCCCTTCCCAACAAAGTCTCCTCCACGAGAAATAATTATTTTAACAACTTCAAAAATAAGTTTAAGGCCTACTTTATTGAGAAGTGCTTCAGAAATTAAGTTTCTACGGAGCGAGGAAACATACAAAACATTGTTCAAGGATAATATTTTTTTAGAAGTTAATTTAAGTAAAAATTTTCCTTTACCCAAAACTCCAGCAGTAGTGGAGTTAACCAAGTAGACACACTCGCCACTGTCATGAAAGTCATGAAATAATTCTTTGTTGGCGTAAGAATGTCTTGAAGCACCTGTGTCCAGCACCTAATTTGCTACGAGACGTAAAACACGAAAATGGAAACAAACACGAAACAAGAATAAACAAAGGAAAACAAAACAATAACGTAAAAGATAGATAGATTGACATAAATCGATAACGAGAGGAAAACCAAGGGTATATTAAACCCTAGACCTTCCTATCAATCATCGACAACACCAACCTCTTACAAGGACACAACGAAAATAGATTTCGAGCACCCACGTTTCTCATGACTCAAGAAACTCCTAACAAGTTTCTACAAAACACTCTCAAGTGTAATCAACACATCATTCAACAACTACCTAAAAATGAAAGAAAACTAGCTATTTATAGCCATGAGTTATTTATTACACAATGGGCCCAAAAGTAACCCTAAAAGCTATTGGGACCAAAAGTGACCCAAAGCCCAAAACAACGAAATGGACGCCCATACTATCTCGAAGCCCAAGCTATCATCCAAATGTGGTGTCGTACATTCCTTTCATGGAGTATATCACTACATATAGGTTTTTTCCAAGCTATCCTCCATTCACATATTTGAACTCCTAAAACGATCAAGTCTTGGATCCGTAGATGTAATCCTTGAAGCATCGA
Source organism: Capsicum annuum (assembly GCF_002878395.1). Lineage (NCBI taxonomy): Eukaryota > Viridiplantae > Streptophyta > Magnoliopsida > Solanales > Solanaceae > Capsicum > Capsicum annuum. The sequence goes on along the minus strand of NC_061119.1, from coordinate 12,404,407 downwards.
TCCCAAAGGAGTGGAGCCCATTAATCTTGTATCACAATCAGTCTTGTTAGCTACTAGATTTGCCTCGACGATTACTGTTGCAATCACTTCATCACCCTTACCAAAATAAACTTGGACATTATTTTGTCCTCCCTATTTTAAGTTTTGCAAACTATCCCATATTTCTTCAGCAGATTTGTAAGTAAAAAATAAATCAAATAAAGTGTTAGTCATATGACTCAATAAATGTCCTCAAACATTTTTGTATCATTTTTAACCTTCTTTTTAGCAAATTCATCAACAATCACTGCAGTGTTAGAATCAGTAATAATGTTAGAAACATTATTACTGATGCAAATCCTTCTATTCGGTCACTCCCCAAGGTTCCACAGCTACTTCCAAACACGTCCACTCGTGGCTGGAAGTTTGGAGGTTGCCTAAACCAATTACCCAAAATAATTGAAGAAGAGGAAATGAGGAAGACTTTTTTTCTTTTTTCTTTCTATTTGTTGTTGTTTTCTTTTCTCTGTAGGTGCTCTTTATATAGTATATTGAAATTGACAAAGAAGGGTGAGTTATTGATGGTGAGCATTAATGGCATTAAAATTCATTACTACAAAGTTGTTGAATTTATGTTTTGCAGGAGGTATGTTCACTTTTTTTTTTTACATAAAAGTGTTCAACTCCTCTGAAACGTATGTTTTATTTGTTTTTCTTTATTCACTGCATTATACAATTTCTTTAAGGAGAATTAACTCCATAATATTAATCCATCGCGGGTAGGGCAGAACCAGGTACATTGAGGGGTTCATCCAAATTTTCTAGATGGAAAATTACCTTGTTTATACATGATTAAAATTATCTTTTATGTATATACAATAGATGTTGAACCCACTTTTACTTCTTCGTATTTTGAATTCCCTTAGTGAAATTTCTGATTTCACCACTAATCACAAGGTATGATACTACTTGAACTATGAGAACCCTTTTCTCCTATTTTTCCCTATAATGTTTAGTTCACACAAGTTTCGAGTTATCCAAATTCTCTATGCTTTAAGGTAAACTAATTTAATTATCCTAATTGCTCAATAATCTCATAATTAAAACTTTCAACATATATAACACATTTGGCACAAATGTGTTTCTGATTTGTACTTGCAATAGGAGAGTAGAGATGACCTTCAAGGTAAATGTGAATGAAATATTACATGTAACCAAGAATAGATTAGTGCTATTTTCATATTCATGAACTGACACAAATTATATTGTTTATTAGTGTTTTTTAATACCAAAAAGTTATAATAGATTCATATTTTTTTTATGACCGCGCGAAGCGCGGATAAGTTGACTAGCTTCTTATAATACTAAACTCCTCATCATTGGATCCTTCTAGATGTTGTGTACTTACAATTTTCTAAAGTATTTTTTGGATACATTGTTTATTTTTTTTAACTTTACTTGTCCAATACAAATTTGTACAAATATGATAAACTTTGAATGTTTTATTAACATTCAATGACATCCTTCTACATGTTGTGTACTTACTATTTTTTAGAGTATGTTTTGTTATATTGATTAGTTCTTTACTTTATTTGTTCAATATAATCTTGTAACTATGATAGAGTTAAAGTGTTTTTTTAATATTCAAAATGATGACACTGATAATATCAGAGAGGAAAAATGCACATAACTATTTCTTTTCTGTCACCCAAAATGAAAGAATTGATCATGAAATTGTGATCTGATTTTATTAATGAATTAGTCTTTTTATTACTTTAAATCTCCAATACATTTTTCTAAATATGATAAAAATATATTTTACTATTTTATCCATATTATTAAAATATTTCTCAAATAATTTTTGAATGTATTAATACTTCCATACTTAAATTTGGATATTCAAAGCATAGTTAATGTTAGTGCAATTTAATATTTTAATTATATTAAAATGTATTATATCAAATTAACAAAGTGTGTTGTTGATGGTTGCACTTCTAAAATGCACATTAGTGGAATATTATTAAGAGTCAAAGTGTTTATTTACTTTGTGTAACTCTTATAACCACTAACATGCTATTTCACGCATTATTTTATGGTAGAATGCGACATTTAGTTCTTGTAACTTCTACCATTAGTCTACCTCATTACTTTTGTAACTCTTGTAACATTTGTAACCTAAAGACCATTCATGTATCCACTTTACTACACCACATTCTTCCTATTCAATATAAGGATGAATTCCTCACTTATAAATAGTGGTTTTTCTTCCATTGTTGTGGTATAAGGAAAAAAGAGATGAGTTGTAGTATATTGTGAGACATGAGAAGAAAATTAAAAGATTATAAGTGTGGAAAATATTATTATGAGTAGTAGTAAAAGAGAGAGTTGAGACATAGAAAATATTCTAAGTTTTTAACAATATTCACTATACAAAGAGAGCTTTAATATGTTGAAGGAAGATGTTTTTTGTGGTGGAGTTTTGGACTCATCAGTTAGTCCGAAGTTGTTTGAATTGTAAATCATTGATGGACTGTTGTATCCTGGAGGGGACAATTCAAGAGTTGATACTACTGGATTGGTGCATAATATGCTGCGGTGAGTTTGAATCTCCACAAAGAGAATGAGATATCCGTGCCTCAGCCAAGAAGAAGATTATTTTATTTTCTTCACATTTTTTGTATTTTCAACTGTAATTTATTATAATTGTGGTATATTACACCAATAATTTTAAGGAGATTCATGTTTTGTTACAGTTTGAAAAAATGCGAATATCAAGATGGAGAAGTCAACATCTTAACGCCACTAGTCTTTTCAAGAGATGGAAGAGAAGAAATGAAGGGTAAAGTATTTTCTACTTCCTCAACTCAAGCGGCGAAAATGTAAAAAAAATTCTACTTATTGTGGAAGAAAGGTAAAAAACCTTTTGCTTAGTATTTTTAATGAATAAAGTGATACTACTTTTCATGAACATAAAGTGGTATTCAAATACTTGAAATAGTGGGGGCTAATGAAATGAGAAAAAATCACCACAAAAATATGACATTTGCACTTTTGAAAATGAGTTAAAAAAGTGTTATAAATGCATAATTATTATTGGAATAAATCACATGTCATTATTAATTTGAATTGATGTCTTTATATTTGGCTCTAACATGTTATTAAAGAAAGGATAAAAAATGTTGAGTAGTCACTTGACATTTAATATTTGGGTGAGATAAATTGTATTTTAGGAATAAAAAATACCTAAATCATGTGATAAATTTTTTCTTGACATGTCACATTATGGTTAAAAATAAAAATTATGAAATACATTTTGTTGATTGTATGAGTCATGCAACTTCTTTTTATTCAAATATGTGAAAGCAACATGGAAAAAAAGGAGTTTACTATCCTACTAAAATATGAGATATATGGCTAGTTACACTTGGCCTCAAATTGTGTAAAAGTATTTAAGCAGGTTATACATGCAAATCAGGTATATTTACTTGGAAAAAAAATATTGTGACTTTTTTTATTAAAATAAATCATGCTATACTTAAAAATTATTTTTGATGCAAAATGAAAAAAAATTGCTGCTATTTGTTGAAATGAAAAAGCAAATTATTATTTGCTAACTCTATCGTGGATGTTAAACTAATTATTTTAAGTTCAACTAGTGAAAAAGTGAATTAATCAATCACTTTATTTTGAGAAATTAATTTCTCTAGTTTTGAGTTATTGTGATAGAACCAATATTATTGATAAAGTTTGAAGTTGTTATGACAACAGTAAATTTCGCCCGTGAGAAGAAATAATACTATGATATTATATTTGACAAGTGGTACCACTAACATTGAGTATGTTAAATTATGTGATTATCTTGCAGATGAACTAAGCAAGGCTTTGACAAAATAAAGGGTCTGAATCACATCGGGGGCAGGGGGGGGGCGGGGGGAGGGGGGGAAGGGAGAAGCCGATAAAAAATCATGAGTCATATATGAGGAAACCCAATCCGGAGACTGGAGATCCTATAACCAAGTTCAATAGTAAGAACGAATTATATGATGAATTGGTGTGGAATGGACTATTATGTAATCCCTCCTATGATGTGAGTGTATTTTGTTCCTGTAATGATTTGTGAAGGTTAAGTCTAAGAAATCAATGAAATTCTGTGTCTTGCATGAGTGGGGTGTCGAAATTACAGGACCACCATTGACAAATTTCACCTATGTAAGTGTGGAAGTAGGTCGCCTCCTATGAGAATGGGCTCATTCTCAAAACGCTCATGAAAAAATAGGATAGCACATGACAGTAACATACTAGTTATTAAAGCTTATGTCAACACCTTGAATTTTGTGTGTAAGCAGTTGTTGCAAAATGAGATAATTAGGAGAATTCTATATATTTTCTATTGAGTAGAATGACTGAATATATACACGGTTATTTATAACAAACTACAAAAGAATGGAGAAACGGTATAGCCAACATATGACACTAAGCCATTATCCTAGAATATAGCTAACTAAACTTATCTATCCTAATTTATCTCTAACATCCTTCCTCAAGCTAAGAAGGTTTGTCTAATATTCTTAGCTTGCCTTTGATGAATTGAAACGGACTGATCGATAAGGGCTTAGTAAATATATTTTCCAATTGATCAATAGAGAATATGAATTGCACTGATATATGACCAGCCTTGGCTTGTTCTCTGATGTAGTGAAATTCAACTTCAACATGCTTTGTTCGAGCCTTAAAACATGGATTAACTGCTAGATATGAAACTCTAATGTTGTCACACCAGATGATCGTGGGGTGATGGGTTGGTTGTTTAAGTTCTTGAAGAAGAGAATGAAGCCAAATTATTTCTGTTGTGGTATTAGCGATAGATCTATATTCAACCTTGGTTGATGATCGAGCAACTATTGGTTGCTTCTTCGCTAACCAAGATATTAGATTCCGTCCTACATACACAACAAAACTTCATGTAGATCTCTTATCATCTCAGTTGCCTTCCCAATCAGCATCACAAAAGGCTTGAAGTTGGGAGTTGGTTGGGTGAGTAATAAACATTCCTTGATGTAAGGTTGCTTTGACATACCGAAGAACACGTTTACAAGCTGTCTAGTGAGTGGTTGTTGGTGCAGATAAAAATTAGCATAACTTATTCATAGCAAATGCCAAGTCAGGACGAGTTAGAAAAGCATATAGTAATGCGCCTACGGTTCTCTTGTAAAACTTGGGATCAACCAGCGGTTCACCTTCATGAAGTTGTAAATTATATGTGCTAGCCATAAGAGACTTAACAAATATGGCATGTTCCATTTGAGTAGTGGTGAGAAGATCCTAAATGTATTTTTGTTGAGAAAGAATAATACCATTGTTGAGATATCTAACTTCAATTCCCAGGAAGTCGTGATGTTTTCCAAGATCTCGCAACTTGAATTCTTTGGAAAACTAAGTTATGCAGGTGTGAACTGCATTGGAGTTACTCCCTATGATGATAATATCATCAACATAGATGAGGATATAAACAACATCATTGTTATGGTGTTGGATAAAGAGCGAAGAGTCAGTATTAGAGCCTGCAAAATCAATTGTTAGAAGATAAAAATCGAGTCTATAAAACCAAGCCTGTGGGGCTTGTTTAAGACCATAAATTGATTCCTTCAATTTACACACATAATCAGGACATATTTGATCAATAAAGCTGGGACTAGAGACATACACACATCCCATTTTAAGGTTCTATTGAGAAATGCATTGGAAATGTCCAATTGCTGAAGAGTCCATTTATTGGAGATTGCCAAGGAAAGAACAACTCAGACTATTATAGGCTTGATAACTGGACTAAAAGTGAAA
>NC_061119.1:12227935-12395590 GCF_002878395.1 Capsicum annuum | reverse complement strand
AAGTTGTTAAGGGGGGTAAATAATTACCCAATTAGTTTAGGGTCTAAATTAAGTTTTGGCTACAAGTTTAGTGGTGTTTCGATGTATTATCTCTAAACATATTTACACCAAATACTATGATATGATATAGTCTAAGACATGTTTTGATTAAAGAAAGAAAAGGAGAACGAGCATATGATGAGGAAAACTTTTGTGACCTCTCAAATATGAAATACAAGACATATTAATGTAACAACATTTTTTCAATACCGAATGGATTCAATTAACATATTTGAAGAAAAATACTTCATGGTAGTATGTGACTAACAATGGGACGTCTAAATGTACAAAAATATTTCAAGAAATAAATCAATAAACAAGGTGAAGCAAATGGCATATATTAAACATATTTGAGAAATGATATTCAAAGACAAGATACGAAAAATAGTAAAAGATTAATTCTAAGAAAAAGTGTCTAAATATGTCAAATACTATTTTAGTTCTACACCATTTCAACAAAATCTATAACCCTAACAACTTTTTAATCTAAACAAGAGAAAATCAAAGAAGTTTTGAATACGAAAATGAGTAAATCATGACTGCAAATATATATCAAAAGAACTTAGCATTTCATTGTGGCATATAATCATGGAAAAAAATAACTCTTTAATCAATAAGAATCAAGGATTGATAAAGGAGTTAGATCTTAAAAATAGCACCTGAATTACAATTTCTACATGTGAATGAGCCAACTATCATTTGTATGCCAAAGTGGTCAACTTCAAACTTAAGCGGTGATTTTGAAAATCGCTAGGCCACAAACATAACACACTATGATATACCTTTCAAAAATAACACTAGATTCCTAGATACGGGTCACTTACTACTTCAAATTGAGAAACAATTTCAAGACCCTTAACGATAGTAACTATTCTTTTCCGACATAAAGGATACAACTTTACATGCTAAAAGTGAACATATCCACCAATAATACATTTAAACTAGGCCTGAGTACGTATTTAATCAAGCAAAGATCAAAAGTTTATCCATCTAATTTATTAAGGCAAAACAAAAACAAATAATAGTGACTATTCTTTTTTCGACATAAAGGAAACAACTTTACATGCTAAAAGCGAACATATTCATCAATAACGAATTTAAACAAGATATGAGTACATATTTTGATCAAGAAAAGGTCGAAACTTTATCCATCTAATTTATTAAGGAGAAACAAACAATAGTGACTATTCTTTTTTCACATAAAGAAAATAATTTTACATGTTAAAAGCGAACATATCAACCAATAACGAATTTAAACAAGACATGAGTACATATTTTAATCAAGTAAAGCTCGAAACTTTATCCATCTAATCAACACATTCAACTATTATTAGCTCATTTTACATAATGAACATAAAAATAGTCATACTATTGATATCACAACATCCTATGGCCTTCAAGCCGTCTATTGCAAACAATTCCAGCAAACAAAATTATAACTACAAAACTACGAATAAAAAGATGAAGAAGAAAATGATAACAAAACTAACAGGAAAAAGTGTGTTTATCTTTTTTGGAGCAGCAAAACAAGACTATAAGCTTTCTTCGGAGCCTTGAGCACCACAGGAAAGCAATCTTTTGAGAACCCCGATTAGACTACCGCTTGAAAATTTTTACTAAAAAAATTTTAACTCTTTGCTCGAATTTTTTTTCACTCTTCGAGACTTGATTTTCTACTAAGATAGTGGTAGTATTTATAGAAAAGAATGAGGAATCAATTCTTTTCATCCACCAATGTGGAAGAAAGAATTTAGGTCTGTTTTGAGAATTTCAAAATTGAGCAAAGATTTGTTAAAGGATAAGGCGAGGTGAAATTGTACAATCTAGTACAAATTTTGAATTTCTAAAAGGAAAAAAGGAAAAGATTGAGGAAGAATTGTACAATCAAGTACAAATTTTGAATTTCAAATTTGAATTTTGAGATTTGAATTGATCTTGGCGTTGTTAGGATTAGGATGATTTTGGGTTTATTTTAAAAATAACCCAATCAATTTAGGGTTTAGTCAATTCATTAAACTTTTAGCCAAATTAAAAATCAGTTGGCCAATTGCATCGCAATTATGATCAATTTAATCTCAATTATGGCCAAATTTAATAGATCGACAAAATTAAATTGAAATTCGATACGAATTAATACCTCATTTAATTCTGAGCTTTTTGATTTAATAAAATCACATAAATATTTCTCCAAATTAATTAATTTTGAGAATAAATTATATTTAAATTAAGACTTTATCCGTTTCGATTAAATTTTCAAACTTAATCTCAGTAAAATTCCAATATTGACAAAAATGTTTATTTAAGTAACAAAATTTATACAAGCTCGCATATGTAAATATGAAAACGTATAGTTGTCACTTAAATGATAAAATTAACCCAAATAAATACTTTAGAGCGCATTTATCCAGATGAAATAACTATTTCAATTTTATTAAAAAAACTGAAGAAATCTAGAATTAAATTTAGTCGGGAAGGACAAAATTAGGTGTCAACAATAGGTAAAGAAATCTGACAATGTTTGCCTAAACAACAAGTTTCACAAAGGCATGATGATTTTATTGAATTACTAGGCAAACAAAACTTATTAACAATAAAGGAGACATTTGATTGTTGAGGATGACCAAGCCGAGCATGCCAATCTAGTACAGCAGTCCGAAAGGATTTAAAAGCCTTGGTCTAGCCGTTAAGGTTCTTGAATGCAGCAATAGGAAGCTTGTAAACTCCGTCCCGAGCTGGTCCCTTCAACAACACCTGTTTATTTGTCTGATGCTTCACAGTAAACCCAGCAGAGTCAAATTTAAAAGACCAGTGATTGTCTTTGGCAAATTGATTAACAGACAACAATTGTTATTGTAGTGTAGACATATGTAAAATATCTTTCAAATGTAATTGATTATTAATAGAAGATAGTGTAGTGTGACCAATGTTTTAATGTGCAAACCATGTCCATCACCTATAGTGACCATGTCAGGCCCTTTGTACTCCTCTGAGATTTTAAGTGCAGAAAAATCAGGAGTCATGTGATGAGAAGCAGCAGTGTTAAGAAACAAATCATTAGAAGAAACAGTAACATTTGTGGCGTTGGCTGTGATACTATCATGATTATAACGTTTGTGACACCACTTAGCTTGATTATTGTTGAGTCCACAGATCTGACAAGGATTAGGAAACCACTTTTTGTTTTCAGTTGAGGACGCACCTTGTTACTGTAACTATTGTTTTTTGGAGAGCTCTAATTAGATGGACGTGCAATTGAAGTGTCTTGTTGAGCAACATTGGCAACAACAGAGATTGGTTTGCAAGAGTTCTGCACGAGAATTTCATGAGCCATAAGTTTACCAAAAAGATCAAAAAATGATACTTGTGACTTTTCTGCAGATAACATAGCAATGACGGGATGATAATCATAGGGAAGTAAGATAAAAATGATGGCATTGAATTCATCAGAAGATATAGGTGTGCCAGCCGCGGAAAACTCATTGGCGATAGCTTTAGCTTCGCAAAGAAATTGAGCCAGTAGTTTGTCACCAAGAGTCATGTTTTGCAAAGTGATGTGTAATTGAACTCTTCTGGCACTGTTGCTTATGCTAAATGAATTTGAAAGAGCGGTCCAAGCTTCAAAGGCAGTATCTAAACCAGTCACATAAGGTAAAATTTTCTCAGTTAAAGATGATAAAATCCAACTTAGCAAAAGTTGGTCTTCTTGTAACCACTTTAGATAATCAGAATTTAGTTCTGATCGATTTATTGTGGTATTAATGATAGCAGAGGAAAGTGATGGTGTACCATTGATATGATTGAATAGATTGTAACATTTGATGATAGGAACAAATTGAGTTTTCCAAGTTAGGTAGTTTGTTGGTTTGAGTTTTATGGGAAAAAAAGTTGAGCATAAGGAAAAGTAGAAAAAAGACTTAGAGTTGTTAATGTTGTTGTTGCAATTGTGGTGGAATCTAAAAGTTAAGAAGAAGAAGATTCAATGGTAGGATCAGGTACCATGTTACAAGATGAGATAATTCAGAGAATTTTGTATATTTTCTATTGAGTAGGATAAATGAATATATACACGATTGTTTACAACAAACTACAAAAGAATAGGGAGATATATAGCTAATGAATATATATATGATTGTTTACAACAAAATGCAAAAGAATAGGGAGATATATAGCTAATGTATGACACTAAGTCATTATCCTAGAATATAGCTAATTAATCTATCCTAATTTATCTCTAACAACAGTGATTCTTTATTTTTCATAAGCAGTCATAGTTTAAGTTTGAGAACATTATTGTAACGTTCCAAATCTGGTACCCGAAATGCTACACAGTGTCCATGACCCCGAAGGACCACAAGCTAACCCATGACTGATATCTGTAAACTGAGCACCGAATAATAGTAATAATATCGTAAATGCGGAAACATGAACAAAAAGGACATAAGGTTCAATACTAGTACATAACTGAAAAAATTATGGTATACCAAAACAACTGAGATAATTGTCTGACATGCTATAGTCTGAAAGCCTCTAAACTGTCTGAATGAAGAGTTGATGGGACATGTCCCCAACTAACTTCAACTACTGAAATAAACTGAAAACTGAAATAGTAATGTGATCATCATGTCCTCGAAGAATGAGGACTCACTGCTAACTCTGATCGCTGAACTGGGATGCTACTGATTTTCTGGAGCTCGTGCTTCTAAACCTATAGTCTAAGACACCATAACGTAAATGTGTCAGTACTTTGAATGTACTGGTATGCAAGTAAGGTAGACTGAATGCAATAGGTTTATATGCAAGTGAGAATACATGCAAGCATACGTAACAGTAATTGAGATCATGATAGGACTGGATACTGAGTTCTGACTATTGAGTCTACTGACATTGACATCTGAGTTACTGATGAGTGAGAAACTGCTACTGCATTACTGAATACTAAGGGACTGATACTATGTTATTGATACATAGATAATTGTGTCTGACAGTTCTGATAATGAAGAACTGGTCTGGTTGACTGTATATGATAGTCCTGAAGCTGAATGCTAATAACATAAGTTCTGATAACTGATATAACTGGTAACATGAGTGATTATATCTAGCAGTCCTAACCTGATGGAACTAGCTGAGTTCCGTACTGTATTTGAGTAACTGAATCTGAGATCAGTCCTATCTAGTGCGTGATCTCTACATCTGATGATATTGATATTGATTGACCATATTTGAGATCAGTCCTGTCTGGTGGGTGATCCCGGGGTCTATTTATAATGATATGGATTGACTGTATCTGACAGTCCTAAATCTATACTACTGAGCTGAATTGACTGTATCTGACAGTCCCGATTCTGTAACTGAAACTGTGGGATGTATTCATCTAACCGACATGCCCCATACTAAGCTAACTAGGGTCCAACCTGTAACCCCAACTGGAAGGGTGTCAGTACCACGCCACTGGTAAAGACAACTATTGTGGAGTCATTCCTAATTTAGCAGGTGACCCCTGGGATCAGTCCTATACATTTAAATGAGCTAACGAGTGATCCCTAAGTATGTTAGTCCTATCTAACGGGTGACATCTCGTACCTACGCTGGCTACGTAGTTCTGGAACTTAGGGATTGCTTCTAGGGATCTCAGTCCTATCTAGTGGGTGAGTCCCCATCCCTAGGCTCGCTCGGTGCTGAATCCTACTCCCACCTGAAAGACACTGAACTGATTAACTAAATTGAGTTGATTAACTAAACTGAATTGATACTAGTGGTATTGTCTAGTGGAGCTAAACTAAATTTACTGAGTTTCATTGACTGACGGAATGTACTGAGTTCTGAGGACTGACTGAGAATACTGAAATTACTGAGATTGACTAGGAATACTAAGGTTACTGAGATTACTAAGCTATTGAAATTTCTGAGATTTCTGAGATTTTCTGAGTCACATGACCGACAGAGTTCTATGGATCATAGCTTGACTGAGGAGATCGTGAAAACATGGCTCTAGGCATACAGCTAAATGTTCGGGTACAAGTACCCCCAAGAATTGATGAGAAAGAAACTGACATAGCATGATTTACATGAACACATAACCAACAACACAATTCATAATTCATATATTGAAGTACTTTATCAAACATGTGATATGTATACGCTTGTACATTTTATGATATCATACTTGATACGAGTATGATCACGTAGATGGACTTATGAGGGCATATGTTAGACCCGAGGCTTGGTGTGTGCAATGAATTACAAAGGAGCACCTAAATGGACACCAAAACAGTCCACTACATACATTAAATAGGCCAAATCAGTCCACTACATATACTAGAGGGGTGCCCTTTCACTAAGGAGCCTTTTGGTCATTTTACCTATTATTTGTAATACACTATAAAGAAAATAATGTAGGGTTTCATTAGGGAGATTTTTTATGAATATTATGAGTTTATAACGCTTGAAATATTTTCTCTCTAAGACGAGAAGACCACCAACCTAAAATTGTAACTAGGGAAATCAACTTGAGTGTGGAATCGCTCGTGTTGGATTCAAGCTTAGAAACGTTGGATGCTTGGGAGATCGGGGTCACTCTTGTGCCAACGTAAGAGTTAGGTATTTGATGTGTGTGATATTAAAGGTCCAATAGTGGAATAGGCTTTTGGGTTGTTAATATTATACCTTCAATTTGTCTAACTATCTATCCTTTTGTTTCTTTGTAATCGTGCAGTAGTGTTGATGTTGTAACCGTGTGTTTGTGTTGTTAATGAGGAATCCAAAATTAGTCTATTTTTCATCTTGTTCTTGTTTTGTTGCTACTGTTTTGGTGTTAGTACGCCGTTGCGCCTTGTATTCCTCTTGTTGGTACCGAATCCGAGAGGGGTCACCAAAAGAGGTCCTCGGTTTCTTGGCTAGTGGACAAATTTTGGTGTTTGTTTTCTTACTTCCGTTGTCTTTCTTGTATCATTGGTATCAAAGCCGAGTTTGATTTCGTTCCTACGAAGTAAATCTTGGGTTTGTTACTTAGGAAATTAAAAAAAAACTAAAAACTAAAAAAAAAAATTCAGAAAAGTTGAAATCTGTCCATTTTTGTTTCTTGTCCGAAAATTGTGTTCTTGTTGTCTTGGCCGAGATTTGTTTGTTGTATGTCTAGATCTAGTAGTGTTCTTGTTTGTTTTGTCATTTCTAGTGTTAGTTTTCTTGTTCATTAACACTTTGAGTCTAGATCTAAACTTGAGCTTAAACTTGTTGAAAGTTGTTGTTGTGAACATTGTTGTGGACGTGTGATATTGTTGTTGTTCAAGCTTGGCCATGTGTTGTATTGTGGATTTGGAGTTGGACGTTGCGTTGTTGTTTTTTGTTATTAGAAATTTGAGGTTGAACATGTGTTGTTGATGATGGAGAACCCAACATGAACCTTAGAATTCCAAGTGTTGTGTTCTTGGTGTTCTTCACCACCTTCATAACTTGTTGAAGAAAATGTGTTGTTTGATCTTAAAACCCAGAAGAAAGAGTGGTATTGTTGTTAGTCTTGAAGACTTTTTTCAACCACCCGTAAGCCTTCTTCAACAATCTTCCAAGTTTTAAGGTCTTTCAAGACTTTTCCTACACAAAACAAAGACTTTACAACCACTTCCAACAACCTTTCATGATTTAAGGACCTTGTTTTGTGGGAATAGTATTAGCCAAGTCAAGACTTTTGTTTGAAAATTGAAAAGAGTTTCAAGACTTGTAGTTGCAAGTCAAGTCTTGCTTTTTGAATTTGAAAGAGGATTTCAAGACCTGTTTTCTCTCCTTAACCAATTCTCACCAATTCCAAATTACAATTGGACCATGACTTGAATTAGAAAATAAAATTTGATAACAACCGCAACCAATACGTGGCTTTCACATCACGTTTTTACTGTTCACCGACAATTTTTAAGCTCAAATTTCAGATTTCTTAGTTTCATTTTATTGTTTCCTAGTTCCATTTGTTGGTTCGAACACTAATTAACAAACTAGTAATCTCCTACTATATTGTAAGTTAGTTGTAGAGTCCGTTTGTTCGTGTCTACGTTTGTTGTGTATTTTATCTTTTGTGAATTCGTTGTATCTTTTTGGTTCAAGTCCGTAAACAAATTTTCTTTGAGTCAACTCAAACAAAAATCTATTCCGGGCAAGAGTAGACTCGGCCTTCAATCACTTGCGAAGTACAAGACGACTTTCAATACTTGTGAAACCAAGTGTGAGGTAAAAATCGAGAGTGAGAGTATGGTGAGGCATTTTTGAGCTAACAAGTTTGTTGTTTTGTTGTTCGTTGTTGTCTTTTCTTTTAGGTACCATGGCTACCACCAATCTCGATGCCTCGTTTGACCGCATCACTGACAATATTGAAGACATGAAAGGGTACGTTGAAAGGCTACTTTCATGCACGTTGAAAGGCTACGCCAATTGGTATCCACACTTATCTCAACAATTCCAAAACCTAAGGTCCAAACACCTTGCGGTGAGAGCTTCCTGAAGGAAGTTGCTGCCCAAACTTGTGAAGGACTTTCACACCGAGGTAAAGATGAACATACTCATGAACGTCAAGGAAAAATAGCTAACACTTATACTTTGGTACATGTGACTGATGAACATATGACTAATAAATCGTTGAGTGTGAGTAGTAGCTTACCTACATATGAGTATATTGATTCCTTACCACTTGTGGATGATGTACATGTTGTGCGAGTGGATACACTAGTTGATCCTATAGATGACCGAATCGACTCTTCTAGTATGATCGATTTGTGTCCACCTAGTGTTAAAGCTATTGTGTTGAATAAAAGTACATCGTCATGTGAAAATTGTGTTGATCAACTTGTGTGTAAAAATTGCCCACCACTTGAGAATATGTGTAATGTGATTAATGAATCTCAAGTGAGTGAAGAATTTAAAGATGTTGGTCAAGGACAAAGGAGTGAACCTGTGAGCTTATGTTGTTGTAAAGATTCTAATGTTTGCTTGGCTCATAGGGTTAATCATGTGCTTGACATATCTTTGAAAAATAATTTTGCTTGTACTCCTTTGCATGACACCCAACCCATGCTTGACAAATATGGCGACTTTAATTATGATCCCTTTGATGTTAATGGTTTGTGTCTACTCAAGGACCGTAGGGAAAATGTGTCATTGTCTCTTTGGGGTATTGCTCATATCCGTGCATCCATGTTTGACACACTTGTATTTAAGTTATATGAACCACAACTTGAGGATGCCAAGTTGTATTCTTGTTTGTGGAAGGGTCCAAGGATGTTAAATACTTCTTGTCACCTTCATGGGGTTGGACAAGTTGAAGTATCTTGTGGGACTTTTGGGAGCGTGTTTCACATCATTTGTAGAGGGAAGCCGAGTTCTTGGGCAAACTACTTGCCTTGGATTGGATTTTTGCATGGTAGTTTCCCTATTCTCCCTATTGGTAAGACTCCCTTGATGGAATGCCTTCCCTCGGTAAGTAGTTGGAAGAAGAGAGGTTCTACGTGCTTACAATGTCCCTTTCTCTCGTTGTGTGTTCTTACTTGTGAATACATCTTAGATGAGAATTGTGTCTTTGGTTCCTTTCTTCACTACCTATATGCATTTGATGATATTCATGATGTTGTTGGATATACATCGTATGAGAGGCGTAGTCTCAATTTTTGTCCCTTAATTCTTGATGTTCATCCGAGCCCTTTCGTTTGTGATGTTGTACAAAAGCTTTTCATAATTAACACAAAGTATCCTTAGTTGTACTTCAAGTGTGTACCACCGTGGCATGATAGTGCTAATTGTTTATTTTTCTAACCCTAACCCTCATGCCATGAGGATGTGTACTTGTTTGTTTCCTCTTTGATTTTGCAAGGTACGGATTCGAGGTCGAATCCTTTTCAAGAAGGGGAGGATGATACGAGTACGATCACGTAGATGGACTTATGAGGGCGTACGTTAGACCCGAGGCTTGGTGTTTGCAATGAATTGCAAAGGAGCACCTAAATGGACACCAAAATAGTTCACTACATATACTAGAGGGGTGCCCCTTCACTAAGGGGCCTTTTGGTCATTTTACCTATTATTTGTAATACACTATAAATAGAATAATGTAGGGTTTCATTAGGGAGATTTTTTTATGAATATTATGAGTTTATAACACTTGAAACGTTTCCTCTCTAAGGAGAGAAGACCACCAACCTGAAATTGTAACTAGGGAAATCAACTTGAGTGTGAAATCGCTAGTGTTAGATTCAAACTTGGAAATGTTGGATGCTTGGGAGATTGGGGTCACTCTTGTGCCACTGTAATATTTAGTTATTTGATGTGTATGATGTAAAAGGTCCAAGATTGGAATAGTCTTTTGGGTTGTTAATATTATACCTTCAATTTGTCTAACTATCTATCCTTTTTTTCTTTGTAATCGCGTAGTAGTGTTGATGTTGTAATCGTGTGTTTGTGTTGTTAATGTGGAATCCGAAATTTGTCTATTGTTCATATTGTTCTTGTTGTGTTGCTACTGTTTTGGTGTTATTACACCCTTGCGCCTTGTATTCTTCTTGTTGGTAGCGAATCCGAGAGGGGTCACCAAAAGAGGTCCTCGGTTTCTTGGCTAGTGGACTGATTTTGGTATTTGTTTTCGTGCTTCCGTTGTTTTTCTTGTATCAATACTAGTTTGGCATTGTTCCTTCATCTAGGAATTTAATCATACACATGGTAGGCATATCACATGTAGACAACAATTATACAACAATTAATCATCATGATTCATCTCTAATTTCTTCATCCTAGGGTTTATTTATAGGTTTACATGAATATACATCTATACAAATCAATTCCATATAAAATAGATCACCCAACATGGATTTGAATTCAATTGATCATTCTCAACATAAACAAAACAAACCCAACATAAAATTCATAAAGAAATCCATAAACTTAAACTTAGAAAAGAGATTCTCGGGCTTCATGGACGAAAGAAGTCCATGAATGAACACTACGCATACCTTAATTCGTGATTTCGTGAAGATTGACGGTGAAACCTTCTTGAATTTGAATCCCCAATAGAAACCCTAGCTTGTTCTTGAGAGAAACTTCAGAGAAACTAGTATATTTTGGGTGAAGAATGGCCAAATCACGTGTTATTAGGTTTAAATAGGGGTAGGACCTTGAACGCATCTTGTAATTTCAGTAAAAATTTTCCAAACTGGGCCCATGGCGCGACGCGGCGCTATCATGTCGTGTCACTGGAATTTGACAATTGGAAAATTGAGGGATGGCGCGACGCAGACCCATCGCGTTGCCCCTTCCTTCCTGACCTGGAACTTTGGCGCGACACGGGAAAAATCAAGCTGAGACACTGGAAAAGGACAATTGTCATTTTAGCTTGTGACGCAATGCGCCACTGACCAATATGGCACTGTTTTACGATGGAAACTTGAAATAGGCATAATTTCTTACCCGATGATCGGATTTAAGTGAATCTTATATCGATGGAAAGCTTATTGAATTTCCCACATGATCAAAGTGAAAATCTTGAAAATTCCACGTGTACAAAAGTGAATTCATCTTTCAAAGAAAGCTTCTAATATTCTTGGGAAACTTTTCAAGTTAGGAAAAGTACGGGGTATTACAATTATTGACTCTGGAGTAAAGGTTAATGTTTTACTAAGTGGAGATTTAATGCAAAGCACACTTTCATTATGCACAATAGTCTTCCTTAAATTAAATTGGTGAACTCTCTTATTTGAATGTTAAAATGAGTGGAAAAATATTAGTGCATTTTAATATTTTAATTATATTAAAGTGCATTATATCAAATTAACTAAGTGCACTTCTACAATGCAGTTCTACAATGCACATTGGTGAAATATTATTGGATAAAATTACCTAAAATAACACCTTAACGTTTTAATATTACTTAAAAGCTCATCCCACTAAACTAATTACAAAAATCCCTCCTAAACCACTTTACACGCTATTTTTCTGACACATTACTATCCACTTCAATACACAACAAACAACTCCTAAAATTTTGCCTTAAATTACGATTTCACTAACTTAGATTACTCTAAATCCCATGTTTAATGCAAAACAGTCTTCCATTTGGAGTAATGGTCTTCCATTGACGCAAATTACTCCAAAAATTCCGTATTTGATTTTTAAGTTTATTAGTTTTAAAATTGATCAATGGAAGATAGTTTATTAGTTTATTTGATTTTCTGTACTTGATAGTGGAAGTTTCTCATTAGTTTTCTTATTAGTTTTTCTCATTAGTTGTAAGCGATGCATATCATTGATTTTCTTTAGTTTATTAGTCTATCAATGGAAGATAGTTTATAAGTTTATTTGATTTTTCGTATTTGATAGTGACTTTTTCTCTTTAAGTTTATTAGTTTTAAAATTGGTCTTCCATTGACGCAAACGATCTGACAATGATGAAGAAGTTACGGGATGCTGCTGAAAGTAATGAAAAAAAGCCTGTTGTTGTTGTTTCAAAAAGAAAAAAGAATGTTGTTTTAAAGAGAAAAAGAAATAGAAAGGAAGTTGCGAAAGAGACCCACTATCAAAGATATGATTTTTATGTATTTGATAGATGAATTTGGTCCATATACATTATAATTATGTATCATAATACAAAATGTAACAAACGATAATATAAACGATGCATCCGATACATAGCTGTAATGTTACAGAGACATTGCATTCGTTATGATACATAGTAAAAGTTGTCTGTCTTTTGGGTTTTTTTCACCTGATACATTAAATATACTGAATTTGATACATATATCAAATTTTACTGAGATGTTGCATGTTTTCTAATACATACTGAAATTTGTATGTTATTTGGGTTCTTTTACACCTGATACATTCAATATTTTGAATCCAATACATAGATCTAACTTAATAAAATATTTCATTATTTCTAATACATAGTAAAAGTTGTGTGTGTTTTGGATACTTTTACACCTGATTCATCCAACATAATAATGTTATTTATGTTAAGAAATATATTATAAAATAAATATGTCTTTATTATTCTGTTGCGTTATATTATGTTCAATATTTCTGAACGCACGGGATGAAATATGTTATCAAATTCGTTCCACCTCATCCTATGAGGTTTGGTAGTTCGTGCAATCATAAATTTGCTATTGATATTAAGAATTTTTTGGGTAAAAGTACTCAAATTGTTAAGTAGACATGCTTTGGTGTATTTATTGATATGTCTAAATCAAATTTGTAAGGACAAATAATCAAATGCATGTTAATGCTTGAGCTTGTACAAGATAATCCAAATAAATTACATGTTTATGTACAGGAAATATACCGTAAAATTAAATTCTATAATACATCAAAATGTACCAAATCTCAAATGAAATATACTACAATATTGTTTAAACAATATTCAACGTTAGACCAACTAAAAACAAAGCAACAAATTAATCAGAATACGTGAAACATGCTATGTATCTTGAAATATAAATATCAATTCTCTTTCGAAAAGAAGTCATAGATGCATCTTTTGTGACTTGATACATTAAATATAAGCAGTAATATATCATATTACAACACCAATATACCATCATTCGAGCTACATTACAAATTCGAAAATATTATTCTTGAACTCAACATAAACCTTTTACTTCATTATCTTCCGAATCATCATTGACGATGAATTTTCTTTGACAACGTATCTTGCGTCGATTTTTTTCTTGATTATCAATACCAAATTTGATTGCGATTGTCGAAATCAACTCAAAAACGAAACACTTTCTCCAACAATAATTTCATTACTTTTATATTTTTCATATTGAAATTTATTTCAAACACTGTAAATCTCAACAAAATGGAGATATTCATAACATATTCAAAATAAAGAAATTAGAAAAGAAAACAGATGTGAGAGAATTTTTCTGGAATTTTCATCGAAGGGGATTGTTTTTTGAAATCAATCTCAAAAAAGAAATACTTTCTCCAACAATAATTTCATTACTTTGGTATTGTTAATATTGAAATTGATTCATTCAAACACCGTAAAATCTCAACCAAATGACAATCGGTGATGAATTTACTAGTTTCAATTTCTGATACATACAAAGCGTATTGATTATTAGAATCAACAACGGCAAGTGCAGATGCATCTGATTCCATTCCGTCGACACACATAATCGTACCAGTTTCAACATCAAATTCTCGATCTTCAGTCGATTTATCCCTTGTCGTAATGCATAACGGATACATTACAAAATCTATAAATATTTTTTTTAACTCAACGTAAACCTTAATACCATTGTCGTTTCTAATAACCATTGAAGCCATATTTTCGTCAACAATATAACGAACATCTATATTTTTCTTCACTTGATCTATGTCAAGTTCCGATGCAATAACAGAAATCAACCTGAAATACGACACTTTCGCTAACTAAAATTCCATCACTTTTGTAATTTTCATAAATAATTTCATTTTGCCAAATACCAGAATGTCTCGACAGAATTGAAATATTCTTAAATTGTATGAAAGAGTTGTCAAAAGTAAGTTTTCTGAAGCAAAGAGCTGAAAAAAATCAAATAGGCATTCACAATTAAAAAAAAAAAAAAAATCTGTTACGTGATTTATGTACTACAAAACGGCAACTCCTATATTTAAGGGATTTGATCAAACAATCTTCTGCTTAATTACCGGTTGTTAACTATTGAACAACATTAAATATGATACTTAATTATCTTAAAATAATGTATCATACGATATCAAGTAATGTATCGGAAATGGGATTTTCAGTAACATTTTAAAAAGTTGGGAGAGATGATAAATATATGTGAAACACTTGGGGTTTACGTTATTTAGCCATATTATTAAGAGCAAAAGTGTATTTACTTTGTGTAACTCTTATAACCACTAACCCTCTATTTCACTCATTATTTTATGGTAGAATGTGACGTTTAGTTCTTGTAACTTCTACCATTAGTCTACCTCATTACTAATGTAACTCTTGTAATATTTGCAACCTAAATACCATTTATGTACCCACTTTACTACATCATATTCTTCCTATTCAATATAAGGATGAATTCCTCACCTATAAATAGTGGTGTTCTTCCTTTGTTGTGGTATATGAAGAAAAGAGACGAGTTGTAGTATATTGTGAGACATGAGAAAAAAAAGATGACAAGTGTGGATTTATGAGTAATAGTGAAAGAGTGAGTTGAGACAGTGGCGGAGGCAGGATTTTTATCGAGGGAGTTCAAACAAAATAAGTAAGCATGCAACTAATATCCACCAAAAAAGCGGGTCGGGTTAAAAGATAAAATATATATTTCACAAGATGAGCCATAATTTCTCTATCTCAATCTGTAAGGAAGCATTAAAAACAATCAACTAAAAGATAGCTCAAATATCATCAAGCAACACCATCCAAACAGCAACTGTAGTTACCTGCGATAGCTGAGCAGAGTCATCTGATTCTGGGTGCAAGAGAAGCTACAAAATCACAAGTCTAGGGGTGTAAGCACTATCCTAATGAGACTTGAGTCAGTCAATTGATACACATACAGAACCTGCACCTGTTTTCTGATAAAATGCGATAAAAATTTGAAAAGTGCAGAAGCCCATGGTGATAGTTGAGTGAAAATTTTATCAGCAGAAACACCTTGCCTGAGTAAACCATGAATTTCCTATTCGTACAGTTAACCAGAAAAGGCAATGTCATAACCAAATCTACATCCCAACAAAGTTTTCTAGCATTAAAAACTTAATATGGAAGATGCATTCTTACCTGCAATAGAGCATACAGTTGTTCTTTCGGACCTGAAGCTTCAAATGATGTTGACAGACTTTTAGCAAAAACATCTCACTTCTAGTCTCTGCTTCTATTTTCTTCAAAATCAAGCCAGTGAATATTTACAACTACTTCAAATGCAACAACACTGGTTTTACCCAGAAGATCAACCATTTTGCTGGCCATACACCAAAATGTTCTTCTCTTTCCCTTTCTTGTCCAAACCATAGGCTATATAGCAGCCGCAGTCGGCTCATTTATTATCCGAACTACATTCAGCCCTGCTAATTGCTATGGTGCCAGCATCCTTGGTTGCTTGCCTTTGTGCATCATTAAAATAATCTACATATGAATCAAATTTCTCAATCGAAAAAAATAGACAACAACATTTTCATGATCAAGGAGTTAGCAATAATATGAAAATACATCTTTGGATATCTTTTTTGTTGTTAAATATACCTGGAACGGTGATGACAGCGTGCTTAATTGACTTCCCTAAATACGCCCCTCAGCTGTTTGTTTCATTTTCTGCAAGATCATAGCACTAATTTCCTCTGGGCTAAACACTTTAATGTCGCCATCTTTAATCTTCACTTGTACATAAGGCTTGCCATCTTTGTTCACAACATTAAAAGGCAACATTTTGATAATTTTCTGAACTTCTGGATCGTCAAACCTGCCAAACAACAAGAACAAAATCAAATCAAAAACACCAAAAATCTCAAGAAACACAAGCCCCACAATACAACATTCACAACAAAACGAAAAAACTGTAACATGTTCAAACTTACTTCCTTCCAATGAGCCTTTTAACATCACATATATAGTACGTTCAGGGTTAAGAGCTGCTTGATTCTTTTCAACTTCTCCAATTAACCTCTCTGCATCAGTGAATGCAACCAATGATTCAGCAAACATTACAAGCTTTGTGACGCTGTAGATGATGGGGATATTCGAGCTGGCAATCTTACTGCCAACTGTTCATTTATCAGGTTGCCAGGTGACTCAAGATTATATAATGCTGATTTATTTAACCTTTTAGTCCTGAAATTTAGAGTAGAATGGAAGTTGTCTGAAGACTGTTTCCAATGTCATTATGGCGGAGGTCAATATCATCCAGTTCAACGTCTCCATTTGCACCAACAGCCGAGATGTTATAAGAAGTCTTTCTATTGGTTTTCACTTCAACAAAATAAGTAATCGCCAGTGGAATACAAGCTTCTTACTACCAGCACCCCCATAAAAGGATGTTTGCGAGTGAAAAAGGACAAACTAACCTTACAAGGCACTTATCTCCTGATGTAGACATGTTTGAGATGCAATTCAGAAGCTCAAACACTCTAATTGCTCCTGCAGCTTTCATGGTTGTTGTACATAAACCTGATAGAGACGATATCGATGAACCAACTGCAACGAATTTTCAAGGACCAAAGAAAACAACCATGTCCAAAATGCAGTGAACAAAGAGCTGAAAAGGATATTTTCAAGGCATACAAACTAAAATATGCATAATGCAACAACCAAGTTAAGGTATCATGTAATTATTAGGTAGAGAGACAATTTCAAGTAGACCTTCGGCTCAAGGAAAAATAGTTCAGAAAAGAATAAATGGACACTTCCATAAATTGCAAGAATAAGGTCAGCACATAAGAAGGAAAGTTGCCATACAAGAACTAGAATACACGACGTACATAAACAAACATTCAAAAGTCCCAAACTTGACCTTAAAACATAGTTTTACTATTCCAAATGCAACTACATACATTACAATTTACAATTGTACTACACGAGGTTTCATATCTTGAAATGTCTTAATAATAGCATCATTAGAAATATTATCAAATACATCTTTTTCTAGATAAGGCACCAAACAACCACAAAAAAAATCATCACTCATTCGACTTCGCAAATCATTCTTGATATACTTTACTGCCGAAAAAGCTCTTTCAACGGATGCGGTAGCAACGGGTAGAAGTAGAGCAAGTTTCACTAAGCGGAATACTAGAGGATAATTTGAATGTTTCTTTGTCTACACTAATCTTTTGGAAAGATCGCATAGCCCATTGAGATCGGAGAACCTTTCATCAACATCACGAACATCAATAATGTAACTTGTAAGTTGATTCTCAAGAGTACCCATATTAGATTCATCAAAGTCATCTGGATATAACTCCGCCATTCTCATTATTTTTTTGATGTCAAAACTTGAAAATGAGTTAATTGGGTTCAAACAAGCAATTCCATGGAGCAAATCAGTCGTCACCTCATCAAAACGATCATTACGTTCTTGAAGTTGCCAATCAATAATATTGCAAAACACTTCAACACGATAATGATGTAAGACTGTATAGCTAGCAAGTTTACGTCGGGGTCTTAAAGAGCTAACATATGGTTCTTCAAAGTTAGGTATCAAAATATCAAGTTGAGTACAAAATATAGACACCTTATCAATAAGAGAATCCCATTCATTATCCCTTAAAACTTGCAACCTTCTCTTTGCTACTTCAACAAGTAACATGGCACTTGCAATATCTTGCTCCTTTTTTTTGTAAGCATTTATTAAGCTCATTTGTGATAGCCAAAATATCTCTCATCAAGCGCAACATGAAAGCAACCTCAAATGTTCAACAAGCTTCAAGATGTCCCATTGCCTTGGCTCTTTCATCCATATTCCGTGCATCAAGAATAAGTGATTCAAGAACATCAAGAATAGAGTCAAACATCAAAATAAAATTACTAAAGGATTTATAATGGGATCCCCAACGAGTATCACAAGCTCTTGATAGACCAAGTTGTTGATTCAAGCCCCTGCCGGTAGTAACTTCACCCATATCTAATGCCTCTTGAATTTTATTTTTTTGAGAATCTCAAAATTCATCCATACGCTTAAAAGAAGATCCCAACACATTTAAAATATTTGAAACCAACACTACAAGCTTTCCCACTTCAATACACTTTTTTGAGACTCCAACAAGAGTTAGTTGAAGTTGATGAGCAAACCAATGGATAGAATGAGCCGATTTGCTTTCTTGCCTAATCAACATTTTAGACCATTAATATCACCTTGCATATTACTTGCCCCGTCATAACATTGTCCACGCACGGATGATAGACTCAAGAAATGTTGAGCAAGTAAATTAACAATTGCCCCCTTTAGAGATAAACCACTAGTATTTTTAACATGAACAATGTCAATAAGTCGCTCTATTAAAAATCCCATTCTATCAATATATCGCAATACAATAACCATCTGCTCTTTACGGGATACATCAAAAGATTCATCAACTAGTAAAGCAAAGTAATCACCATTTAATTTCTCAAGAATAGCTTTAACGGTCTCTATTTTACATGCAGTCACAATGTCTTTTTGAATCATTGGAGAAGTCACTTGATCATTTAGAGGAGCATGTTCTAGCACATAGTCATGAATTTTATCACTTTTTTGTATACCATGAGAGTATTTGAAGAAGGTTACCCCTACTAAGTGATGATTTAGATTCATCATGATCTCGAAATGCAAACCCCTGAGTTATGAAAAGTCTTACTACATCAACCGAAGCAAAAGCGAATCAAATATCCATTTTTAATTTGATTCGATTGCCTATAATATTCAAATTGAATCAATTGTCATTGTCGTTATAAATCTTGACATTTCTTCTTTGATGGATTGTGTATGCTATTTGGCAAACCAATATGTTTTCCAAGACTCTTCTTTTTATGCCAACTTCTAGATCCCGTAGTTGAAAATACTTCACCTCCACCTTGATGAATGATATTGTCTTTAAAAAGACAACAATACAAACAATAGATTGCATCTTTACTAACACTATACTCCAATCAATCATTATATACATCATCAAACCATTCATGATTGAAACGGCGCATTGATCCAAAAATATCTGTTTGAGGATACTTGTAATACCCCGTACTTTTCCTAGTTCAGTTTAACTCCTAGAATGTCAAGGGTTAGCTTTAAAAATGAATAACTCTTGATACATGTAGAATTTTCAAGCTCTAGACCCACCAATGTATAGATAATTGGCTCAGTTTTCCAACGATACCAATTTCGTCTTAATACGATACTCGGTTGAGAAGTTATGGCGTTTTTAGTAAAACAGTATGGCATTTCGACAGGCACCGCGTTGCGGTGAAGAACGAAATAGCAATTGTACGATTCCAGTGAAGCAACGCGATTATGCCGCGTCGCGCCAAAGGCCAAAATGGGACTCATCCCTTTTCCAGCAGCCCAACGCGATTTCACCGCGTCGAGCCACAACCCAAAATGGCAGTGGTCCCTTATCTAGTGAGCCACCGCGATAGTCCCGTGTCGCGGTGGGCCCAAAATTGGGATATCAGTTTTTGAACTTAATTTTTTTAAGGGCAATCAAGTCTTTAACTCAGCCCCAATTAGTGAATAACAATTAATTAATCTTATTCCAACCATTATATGCTCACTTTTCATCAACTTCCTCTCAAAGAAACCCTAGAACATCAAAACTTACAACAACAACAAACCCAGTATATTTCCCACCTAGTGGGGTCTGGGGAGGGTAGAATGTACGCAGTCCATACCACTACCTCTAAAGAAATCCAAAATTAAACCATTCTTTCTCCAAGGAAACTCAAAATTCAAGGTTACCTATTCAAGATAATCAAGAATCCATCTTCAAGAGCACAAATAGGAATCCAAAATCAAGTGTTCTCATCAATTGCATCAATTAAGGTATGAGGGGTTTTTCAAAAAGGATAATTCTTTCATCCTTGTGCCCAAAATTAGTTTTAAAGCTGATTTTGTATGAAATTTCATGAGTTTCAAATTAGGGTTCATACCCACTATTGCTAATTGAAATTTTTGAGAATTGAAGTGATTTAGATGATGAATTTGCATGTTTATTTTTGTATTTTCATGCGTATTGCAGAAATTCCCAGATTTTTAGTTGAATTATCAATATCTTCATTATAAAGCATGAATATTATTATATTTTGACATGAATTTGATGCATGGGTATTAAGCTCTAGTAGAATATTGTTATTTCAAGATTGATTGTGCTATAAGCACCCTATAACTAGATTATTTTCAGACTTTCGATAAAGATTTAATGTTTTGATCTCAGCTTAGATATGAAATCCACTTTACAGTTTCAGATTACAGTTTAATTTAACAGATATACAGTCGGTCTTAATTATAAACCATTATACTAGTTTTTAAAGAGAATTTTCAACAGAATGAGCATGCAGATTAAAGGTAGTATTTAGCACTGAGTTGGGTATGTTTACATGCCCCAGAACTACGAGCCAATGTGGGTACAGAATATCAGATTATTTTCATTTCTATATGGATGACAGTTACAGATGTGATCACTTAGATTAGGTTATACTCCTTGGCAAAAGTATGACACCTCTCCCCAACGTGAGGTTTTTCCAAAAGAGAACTAGACGTTGGACTCCATGATAGCTCACATGTTTTATGTCGGTTAGAAGAACCTCTCTGCAGAAAAGAGTAACCTAACAGTAAAGATTTTCAAAATAGTTTTTAAAAGTATTTCTCTACAGCTACATAAAAGAGTAAAGAATAACAGAAAAGCTTTTAGAAATTAAGTGTACAGATATTGCTTTACATATGACATTAGCTATGAGATTTCAGATTTCAGATTTCAGTTTACAGATACAGAAGTGAGTCCTTCTACACTTAGACAGCATGAGTTAAAGACAGAATACCAGTACAGCTTTTAGAAACTAAATGTTATGACTCACTAAATTTATGCAGCATGTTTTGTTATTCATGATGATGATTTTCAGTTTTCAGATATTCCAGCTCATGTGAGTCATCTACATTTAGCATGCATTCTTTTACAAATTTGTAGTAATATTGAGATATTGATTTACTTGTGCATTCACCCCATATGCTCAGTACATTCCAAAAGTACTGATCCACATATACGTCTATGTGCTACATTATTTAATAATGTAGGTACCAGTTCAGTTGTAGTCCATATATCACGATTAGACGGTTGCAGATTCCAGCCAGCAGATGATGAGTCCTTCTACTTCGGGGATTTCAGTTAGATGTTATTTAGGTAATTTACTTTCTTACTCATATGTATTGATTAGTGGTAGTTGGAGTCGCGTCCCAGTTATCTATAGTCAGTATAGTAAAGGCTTCACAGATGTCAGTCAGAGTCAGTCATGTAATTTCAGTTTTGCTCTTCAGTTTTATCAAAATGTTAAATTGTACCAGTGTTGTATTTTTCTCAGATTTCCTCATGATTATATTTCCGCACAATAAACTCAGTCATTTTATACAGATTTAGATCAGTTACTTAACAGTATGCCAGTACAAGGGTTAGCTTAGGACCACTTGTGGTCTTAAGCACCGTGTGACGACTAGGGGGTAGTCTCGGCTCGTTACAATACTCATGAAGCTTCAAACGAGGTTGACAAGGACCATTCAAGAGATACGTTCTTCTAATAAGATCACGATGTTTTGAAGGATACTTCAATATTGGAATTCTTTCTCCGGGTTCAAAATTTAAAGAACTCAAAACAAATTCTTGAGAAGGAGGTAATAGTGTTTCAGACTGGTTGGCGTTTTCTTCTTGGTGAGATTGACTATGACTATGAGAGACTAAACTGGATTTTGGAATCGTGGAGACTAAATTTGATTTTGGTATAGTAGTAAAATATTTCTTCATCGAATGATGAGACTGCCATAAAGTAAGAACTTAATTAGAACTTATAAAAATCAAGCAATAAGATATTTTCTTATTTAACTCTCCAAATTCAAAATAGATTGTACAATTGCACAGGTAGTCAAGTAGGCAAATTATCAACAGAGAAGAAGGCAGAACTTAGAACCAGCAAGCACAAGATATAAAAAGTAGGTAGGTCATTTTGTTTTAGTTGTTCGCATTTTTAATTTGGTTCAATTTGAGCGCACGAGTCACATCATCACTAGTAGAAATTAAAAATTGAAATTTGAAATAATGAAACTCTTTTTTTATTTTCCTCAACTAATGTTTCTATTTCTAAGTTCTAACTTCTAAGATGGTGGTTGACGCCTGACTGACAGTGGCCCTTAAAAGCAATTAAAAACTAAAATCAGTCCTAAGTCATCTTTTACACCATAAATCATACAATAAGAAAAGAGATTTTACACTATTAAAAATCAAAAT
The DNA here is from genome assembly GCF_002878395.1 of Capsicum annuum. Taxonomy (NCBI): domain Eukaryota; kingdom Viridiplantae; phylum Streptophyta; class Magnoliopsida; order Solanales; family Solanaceae; genus Capsicum; species Capsicum annuum. The sequence goes on along the minus strand of NC_061119.1, from coordinate 12,372,625 downwards.
TCAAGTAGCACATATATAGAAATAGAATTCTGAAAAAATAAAATCAAAAAAGAAGAAATTGAGAACATACCGAGGAAGCCATAACAGAGATTAGAGAAAATCGGAGCCAAATAGAGATCGGAAGGAGATGCCGAAGATGATAATCGGAAGGTAAAAGTGAAAGGCGAGCAAGAGCTCACTCAGATCAGCTGGGAGAGAAAGAGCGTGATTTTGTCTGTTGGAAAGAAAATCAGAGAAATAAATAAGGGTTTCTAATTTTAAATTTGGGGGAAAACCACATCGTTTGAATTTCTACTTAAATTCAATTTGTCCCATTTCTCAAAAGGGGGAAAACGGCATCATTTGGTTTCTAAATAAGCCTAGCTTTCTTTTTAAAAATCTAAAACACATAAATCAAAAAAAAAAAAAAAATGCTTGCTGCGACTGGGTCGTTGAACCCCTTTTGGCACTGAACCAACTCTTTTACTGGTATCAAGGGATTCAATTTAAATATACATAATAAATATCTAAATTCTTAACTATATTTACTATACAAAGAAAGCTTTAATATGTTGAAGAAAAATTTTTTGTGTAATATGTTGAAGAAAGATTTTTTGTAGTGGAGCTTTGGACGCTTTAACTAGTCTGGAGTTGTTTGAGTTGTAAGTCGTTGATGGGTTGTTGTATCCAAGTCAACCGTTGATACTGTTGGATCAGTACAAATTATGTTTCAGTGGACTTGAATCTCCTCAAAGAGAGTCAGATATTCGCGTCTCAATTAAGAAGAAAATTATTTTATTTTCTTCATATTTTTTATATTTTCAACTGTAATTTATTATAATTATGGTATATTACACCAACAATTAATAAGGCAACTTCGATATACACAGGAAATTAGAGACCACAAGTTTGATTGATAATTAACTTTCCTTTGGTGGCTTACAATACCAATTATTCTAATTTATTTATTATTAATATAAAAATAATTGATATGCAGACTTATTTCCCCTCCTTAATATACTCAATTGTTCAACTAATTCTGTAAGCATGTTCTTTGGACGGCCATGAAATTATGAAAGAATTTATTTCGCTCTATTCACTTTCTTCAAAAATTTAAAAAAACAGCGAATAGGTGTTTTTACTTATTTTCACTTCAAATTACTTACAAAAATTTTTTAAAAAAAAACTCTAATTAATTTCATGGCCAAACATAACTCTAATTTCCAAATATTATTTTTCAGTTTGGAAACAAAAATTACCTTTTCCATTTTTACAATGAATATAAATAATTTTCCACTTCCCATAAAAAGTTGTGATAATCCTTATTTCATTTTGCTACATTTCTCCATTGAGATCGGTTTGCTTCAATAAACCATTCACCCAGAAGACCCTTTGCTATAATAAGAGGAAAACAAATCATATTTCTCATAAAGTAGATAAGTTATGAAAAAGTATATATTCACTTTGCTTCTAAAATGATTTTTCAATTCACTTCACGTTTAAAGATTTACTTAATTACATTAAAGTATAAACACTATTTCAAATATACTCAAGTATAAATATTATTTCAAATATTCTAAAGTACAAATATTATTTTAAATACCATGTGCAAAAAATATAGCTAAATATAGGATCATCTTTGACTCCAACTTCATAATTTCCGAATAAGTGAAATATTTAGAATCTATTCATTATTCCTAAACCATCCTTTTATTTCAACAAAATACACCTTAACACAAAGAGGGGAGCCTTGGAGTACCCGGTAAAATTGTTGTCATGTGACTAGAAGGTCACAGGTTTAAGCCTTTGAGACAGCTTCTGACATAAATGCAAAGTAAGACTATACAATACACTCTTGTGGTAGAGCTCTTCCCCGAATCCTACGCATAGTGAAAGCTTTAGTGCACCCGGGTTATCCTTTTACACCTTAACACAAAGTGAGGTGTGGAGAGTGTATAGTGCTCACAAATTTGACCCCTACCTCAAAGGTTGGGAGATTGTTTCCAAAACCCCTTTATGGATACGTAACAACAATATCAAAGGCATGGAATACGCAAACTTATTCCTACCTCAAAGATAATTCAATAAGTTCAACACAACCTTGAACTATTGAAGCAACAAAACTCATCAATACTAATGGAAACCACCATTAATAGAGGTAGGAGAATCATTAGTCATCATAAAAGTATCCTACCGATTTATATAGGTTGTGATTATGTCTTTTAAGGTCAAACTATTATATATGCATATGCAGCGAAAGAAATATATATCACACATGCAATATTAGAAAACAAACCATCAAAAGGAAATTACTCAATAAAAATCCTTAATTCCATACCACGTAAAGTAATACTCCAGAAAAAACGAAAACTCAATATCTTTCATATCTTGGACAACCAAAGTAGAACAAATGAACAGACTAAACTAACAAGTAAACAAAGCACTTGTTGGTTGTAAGTGATGATATGTGAATGGAATGGAGAGAAGAAAATGAAAAATAAATTGAGTTTTCATTATAAGAAAGAAGTGTTCTCCTACATTGGTGGGAGAAAAGAATATTTTTGTGCTTAAACTAAGCAGCATTCCTTCATGTGGATAGCTAGGCAAGAAGACAAATCTTGCTTGACTCGACTTCAAATTTAGATTTGAATTTGTCAAATGACTTATCAAAAATCTTTAATGATTCCGATAGAAAAATTTTCTTCATTGGTGGACTCATGTCAAAACACGTATTGTATTGAAAATGGAAATGCGACCTGCGGACGCATATGGGATCCGTAGGTGGGACGAAAGGTTCTTTTTTTTGGACAAAATGCAACCTGCGGCCGCATGTGGACCATCTGCGAGCACAGGTGGTATGTGGACTATCTGCAAGCACAGGTCGGCGACAGTCCGAAATAGTGCGTCTTTTCAAGAACCATTGCTTCTTTCCGGAAAAATCAACCTTTTGACTATAAATGCCTGACTTTTTCTCCAGATAAAGGCACAAAATTTTTGAAGTAAGGTTTGTGTACATTCTACCCTTTCTAGACCCACTTATGGAATTGCACTAAAATATTATTGTTGTTTGTATAATCCGTCTGACTCATTGAGTATGAACTGATTATTGATCCGCTCATTTAGCTCAATTCATTTTATAAAAGAACAAATAAAATAATTCAAATTTAATAAGAATTGGAGAACGAAGTTGCGTTTTGACCAGCATTTTAGATCATTTCAGCTCAAATAACTTCTAAGTCGGTCAATATCCGATCCTTATTAGCTCAACCCATCTTGATCCGTTCAAATTCAATCCATCCCGCACATTTGCCCACCTCTATGAATTGACCAAGTGTCACTCTAAAGATGCTTACTAAATAACTAATTCTAAATTAGTGTAAATTAGACAACGATGTAATTAATAATTGTTTCTTGTTTTCCTCTAAGCGATAAAACAATAAGATAATGTAGGAAAGTATTTTCCTCTTTTGATTTGATGGCTCTTGTATGTATTAGTAGTACTAACTAGTCCTATGTTTGCTAATTAAGGTTTGTTAATTTAAATAGTAATACCAAACAAGAATTAACTTTGTTTTAATAAAAAAACTAGTATTTGTATTCGCGCGATGCGCGACAAATAAAAATTTCACAAACATCTTATAAACGATAATAGAACAAATTCATCCACATTATTAAGTAGAAAGATTATAGTGCTTCTCTTGATCTTAAGACTATCACATTCATATTTGTAGTGAATATATTTTAAATTCTGCAAAAAAAAATAAAAAAATTGAGGAATAGGTTATTTATTAGTCACATATGTTAATTATATTATTATATCTAATTTATTTGCTTCAATACTTTAAATTGATACACTAAGGCTTATATTTCAAATCAAATTTAAAAATTATATATGGTTTTGCATTGCCCATAAAGTTGATACATTTTTTCGACATGAATATTTTATTAATATTTTTTTCTAACATTATTGAAAAATTAATGATCTTTATTATTCTCTTGTTTCTTAATGTTATGCTATTAGTCTAATGCAATTGAATTACTTTTCTCGTTGATTTTCTTTTCAGTATGTTCATATGTTTGTTTTTCACTTTTACTAATTTGCTGGTAGATTTTGCACATGAAATAAGATAGATCGTATAAATTTAAAATTTGAATATAAACACAATTTATATATGTGTATATTTTAAAAGTAAACATAATATTTAAATATATTTACATAGAAGAGTTAATTATGTTTCAATAAAAGCCACAAATAGTTTTATCATTTAAAAAAAAAAAAGAAAAAGAAGCCACAAATATTCATTAAAGTCTGTAATCTTAAAATGGAAAGAGTTACTGTAGAGTATTCTCAAAACTAACTAAAATCATAAAGCCAAATGGATACATGTTAAACACAATAATTAAAAATAAAATGTGCTTAATCAAAAAAATAAAGTCAATTATATTTGTATTTTTTCAGTATTAGTCTCTTGAGCAGATGTCTGAATACACCAAGTTTTTAAAGGAGTTGGTAATGAAGAAGGGAGTTGTGAGTTTTGAGGATGTTGGTGTGTTGCACCACTGTAGTGCGATCACGTCGCGATCTCTGGTAGAGAAGAGGGAGGACGAGTAACCTAAATTATTGCTCAGCAAGTCTTTGTCAAAATAACGAACTAGTGCAGATTAGAGACCTAATTCAATCTTTAAAATTAGCAGAAATAAGAGAAGACCTCCATTTCAGACCTCTTCCTTTTCTTTCTTCCTCTGTTAATTAGAATCTCGTATAGGTCTATTACTACTGCTATCTATTGACCTATATGTTAAATTATAATCTACTGCAAATCCAGATGCATCCCATTGTTATATATACAATAAGATGTAAAAGAACGTTAGTAGAATAGAGTTAAGTAAAGAGAAATTCATTATTTTTCAAAAATCAATAGGAGATTATATATTAATAGTTTGATAAATTTTATTTAAATTTCTAACGCAGTAAATAATTCGTGAATAGCTTACTCTGTTTATTTTACATATTTATATATTTTTAAGTTGTGGTTAGAATTCATACAATAGAAGTCAATATTTCATAAGATTCAAAGATATATAAGATCCTAAGAAATTCGATGCATTTAAATGAGGTATTCTAACTAATACAATTTTTTTATGGTAATAATTTGTTTTGTATTACATAATGTTCACCATTATATAATGGAGCCAATACATAAGAAAAGTCAACTACAAAAAAACTCACCAATTTAAAATACTCATAATTGCATACCTATTATGTTTTCATCATCTTCACTTCTATCCATTTCATCGTTCAAATAGAATCATCTCAAATAGCGTATGACTGTCAAATTGTGTTTATATCAAGATCCTCCCAAAGCGGAAGACGTCTCTTACATAGAGAAGAATTAAAAAGAAAAACAATTTAGTCGCTGCAAATTTATGGATATCTTTTTTATTTGGGATTAAGTGAAGAGGTCGTAACTGTTTCCAACTCAAAATATAACATTTATTTATTTTTATGTTTCAAACCTTAATTTTTTACATTTAAATAGGTGCAATTAATTGAAAAATTATTACTTCCAAATAAATAGTCCTACACGCCATGTATTATGGTTGCACGTTTTTAGGAGTGAATATTTTTATATTTTAAAACTTAAATTAAATAATCAACTTAGAAAATTTTCAAAGTCACAATGTTTTTGGTCTTTTAATTTTTTCTGTAAAACTTAACAATAAAAATATAGAAAAAAACATAAAGTAACTGTAAATGTAAATTTAAAAAAAATATTGTAAAAAAGAAAAGTAAATAATAATTAATTCTTACCTAATTAACCAACAATTTGAACTTAAAATATATAATTACAAAGTAACTGAAAATTTAAATTTGAAATTTTAAAACCAACTAATGTAACAACTATTTCCTAACTAATTAACTAAAATAACACGTGCCATTAGTAAATGCTTCCACTTGACTAAGTAGAGAGGCTTTGTCTTATCCTTTTAATAATAATACAGATATAGATATAGATTTAACTAATTGCCCTATGAAGCTAGTTAAAATACTTGTACTAGATCCAAAAGTGTAATTAGATTGTCGTTTACATTAAATTTTTTTCCTCTTCAAATTAACTAACAAGGTTTATTCCTAATTAGGGTTGTTTGCATCATATTATAAGAGTATAAGACAAGGTTGTTGTTTTCTAAAAATATTTTAAAAGGGTTTAATGACTTTTTTGTTATATAACTTTAGTATTGTAATGAATTAACTCGAATAATCTGGATTCGCACATCGCATAGTGAGAAACTTTTAAGATTCAAACTCAAGACTCGTAAAGACTTCTAGTTAAAATTAGAGGAATTCAGTATATCCCACCACAATTTTCAATTTTCTTCACTAGTTTTGTGCTTACTCAAATTTCATATTCTTTTATGGGGAAAAGATTCAAAATATATCTAAACTTTGGCGAAATTTATTATAATAAGTCTCAACTTTGTGGGGGACCTATGACCCTACTCGACTATTTATTACCATATTTCTGTGACATATATTTGCCCAGTTGGACCGACCACTGCGTGAATACACACACTCTGAGCGCATAAGAATCTGAAGTGATCCAGCTGGACAAATATATGTCACATAAATACGGTAATAAATAGTCGAGAGAGCCCATAGGACCCCCGCAAAGTTGAGGCGTGTTACAACAAATTTCACCAAAGTTTAGATATATTTCTACCTCTTTTCCCTTCTTTTGTCGATAGTTAATGATAAGCTAACGATTAGTGACATTTCATACTCTATTTTAATTCTAGTGATAAGTATTTTCTCCATGCTTGATAAGATGTTTTGTGTTTAAATTCATGAATAATGAATCGTCTTAGTAGAGAGCGTTTATCCTCAAAGTGAGATTTTCTGTCTTTCTGACATTCTTCAAAGCGAGTATCAAACATCTAAGTGGGAAATGAAAAAAGGTAATATGAGATATTACCATTCTTGTTACAAAAAGAATATTAATTTCAATTTTAATTTGTAGAAAATGATTATGAATGTTCTCATCAAATCAAGTTGTATTAGTGCACTATTGTCTGATTTGAATATTTTTCATAATTGTGTTCATCATATCATTTCTTGTCTTCAAGTTTGACATAAAAAGAGGGTGGAAAAAAAAACATAACTAAAAGTTGACAACTCAATATTAGAACACAACTCTTCTAGCATTTATTTTTACTTAATTTAATTTACTTATTTTAGACTTTGTGCTTAAAATTAGATGTTTCATTTAATTTACTGGATTATCAGTAGTAATTTTGTTAGTTAAATTATTATTAGTAGCTATAGTTTGCCTAATACGATTTATAGTAATTGTTTGGAGCTGTGTTTGTATCCTCAAATTCATTTTATCTGTTCGCTTAATTTCGTTGTATATATTCATTCAAATATGTTGTATTTGTTGCTAAATTTTATTGGATCTGTCCCTTAATTCGTTATATTTAAACGCTCAATTTTATTGTATCTATTCGCTCAACCTAATGAATAGTGTTAGAAATTTCGTAAAAGTACAACATAATTAAGGAATTTTTGTAAAGGTTGTTGTAGTTTAACCCTCGAGATATGAAAGAAAGCATTTAATCGATGGAGAGCAGAATTGTCTTACATCAAAGTTATGTCTCTTATTTATGCATTGATAAAGCAAAGAAATGTGTAAAAACTTTAAAATAAGATTGTATTAATTAAATATTGAATATCCCCAAATTGGAATTTGAAATTGGTAAAAAGTTACAACATAAATTATACTACAGTAATTTATTGTTATTAAGTTTTACAATCAAGGTAGATATGTATTAATTAAGTATGATTTAGTAATAACAGTATATCTATATACGTGTTATGTATCATTGAGTTGATCCTTTGGAATATGAGTAGGACTCCTAATGTGTTTGTGGAGGCAAATCAAAGGAAGAAAGAAAGGAAGGTCAAATGCTTGTGGGACATGTCCATCCGGCCTCATATCGGCCAGGGCAATGCTTCGAATCTTTCCTACTTGCATAAATAAATGAATCAAGATAAAATTCTAGTTTATTTCATGGTCAATCATAACTCCAGTTTTCAAATATAATTTTTCAATTTGAAAATAAAAGCCTTTTTTTTCTATTTCACAATATGAAACATGACCGAACCTACTTGGTATAAAATAATTTTTCATTTCCCATTAAATTAAAAGCTGTCATAAAACCTACAAATCATTTAGTGCCAAAGCTTGTTTTTCTGAAAGTATATTTTGCACGATATGGAATTCATCCAAATTCATTTTGATTTTACTTAAGATGTATTGATCAACAGTATTATTTTATTTTTTTTTGGTGAACAAAGAATGCATTAATAAAAGAGAAGTTTTAGTTACAAAGAAAGAGCTCAATCCAGCTCTAAAACAAAAACAGTTGGGTCATGCCCAGGAGAATGTACAGGAATTTTTCTTGGATAGTTAGTTCCATTAATATTCACCCAAACAGTCTGAGCTACAAAAAAAAGGGGGGGGGGGGGGGGTTACAAAAATCCTTCCCGCAGATTTCTAAAGTTTCAGTCCTTGCTCCATATTTTGCCAAATCATCTGCAACCATGTTTTGCTCTCTATAGCTATGGTAAACAAGTGGCTGTCCCAATTGGCTTAGCATCAACCTACATTCATGTAACAAGAGGGTTATATAGAAGGTTTCCATTTTTTAGCCTAAGAATGATTTTCTTTGAGTCAATGATAATTTCAATGGGATACAATTGGTGCTTCAGAGCCAGCTTAAGACCTCTAGCAAGGGCTATAAGATCCATCAAGATATTGGTAGCATGAATGAAATGTTAGGAGAAATCCAAAACCCAGTTCCCATTAGAGTTTCTAATAACCCCATCAATACCCCCCGTACCAGGATTACCTAAGCAAGATCCATCAGTATTAAGCTTGTAGGAGTTTCTGGGGGAGGAGTCCAGGAAACCATGATAGAGGTATGAGCTTGGGAGGTAGGGGTATAGTGAAGGTGAGAGTATTCCACTGCCTCGGCATACACTTGTCTGAAGGAAAGGTAGGAATCTTTGTTTTAATAAAGGTTAGTGTTTCTGGTTCTCCAAATGGTCCATAAACAAAAAGGGAGAAGAGTGAACCAAGTGATGGCATTCATAATGGGCTGTGTGCAGAACTTTCCAAGTTGTTTCCTGTTAGAAATCTTGAAGAGGTCAAGGAAAATGGTTATGTGACCAGAGTAATTCATGATCAAATACTCCCAAAAGGAAGTAGCATAGCAACATTCAAATAAAACATAATTAATATCTTCAAGGAAATGGTCACTACTATGACAGGTGGGGGAGATGATTATACCTCTATGGGAAAGGGTGGCTTTAGTAGGAAGGCTATTGTGGTGAATGAGCCAGAGAAAAATTTTAAATTTGTTAGAGACTCGGGCCTTCCAAACCCAACCCAAATGGAGATTGCTCCTGCTTGAACCATTCCTTTTGGTGGAGATGTGCTGATAAACAGACTTACAAGTGAATATGCCATTACTCGTAAGTGTCCAACGGAGGGTATCTGATTGGACAGTGTGGTCAGGCCTAAAGGTGCTCTTAATTCTAGCCCTAACTTTTCCTGAGATGTGAAAAGGAAGGGAGTCAAAATTTAGAGTATCTTGCTGCCAGTAGGATGATAGTTCTAATATTGGACAGGGGTTTGGGAGAGGCCCTTGGATAACAGTGGATAGGGGGGGAAGGAAGGAACCCAACAATCATGCCAAATATTAACCTTTTTGACATTATGGACAGACCATTGGATAGCATCATGGCAAGGATGTCACCCTCTTTGGATATTTCTCCAAATTGGAGATTAGGCATGGGCATTGTTGGGATGGTGAGCAGAGTATTTCTTGGTTAAGAAACTTGCCCATAAGGAGGAGGCATAATGGAACCTCCAGGCCAAACTGGAAAGAAGAGTGTCATTTTTTAAAGTAACAGATTGCAACCCAAGCCCCTCTGGTGTTTAGGCTGGGTTATAATGTCCCAACTAACCATATGCATTTTTTCCTAGTAGCAGTAGTCCCCCAAATAAAGTTTTTTTTTTGAGTTCTATCAATAAGCTTATGGATCTCACTTGGGAGGATAATATATTGCATTATATAGTTAGGTACACTGCTAAGATAGGCTTTGGCCAGGGTAGTTCTACATGTCATATTAAGGAACTTGGTCTTCTACCCAGCTAATTTAGCATTTATATTATCCAGGATGAATTGGAAATGAGCTGGCTTGGGAGGGGTATGAAACATGGGAAAGCCAAGTTACTTTTCAAAGGAAGTACTAACCTTAATTCTTAGAAGATTAAAAAGATCAGCCTGGGTGAGGGTGTCACAATTGCTAGAGAAGATGACCTTAGATTTTAAGAGATTGGCCTTTTGTCCAAAGTGTTTTCTAAAGCTTTCAAAGGATCTGATGATAGGGGTGCAGTTAGCACTATCAACTTTAGCAAAAAGGGTGAGGTCATCAGCAAAAAATAGGTAGCAAATACGAGGACCCCTTCTGCTAATCTGAATAGGGGACCATTGAAAAGAATCAACCTCATAGTTACTCCTTCTGGACAGTAGTTCCATACAAAGTATGAACAAATAGGGGGGACATGGGGTCACTTTCCTAATATCTCTAGAAGGCAGAAAAGTGTTGATTTTCCCTCCATTAATAAGGATGGAGATAGAGGAAGTGGAAAGGCAAGACATAATGAGTTTAGAGAGACCAGGAGGGAAATTGAAAAAGAAAAGAGCCTGCCTAATAAAAGACCATTCAAATCTATCGAAGGTTTTCTCAAGATCAATCTTAAGAAGCATTTTATGGGTTTTACCCTTCAATTTCTTTAAGTGCCTAAGATACTCTTGGGTAATGATAGCATTATTCGAAGCTCTTTGTTTGGAGAGAAAACTGGCTTGATTCTGTCCAATGAGGTTTTGAATATGGATTTTTATTCTATTGGCAAAAATTTTGGTCACAACCTTATATTGGGTATTACAGAAACAAATAGGTAGAGTTAGCTCTATCATCCATGGAATAGGTGGAGAAGGTACTGGTACAGAACTCGAAGAGGAGGGACCCTAGGGTGTCCCAATATTTTTTATACATGAAGAGATTAAAACCAATCTGGACCAGGAGCTTTAAGGGGCTTAAAAGAAAAAATCTGCATTTCTAACCTCAGCAAGAGAGGGGAGGGAATCCATGAGGGAGTGATTGGAAGGTTTTATGAATCCATGGATGGAGGGATTTTCCTGGTAAGCTAGAGTCCTAGTGGACTGTTCAATGCAAAAGAAGGGAGTGTAAAAGAAGAAAATGGCATGCTTAATTTCTTCTTGCTCATGGAGCCAAGTATCATTCTCATTCAAGAAATTGATGATGTTCCTTCCCCTTCTATTGAGAGTAGAGGTATAAAAAAAACAGTGTTCCTATCCTCTTTCATAAGTCAGTTAATTCCAAACTTCAACATTCAAAAATCCATCTCATCCCTAAGAGTAGATTTAAAATCCACCAAAAGTTGACGTTCCGGAATATGGAGAAAAATGCTAGTGGGATAATGAAGGGATTCCTGTATACCAGCCAGTCTGGCCAGTATATGCCTTTTTTTATGAAAAATGTTACCAAAGACATCTCTATTTCAGGTCCTAGCCGTATACTCAAAATCAATGGTAGCACTAGTAAGGTCAGCCTGTTCAGGGAAGGATTGACTAACCAGGCTAGGAAAGTCACTATGTTACACTACATAGATTCAATCCTAAAAGGTTTATGGAGATTTGGATTAGATCTGGTGAACATAAGGGGAGAGTGATTTGAGTAGATCCTGGGGGGGTGAAGAATAGAAGAGTCAGGGAAAAGGTGTAGCCAATGATCATTGGCCAAACATCTATCAAGTCTTCTAAAATAAGCCCTGTCTATTTCTATATCGCATATTAGACCAGGTGTATTTGCTGCCCTGGAAACCTAGATCAATGAGCTTACAATAGTTAATACAGTTCCAAAAGGTGGTAGCCCTATGCATGTTAATTCTATTATCACCAAATTTATCAAACGCCTGTAAAACTTTATTAAAATCATCCCTCACTAACCAACAGGGACTATTCAGGGAATCAAGGGAATCAGAAATGCTTCTAAGCTACTCCTAAAGGCAACACAACTAGCAAATATAGTACTGGTATAAACAATAGTAATAATTCAAGGGGGGGAGGTATACTAACCTTGACAATGGCATGAATGGCTTGAGGAGAGATGGAGATATCTTTAATGTCCATATTATCATATTTTCAAAGAAAAACAAGGCCCTCAGAGTGTCCAGAAGCACTGGATTGGAGGAAACAGGAAAATCCAAGTTCATCAGCAAGCTTGGAGTGATCAGTTATCCTAGTTTCTAGAAGGGCTAGGGTAGAAGGTTAGTGAATGCTAACCATAGACTTACAATGCCTACGAAATTCAGCATTATTTGCTCTCCTGGCATTCCATATTATGCAATTCTGCATCATTGGATTGATTAGCTGCTGTTTTCCTTTCCCTATTGGATTGGATAGCCTTGAGGAGTCAGGTTCTTTCTCTACTAGGACTTGGGAGTGACTTACACTTTAAGGGGGTCTCCTATTATATAGTTTGGCAGACTTACCCCTGTTTCTAGTTTGTCTAAGTCCTGAGGCAATAACACTATCACCATTTCATGCACGGAGTCCACAAACACCAAATTTGCAAGACTTACCAAAGTGAGAACATCCGTCTTTGGAATTATTTTTGTAGCAGATTTTCCATTTCCCCGTTGCTCTCCCTCAGGGATGTAAGGGTTTTTTCTCTTTCTAACATCTTTAGCGACAGTGATGATGAGGTCTGTAAAAGAAGAAAAGGTAATGGAAGGGCTGGGAGGTCGTCCCCAAAGGAATTCACAAAAAAAGGGGTCCTTATGCTAGAAGAGATAGGTTCAGGGGTGGAAAGAAGAGGAGACTCATACTTATTTGAGTCATGAGCTTCGAGATGAGAGTCGGATTAAGGTCCCCCTGAAAGGTGGAACGAAGAATTTGGAATAGAGTCGCTAACTAGACATTTGGACTAAAACTCTGAAGACCCTCGTTGAGGCAATGCATTGCCAATTGGGCTAAGTAACGTGGGTCCTGGATGAATAGAGTTATTTGGTGACCCTTCCAATGAAGGTGCATAGTAATAGCTTGGTTATAGAGGCAGACTTCCAACCATGATACTGGTGAGTGGGTTGGTGAAAGAGGTTTGGTGAACAAAAAAACTATCGGAGGAGGATTTGGGTAGCTCGTTTTTGCAGCACTCGGGTTGCATAGCTTGAAGATGAACTTTTAAATTAGTACTAGAAGGGAGATGAAAGGTTGGAGCTTGGGAAGAAGCAACTACATTAAATGCTATGTCTGAGAGGGGTGTAATATCCATGAAATCTCCCTTGGGAGTTGAGGGGTTCGCCGTCAGCATGTTGATGGGACTATCCACAGGTTGTGTAGAGCTAATCATTAGCTGCCTTGAGCTGGAACCCATATGAGATGAGTTATTTTGTTCATTTTTGATAGTGATGAGGAGTTAGAATTCATAGAAGGAGTAGAAAAAATAAGAGGAGAGGGAATGGACTCAGTTGAAGAAGCTGGGTCAAGGTACATTCTAGTTTTGGGCCTACCTGAGCTTGTACCTCCTGGGGCCTGTTAGTAGCGGTTTGCCCAGGCCCTAAGAGAATACTGATGGCTGGATTAGCACTTAATGGGTTGTGGTTAGTTTTGGTATCACATGAGGCAAGCCCAGGACTTGGACTGACCCGAAGAGGCCCAGTCTTTGCGGAAGCCCTAATTTGCCATCGTCGTTGTTCATTGAAAAGGCAATAGCAGGGCCAACCATAGGGGCGGAGGGATGAGGGGACTTACCTGGAGCTGGAGTAACCAGTTGTTTCCCTTCCTTAGCCAAGGCCTGCTAATGGATCCTTGAGTCCCGACGATGTAGAACTTTCTTCCTTTGCGCAAAAGTTATGGTTTTCTATTCGGCTGAAGGTTGTTCTGGAGAGGTGGATTGATTTGTGGGTGGGGCGATCGGCTGAGGTACAGGTCGTTGGGTAAAGTGGTGTATTGTATGGCCAAGGAGACCACACACTTTACAAAGGATTTTCTCCCCTTCGTAAACTAAGTTTTGCCTGTGCTTTCCAATGGTCACGAAGGATTTAATAGGACGACCGATTTCTACTTGTACACAGAGGCGGGCGTATCGACCCCTAATCATTGTTGAAGTGCATGCATCCACCTTCAGCAGTTTCCCCAATTTCTGCCCCACCCTCTCTAAAATATTGATATCGTAAAACTCGATAGGCAGCTGGGGTAAACGTATCCAAATGGCGGTGTAGTCGATCTTAGAGTTGCTGGGGATGAAATTGAGCTCCCACTTCCTTATGGAGACAAAGTTGCTTGCAATGAACCAAGGCCAGCCTTGCAAAATTTTTTCTTAACTCTCTGAGTTTTTCAATTTGACTGTGTAAAAGTCAGATTCCAAATCAATTAAGCAGAGAGGTTAGACAGCTGACATAGTGCTTCCAACTTCGTCTTGAGATATTGGTGGGTGAATTTGGAACCACAAGTCTTGACAATAACGAAGAACTGCCACGGAGTATAAAGGCGGTGCATGTCTTCGACGGATAAATTAACCATAGAGTCATCGAGATCAGTTGGGTTGTCCTCTTCCATGTGATTTGCCATAGGAGTTAAGGGGTTAGAAATTTTATTAGACACGATATCGCAATAGGAAAGAGATGCTTGAAGCATGGGGGAATCCATAAAAGAAAAGAATACGAAAACTGAAAACAGAAAATTGGAATAGACAAAAATAGGAGATAAAAGATTGAAAAGATTAAAAAGGAAAGAGGGTAAAGTTAGAGAAAGGTGAGACTTTCTCTGTCTAACCCATGGTGACTTAAACTATATAATGTTAAATGTATTGAGAAGTGATCAACGGTATTGTTATATCTTGTATTACTTGAAAAAGAATACGATAATATTAGATTTTATTTGAATAATATCACTTTTATATATTGAGAGATTAATTGCTTAGATTAAAAGGCGAAATTAGAGATAACACAACTCTGACATGATCTTGTATGTAGTTTGAATTACTAGTTACAGTTAATTCGAGAGATTAACTTTGGAAAATTTGTACTACTGATCGAGAGATGTTTGTGGCAAGAGGAGATTCACAATTGATAGAAAATAGTCCGACAACATTATAGTTAGGGCAAATAACATAAGTTCTGACAGTTTGGAGCTTAATTACAGAAAATTTTGATATTTTACGTAATTATTGAAAATCTCAATTTTGAGTCTATTGAGATACTCTCTCCATCCCAAAATAAATGAATTGTTGAGCTATGTTTCAATGTCCAAAATAAAAGAATTGCTCATTCTTCAAGAGACATATTCAAAATTTATTTCAATTTTACCCTTTCATTTAATGGGATTCTTAATTACTTCACATTTTATAGGATGATAATTTAAGAACAATTAAAAGGATACTAGTAGAAAGTAACCTATAATATATGTCTTGAAAGATTTTTCTTAGAGGGTATGTCATACCCCAATAAATCAGTTATTTTGGAATAAAGGGAGTACAGAATTAGCTCCCGGTACATCCAACGAAGATACATTTTTATCTTTGCAAAGATACATAATTAGCTCCTAATACATTTTTTTCAATAATGAGTCTGTCGAAATACATAATACGTCTAACAAAAATACATTTTTTCATTTGTAAAGATACATAATTAGCTCCCGATATATTATTTTTTATTTTCAATCTATTGAGACACATACTTAGCTTATATACATCCAACGAAGATACATAGTTAATTGAAATTTTTATAATTAATTTGTAAGAGTGAAAATTTATGTAAATATGATAAATTAAGGTGTATATTTATGTTATTTATTCTTATAATTAACATGTTGAGATTGGAGAATCCACTCCAATAAGGTACCTTGTGTAATTAATCTTATTAAATGACTTGGTTGATCATTCATAGCTATTATTACTGTTAAATTAAAGATTGTCCACTTCTCATATTACTGCATAGCGTAGGGGCTTTGTCTCTTCACAACATTTCTTTCTACTTTTGGCCATGAAAAATTATTCACCTTTCTTTAAAAATGATTTTTCAATTCACTTCACTTTTAAAGTTTCACTCCGAATTCTGAAGTATTATTTTAAATACTATGTGCGAAAAAAAATATAGCTCTAAGTATGTGTTTGGCCATGAAAATTTTTGCACTTCCTTCTAAAAATTATTTCACTTTTTTAAAAAAAAAGTATAAAATAACGATATTTGGCCATAAGAATTATTTCACTTTAGTAAAAATTATTTTTGGAAAAGAGAAAACAAGTAAAATTTATTTTTCACTTTTTTCACTCCTATTTCTCACAAAATTTCAAAAATAATCAACTCATATTCATGATAAAAAACAACTCCAACTCCAACTCCAACTCTAAAAAATTATTATTTTTATGACCAAACGGGGATATAACTCCCATCTTCCACTCCAATTCATATCCGAATAAGTGAAATATTTAGAATCCATTGCCAAACACCTACCTAGTACTCATCTTTTAATTATTTCTAAACCATCCTTGTATCCTCTTATTTAAAACAAAATACACCTTAACACAACTTTACCATAGGTGTGAGATGTTTTTTGAGTACCATTATTTGGGGGAAGGAGATGATATAAAAATGATGGATGATAAATATGTCCAAGGGAACAACCAAAACTCAACAAAAACATAAGTCTTTTACGCTACTTATATCCAAGGCTAGAGCTCTGTTAGTGAGAATAGCATTTAACAAATTTGTGGGTTAGGTTATTTAAACAAACATAAGCAACTTTAGAGTTTAGATTCCAAACCAGAAAGCAAATTCTGTAATGATGCTATGTTTCGATACAATTCCTAATTCGAAAAGAAGCTTGTCATGCCTATGTTGGTAAAAACAACACACCCAATATAACCCAAAAAGTGGGAGGGTTGTATTGTGTACACAAACCTTACCCCGATCACAGGGTAGAGAGGCTGTTTCATGCCTTTATGGGTACCACCACAACAACAAATAACCAAAAGGCATAGAGTGAAAAAACCATTATCACTACACCTCAGAAGTAAAGAGAATGTTTCCGAAATGCCTTAACAGTAACCATAACAATAATATCAGATTATTAAGGCTCAAAGCAATCAGATCGTTCAATCCGTTTGACACAAACTTACAATATTGAAGCAACAACACAATTTAACATGTACCTATCCAGTACAAGAAATATAAGTTCCGTTTTTTTATGGTCAAACAGTAATTATATGCATTTGAAGCAGCGAAATATAAATCACATGCAATATTAGAAAATCAACCATCAAAAAGTACTCGATAAAAATCCTTGATTCCATACCACGTAAAGTAATACTCCAGCTAAAAGGAAAACTCAAAATGTCAGCAGGGGAAAGCCAGGCAAGGAGCCCATAGTTTTCCTCCCGCTCAATATCTTTCATGTCTTGGACCACCAAAGTAGAACAAAAGAACAGACTAAACAAACAAGTAAACAAAATACTCTCTAACATGATTCTCATAAATAGAAGTCCCTTTACTGAGAAACTCCGAGCCACTTTGAGAAGTTGTCGAACTCTGCATAGTCGGAATCTGAGATCATTGTCTTGTACCACGAGTGGCTTGCACTCCTGATAGCTGATGCCTCCTCCTACAACCAAAAAAAATGGAATCAGGAAAACAGTGCAAGCTGTATGCGTGGTGCAGCTCAGAAAGTTTATGCACAGTTTCAATGAAGTTCTTTTGAGAACGACAAAATGGGTGACAACTCTAAGATATACAAAGAGTTATGCACATGTGACGGTATTATTCAGCGTACAAGAATTTAAACAAGATTAGAGGAACTTCTCAAAAATGATAGAAAACTTTCACATCAGACCACAAATAATACAATAGAAACAGCGTGAAAGCAACACCCTTATTATCTAGATACACTATTTCTAATCCCAAGCACCTGACCATCTTTGCCGCACTTACCAAATTCACAACATAGCCAAACACAGTTCAACGCTTTGAAACAACTTTTTGATAAATTTGCCACTCGATCTTAGCTTAAAACCCGAGAAAGCAATAACTTCCCACAATACTTAAGAACCACAATAGTAATAAACATCTTCTTATCACCTCCACGTGTCACACTCGAATGAAGGAAACATGACTAAACCAAGATTGTTTTATGAAATAAAACAATCAAGTATACCATGTGCAAAAACAGACGTCTACTTTCTACAATTGAGCTGCACAACTAAGGGTGACAGAAAATGGAAGACTGTCCAGTACTACTAATAGATTCAGAAATTATACTCACAAGCCATAAACAGCACAAAAGTAGAACCATAATTATCTTCAGCAAAACCAAATTTTACCTAAATCATACCCCCTTTTTTAAGACTGCTGCATAATATACAACAATACTTAAAACATAATTCTACAACAACATCATCATACTCAGCGCAATCCCACAAGTGGAGTTACTTAACATGATTCTATGAGCAAATATTTTCTTTCAACTTCTTTAATCATGTATTTATACTACAACATCATCATACTCAGGGCAATCTCACAAGTGGAGTTACCTTAACATGATTCTATGATCAAATATTTTCTTTTTACTTCTTTAATCATGTATTTATACTCAATTTAACATGCTCTAAGGGCAAATAATTACAATTAATTCTTTAACAATAACCGAAACATAAGCATCTCATTATCGCAAGTTATAAGATTAGGCAAATATACTAAAGATTAATACCTTTGTAATTTGGTGCCTCTTCTTGTCGAGCTTCTCCTTCTTGGCCTTAACGCGCTGTGCCTCAGCCAAAAGGGACATCCTCCTAGCAGTCTTAGCATAAGGATTGAGCTTCAGCAACACATTCAGATTCTTCAATGGATTCTTCTTCAAAGTAGCCCTCTTATTATCCTTCTTGATTGGCCTAACAACAGACTGCACCTCATCCGAATTGATAATCCTAGCAAGATCAGCATTCACCATCTTTGGTCTTGGCAACAAATATCCCTTCTTCTTCAACGATGGCTTATCAAATGAGCCATAAATCTCATCCAATTTCTCATAAGCCGATTTCGTCCAGATAATAAACCTACCCAAATGACCTCCAGGAGCTAACTTAAGCAAATTCAAACGCTCAACATGACAAATCTCCACACCAGGTATGTTCCTAAACGCCTTAACTAACTTAGCCCCTTCAGTTCCATACACAATCAATGGCCCTTTCCTCGAAATGTACCTACGATTACGCATTTTTCCCTTTCCTGGACGAATCGCATGACTGTCCTTCGCCTTCTCAGCATCTGGATACGCACCAATTTGCTTCAACGCCTTAATCGCATTGTTAGTCTTCTCAATCCCCTCAATCGAATCGGATACAACAAGCGGAAGCTCAGGAACAGTCTCAATTCTATGACCCCTAGCGAGAACCAATGAAGGGACTGAAGAAGCAGCAATAGCAGAAACAACAGCGTACCTTTTCTGGTTCACCGGGATCTTCCTATGCCATCTTCGCCAGATCTTAGTAGGAGCAAACATACGACCACCACGACACATATTACCAAAAGCCCCTTGACCAGCACGGTGGGTACCACCACCAGGTACACGAGGGATACGGGAAACAGCACGACCAGTACCCCATGACTCAGCCGAGGTTTGGTGACCAGCTTTCTTCGAAACGGCGTAAGGTTGACGGGCGTTTTTGGAAATGTTGGAGTGAACGTAGGTGACGACATCGGGTCGGATCGGAGCTTTCATGACGGCGGGGAGAGGAACGGCGGTAGAATCAGTGGACATGTCATTTTCTAGGGTTTGGACGGTGGTGGTTGGGATGGCGGCGGCGGTAGCCATTGTAGGAAGCGGCTAGGGTTTTTTGTGGGAATAAGAGAAGAGTGAAAGCTTATGGCGAAATTAGGGTTTCGAAGTGAAATGGGAATTTATAGGAGAGATGGAGGAAATGGGCCAAGATTGGATGATGGGCTTCAAAGCCCATATTTATTTCTTTTTGGATTTCTCTACAACCTTCAAGTCAAGAAAATGTTAGTACTCGTCCGGGTCGTTTGATTGGGAACAAGTTATTTCAAGATAAGTAATTTTAAAATTAATTACATTAGTTATCCCATAATGTATATAAAATAGTTTATTCCATCACTAAAGTATAAATGATGGAATAAATAATTTTGAAACTAAGTAATAATACTTCCAATCAAACATGGGATAAAATAATGTTGCATTTTGTCACAGGACTATTATACCTTATACCTCACAGCAAATGACCCCTTAATTGTTTTGTGAAATTTTCGTAAATAGTGTTATTTGCACTCTGATAACGGGTAAGGTAAGGTGCGTGCAATAAATAACACTTGTGATTCGGTCTTTCTTTGAATATCTTACATAGTGAGAGCTTTTATGCATCAGATTGCCTTTTGATATAATTTGCGCTTTGATTTACAAAAAATTATGAAATTTTAGTACTCCTTCCATTTCAAAAAGAATGATTTACTTTTATTTCTAGCATGTTTAAGAAAGAATGACCATTTCATTTTTTGATAACATATGATTTCAACTTTTCTCGTGTCATATTTAAGACAATAAGATCTAAGGACATTTTGGTATATTTAAACTTAACTTTAATTTAAGATTGTAAAATTTAAAAGTTCCTTTTTTTTAAACTTTGCCTCAAATCAAAATAAGTTATTCTTTTCTAAACGAAGGGAGAAATATATATAACTGACATTTTGGTTTTAAAATATAGTGAAATACCTTCCACACATAATAGCAGATGCTCAAAATAAGAGTATTCACACATACCATATTGTTGTAGTGGAATACACTGCAATCGTTTACGTGATGATACTTAAAATAGTAAAATATAAGCCAGTTAACGGGGTCGGGTCGGGTCAATCCGGAATCGGAACGTCACTTTTAAACGGATTGTGGGCCGGTCTAATTCTGGGCCTGATTTAACAAGACGGTCCGGTTTCGGGCCTAATAGTAAATTTTCAAGAAACAATCAAGGACCGATCCATTACACCTAACCCGGTCCAATTCGGGTAAACCCGGTCAAAATCGATCAAAAATCTGGTCAAAACCCAAAAACAAAAAATTAAAAGTTTTTTCTCCAATATACACTATATATACTCACTTATATACATTTTAAATACGTTAAACAATATATATATACACTATATATATAGTTTATACTACAATAGAATTTAAAAAATATATACACAATTACACATGTAATCATGTATATGACTATACGTTAGTTAAATATATATACTACTTTAAATAAAACATATACTACAATATATATACTAATTTATAAAACATAGACACGTGTATACGTTAAATATATACTACTTTAGAATCTATAGAAAATATATACACATATATATGTACCATTCAATATATAAACCACTTTAAATAAAACATTAACTACAATATATATATACTACTTTACAATATATACAAACACTTTATATATAGTTATATACTAATTTATAAAATATATATACATGTCTACGTTAAATATATACTACTTTAGAGTCTATAGAAAATATATACGCATATATACGTACCATTCAATCTATGTACTACTTTAAATAAAACATATATTATAATATATATACTACAATATATACACACACTATATATATAGTTATATACTACTTTATAAAACATATACGCATGTATACATTAAATATATACTACTTTAGAGTCTATAGAAAAGATATACACATATATACGTATCATTCAATATATGTACTACTTTAATAAAACATACACTAAAATATATGTACTACAATATATATATATATATATATATATATATATATATATATATATACTAATTTATAAAACATATACACATGCATGCCTTAAATATATACTACTTTAGAATCTATAGAAAATATATACACATATATACGTACCATTCAATATATGTATTACTTTAAATAAAACATATACTACAATATATATATATATATAACATATACACATGTATGCATTAAATATACTACTTTAGAGTCTATAGAAAATATATACACATATATACGTACCATTTAATATATGTACTAATTTAAATAAAACATGTACTACAATATATATATATATATATATATATATATTCTAATTTATAAAACATATACACATGTATACCTTAAATATATACTACTTTAAAGTCTATAAAAAATATATACACATATATACGTATCATTCAATACATGTATTAATTTAAAAAATATGTTACTCAATATAATAAATTAATAATACTTGAGGTTTTGAACTTAAAAGAAATTTATTTTTTCATTATGTGTATATATGATTATATATTTGTTATGTTTAAATTTTAATTGTCTATTACTTAGTGTAAAGCTTGATAGTAAATTAGTAATATATTAAAGTTAAGTATTTAATTTAAACTAAAAATTCAATTTAAATCATTAAATGGAAAAAATTACAAAGGAGTCAATGAATGTTATATTTTATTGATTGCAAAATGATTTAAAATTTATAATGTACATCAACATGAATGAAAAATCTACAAAGTTTTCATCATTTTTTCCAACCCATCCATGTTAACATTAACAGAAACTTGCATAGAATAGTCAAAATCAATGGAGGCAAAACCATGCATTAGACTTGATTGTACGGAGTTCTCCCTTAAAGTCACAATTTCTTCAAGATTCTGTTCGTCTTTCGGTTCCATCTTCATTCCTTGATTTCTTCGTTCCGCTCTAGTCCAATCTCTAAGGCAAACTAGAGCATTCATAGCATTGTTTCCCAATGAGTGTCAGTTGTCTCCAAGCTGTTGTCGTTCCTAACTAAAAGCGCTCTCCGATGCAACGGTTGACATTGGAACATTCAATATATCTCTAGCTAATCTTGAAAGCACAGGATATTGTATTTCATTATTCTTACACTAATCCAACACATTAATCTGTCGTCTACGATCCTCTATCGATGTTCAAAGATAATACTTAAACTCTTCCCAAGAAGTTATTGTGTAAGTTCCCTCCTCAAAACTATTCCAAACATTTAAATCATAAAAGTAATTATGAAAACCACTATATGTCGGCCTTTTAGAAGATGATGGCTCCTCAGGACGATGAAGAGCGACAGTTGGAGAGATATTTGTCAGTACAACTAAATCAAGTAAATCAGCATAATTGTTATATAATTTATCTATGTAAATGTTCCCATCACTCATAGACGTATACAAATCTGGTTGTTCTTGTTCTTCATCATCAGAATCATTGTTAGTATTTATCTCTAAGTCGGAATAAATAAAAGTACTAAAGTGTCACATAGTAGTATATTTCATACGTGGATTTAGTATAGCACCAACCAAGTAAATAGGGGGAATTGGAAAAAAAAAATTTAAAATTTAGCAAACATAGCACCAACAACTTCTTTGTAACCTTCTTTATTCTGATATTCTTGGAGCAACGCAGAAATATCGGCTATATATGCTAAAATATTACAAACAGTAGGATAATAAGCACAAAAAGATTCAACCATAGCTATATAATTTTTTTTCAAAAACTTAATAAGATCATCAATTGTAGCCCAATCAAAATAATGTAGCATACATTCAACCGCATCAACAAATGAACCACAATGTTGGTTAAAAGTTAGTGTAATAGGAACTCTATAAGCATGACAAGTTTTAAAATAATCATACGTAGCATTCTATCTAGTATCACATTCATCAGGTATCAATATCGGCCTGAGTCCATTTTGTTCACATTTAACTTTAAATTCTCCAATTATTTTTCTCCGATTATTTCCTTGAATAAAGCCAACAGCAAGCCAAATTTTTTCAATATAAAGCTCAAAAAATTCAAAACCATATCTTACAATTAAATTATATATATGACAAGCACACTTAACATGAAATATTTCAGGTAACGACGGAGAGAGACTAACTTTTAACTTTGTAATAGCAGTCTTGTTGTTAGAAGCATTATTGAAAGCAATACATAAGACTTTTTTTTTAATACCATAAAATTTTGCAACTTTATTAATCGAATCAGCAATAAATTCTCCAGTATGTCTACGATCTTCATCATACAAAAAAGTTAGAATACGTTTTTGCATAACAAAATTACTATCTATCCAGTGACAAGTGTTGACACCCAATTTTTGCTCTCCGTGCCTAAAATTAACGTCTCCAGGCTTTTTGTTCGTTAAAGGGCACGAAGCATAATTTTCACATCTTCTTACAATTGTTTGATAAATTATTGATAATTATCATTTCTTTAGGATTTTGATCAATTTTTTGTCATATTTTTATTTTTTATAATTTTTTAATAATTTTTCTAATTTTTGAATTTTTATCAATTCATTATCGTTTTTAACATTTTACAATCACCCGCACACGTGCATGACATGACGTTATATATATATATATATATATATATATATATATATATATATATATATATTACAATATTTTAAAGTTAATTATAATTTAATAATTTTAATATTCTTTTACATTTTTTCATTCAACATCTATATTTTACAGTCCGCAAACGCTGAGTCGGATCAATTATTTTTGTGCAGTATAATAATTTAATGTCTTATCACATCCGACAACGATTACACAATAATGTCTTGTCACGTCCGACAATGACCACTCAGTGTTGTATTGTCACATTTGACAATGACCACTCAATGACGCTACCCTTTGGACAATAACTATATCCATTGGTCAAAAGGATGAACATCCTTTGGTCAATATCTTAAGAACTAAAAGATGTGCTATTATAAAAAGAGGGGACACTCCTTTATCCATTGGATAATAGGAGTGCCCAATTTTATTATAAATAGGCAAGGATAGAAGATAATTTTATTCATCTTTTCTCTCTACACACACATTTTCATACACCCACACATATTTTTTTCTCTCTCAAATACATACACAAAAAAACACAAGAAAAAATCTTTCCTTATTTTTTATTTTTCTCCCAAAATTACACAAATGCAGGTGCACATTTTTTAATCACACACACATTATATTCTTCTTTCTCCCCTCTCTCAAGAATAAATAAATACACACAAATTTTTTCTCCTTTTTCTCTCTCTCGAACACACAAAAAACACACACATACACATAAAATAAAATAAATTTTTGCTCCCTATTTTGGTGAAATTCCACTATTTTTACTAGGGATTATGTGTGTGAGTATATATATATATATATATACAACAACAACAACAACAAACCCAGTGTATTCCCACTTAGTGGGGTCTGGGGGGGGTAAGATGTACGCAGTCCATACCTCTACCTCTGATGAAGTAGAAAGGCTGTTTCCGAAAGACCCCCGGCTCAAGTCACGAGATATCACACAAACACATAGTACAGCACAGAAGCAGATGACATAACATAGATACGGCACCCATAAGGAATATAAAACAGAGTAAAGCAGGAATGCAGGAATATACAGCGGAGGAAAGCACACATATTCGTAATAAACATGGAACACGGAACACGGAACATTGAATACGGAATCATAACAGGAATACCCCCCCACCAATTTATTCCCTACACTAGCGACCCGAACTGGCCCTAATCCTCTGCCGTAATTCGCATCTTCCATACCTTCCTATCTAGGGTCATGTCCTCGGTGAGCTGTAACTGTTCCATGTCCCGCCTAATCACCTCACCCCAGTACTTCTTCGGTCTACCCCTACCCCGTCTAAAACCATCCAACGCTAGCCTCTCACACCTACGGACCGGGGCATCCGTGCCCCTCCTCTTCACGTGTCCAAACCATCTCAATCGTGCTTCCCGCATCTTACACTCCACTGAAGTCACACCAACCTTCTCCCGGATAGTCTCATTCCGAACTCTATCCCCTCGGGTCAGTCCACACATCCAGCGCAACATCCGCATTTCTGCCACCTTCATTCTTTGGATGTGGGAGTTCTTAACTGGCCAACACTCCGCTCCATACAGCAAGGCCGGATGGACTACCACCCTATAGAATTTGCCTTTAAGCTTGGGCGGCACCTTCTTATCACACAGCACCCCCGATGCGAGTTTCCACTTCATCCATCCCGCCCCAATACGGTGCGAGACATCCTCGTCAATCTCACCGTTACTCTGGATCACGGACCCGAGATACTTGAACTTATCCCTCTTCCCTACCTCCTGTGCTTCTAGCCTCACTACTACCTCATTCTCCCGCCTCACGTCATTAAACTTACATTCCACATACTCTGTCTTGGTTCTGCTCACCCTGAACCCTTTAGACTCCAGAGTTTGCCTCCACAACTCTAATTTGTCATTCACACCTCCTCGAGTCTCATCTATCAGGACTACATCGTCTGCAAAAAGCATACACCACGGCACCTCCCCTTGGATACGCCGCGTCAACACATCCATTACTAACGCAAACAAAAAGGGACTAAGAGTAGATCCCTGGTGCAATCCTGTCAGGACAGTGAAATGCTCTGAGTCTCCTCCCGCCGTCCTCACCTGGGTTTTCGCTCCCTCATACATATCCTTAATTACTCTGATATATGCCTGCGGTACTCCACTCACCTCCAGGCATCTCCAAAGTACTTCCCTGGGGACTTTGTCGTACGCCTTTTCCAGGTCGATGAACACCATGTGCAGATCCTTCTTCCTCTCCCTATACTGCTCCACCAACCTCCGTACCAGGTGGATTGCCTCCGTCGTCGAGCGGCCGGGCATAAATCCGAACTAGTTTTCCGAGATAGACACTATCCGTCTCAGCCTCACCTCGACCACTCTCTCCCAGATCTTCATAGAGTGACTCAGTAACTTAATCCCCCTATAGTTATTGCAACACTGAATGTCCCCCTTATTCTTATAGAGGGGGATCATGGTACTCCACCTCCACGCCTCGGGCATCTTTGCCGTCCTGAAAATTTCATTGAACAATGCAGTCAACCACCTTACACCAGCCTCTCCAACGAACTTCCAAAACTCCACCGGTATCTCATCCGGCCCCGTCGCCCTACCCCTTCGCATCCTGCGGACTGCCTGTCTAACCTCGTCTACCTTAAAACGTCTACAATAGCTAAAATTCCGACACTCCCCTGAGTGCTCCAGTTCCCCTAACACAATAGCTCTATCCCCCTCGTCATTCAAGAGCCTATGAAAGTACGACTGCCATCTCTTCTTTATGTGGCCGTCCTCCACCAACACTCTACCGTCCTCCCCCTTAATGCACCTCACCTGATCGAGGTCACGACCCTTCCTCTCCCTAGCCTTAGCGAGTCGGAACAACTTTTTCTCCCCTCCTTTCCTCTGTAACCCTGCATACAAGCTCTCAAAAGCGGCCGTCTTAGCTGCCGTGACCGCTGACTTCGCCTCCTTCCTCGCTAGCTTGTACTCTTTCCTGTTTACCCGCTTCTCTTCTTCGTCCTTACTTTCCACCAACTTAGCATACGCCTCTTTCTTGGTCTCCACTTTCTTCCCCACCTCTTCATTCCACCACCAATCTCCCCGATGATGTCCGGCCCGGCCCCTAGAAACACCCAACACCTCCCTTGCATTCTCCCTGATGCACGTTGCCGCCCTGTCCCACATATTATCCACATCCCCCCTACACTCCCACACCCCCATTCCCGCCAACCTCTCCCCTATCTCCCACGCATTCACTGGCGTCAAACCGCCCCACTTAATTCTCGGTCTACACTCCTCACTCCTCCTCTTTCTATTCTTCTTTATACCCAAATCCATAACCAAGAGCCTATGTTGGGTCGAAAGATTCTCACTCGGGATGACTTTACAGTCTTTACACAACGCCCTATCCCCTTTCCTAAGCAACAAAAAGTCAATCTGGGTCCTGGCTATCGCGCTCCGAAAAGTGATCAGGTGCTCGTCCTTCTTCGGGAAGCCCAAGTTCACCACCACCAGCCCAAACGCCCTCGCAAACTCCAATATGGTCGCCCCCTCTTCATTTCTCTCCCCAAAACCAAAACCACCATGCACATCCCCAAAGCCTCCCGGTAGCGCCCCGATGTGCCCGTTGAAATCCCCTGCTACCACAATCTTCTCCGAACTGGGCACGCCTCTCACCACGTCCTCCAAAGCCTCCCAGAACCGCATCTTCTCCTCCCCCTTCGATCCCACATGCGGCGCATAGGCACTACACACGTTCAGGGTAAACCCCCGAATGACCAACTTAATAGTCATCAACCTATCGTTGATCCTCTTCACCTCCACTACCTGACCTCTAAGCTCTTCATCTACCAAGATGCCAACTCCATTCCTACGCCTGTCGCTCCCAGAGTACCACAGCTTGTAACCGTCCACATCCCTAGCCTTAGACCCTACCCACTTGGTCTCTTGGACACACGCAAGGTTGATCCTTCTCTTCCTAAGAATCTTCACCAGCTCTATGGACTTCCCCTGAAGGATCCCTATATTCCAAGACCCAACCCTCAGCCTACCGTCGCTATCCACGCGCCCCCCACTACCCCCCCTCGGCCAAACCTTGGCCTCCCACCCACTCCCGCTCTCTCCCCATCTCCCGCCCCCGCCACAGCCCCACGCCCCAACCCCCTCGGACATGACCCTAACCACCCATTACCACCCACAGCCACAACTACACGAAAAAATAGGAAAATATAAGGATATACCCGGTGTCAATATCAAAGCAGCAGCTAGGAGATACAAGGCACACACCCGTTCAAAGGACTACTCCCGAAGCAAAACTAAGAAGCGACCACAGCAACAGCAACAACAGACAACAAACAATGTTCACAAATCCCACTCAAGTCAATAGTAAAGCAGCAGCAAGTAATACAAGGCTCGCACAAATTCAAGGAAATATTCCAGCAACCAAACTATACTCAATTACTAGTATAATATGAAGAATGAAAGAATGCAGAATGAAGAATGAAATAAGCAAAGGTTAGAAGTCACCGGATTTCACTTGTAGACCAAGCCGGCCACCAAGCCCCGCTTCGACCTACTGCCGGAGGATCGCTACAGAGATGTATCCGCGGCTGCTGACGATGGAGCGGCGGTGCAGCTGAAGACCGAGCTTCGGCTGCTGCAATGTTGTAACGGCGCCGGAGGAAGGGGGGGGGCGGTCTGGACAGAGAAGGGGTTTCCTTTATCCATTTCCATCAATCTTCGTTATATTTTTTAAGGGTTTTGTTGATTGATATTTTGTGTGAATTTATTTTCGTATTTCTTTTTTTATGGATGCTTAGTGATGGTTATTGCCATTTCTCAGTAAATGTTCACATTTTTCAATCATGTTTGAACTATTATTTCTATTTTATTACATTACTCTGCTATACAATTAGGAATTTTACTCTATTTTTGTTATTTTCAATTACTTCGTCATGGCTACATCATTTTTATTCATTAACTTTGACTTTTTTGTTATTTTATTATTTTAATCAATGATAATCGTTTGAATTGCTATATATGATTTTGATATGCGTTCAGTGACTTTGTTAATTTTTCGTCATTTTTCATTGTTATTAAATACCATTAATTATTTGGCCGATGAAAATATCTATCCGTCGGATACTTGAGGCCACTCAATTGCAAATGACGGATTTTATTTTCAAAAAATTACTATTTTATATCAAAATAAATGCTTGGCCAATGACATTATCTCTCCGTCGGATACTTGAGGCCACCCCGTGACAAAAGACGAATTTTTATTTCTCAAAGTTTACTTATTTACATAAAAAATAAATGCTTCGCTAATGACATGATCTCTCCGTCAGATACTTGAGGCCACCCCATTACAAATACGGACTTTATTTTTCTCAAGTTTATTTATTCATATCAAGTATCAATACAATGACCGATGAAAAATTATTATTAATTTGAGGCCTCCGTAAACAAAAGACGAACTTAACGTGTACAAATGCGTAATAAAATAAATATTTTGAGCGATGATGAAACTTTATAACAATACAAGATTTTACAATTCAAATTTTGACAAGACGATTTAGGACGACCAATTAATTGAGCAACCACTTCGTAGTAAAACGATTTAGGACGGCCAATTAATTGAGCAACCATTTGCAGTCATGACTTTATCTGAGCTCATTTTTTAACAAAAAAATATCTTTTTAAACATTTATATACACACATACTTGTTCAATTTATTTTGATTATTATTTATTCGTTTATACAGGTTATTTGGATTATTCGTCAAGAGTTGCATTCAAAGAAGCCCTTTTAATTTTGTATTGTATTTTTATATTTGTACAAATGTTATTATAGTGAAAACTTTATTTTTGGGGTGTTGGGCGAATTTTTTTTTATACAACTTCACCTCGCGTTTATGCAAACTTAGGTCGTTAATGTTTACACTAATAAATTAAATTAATCAAATTAGTTTACATACTTTGACATCTTAAACATTGTGATCTTTTGTTAAAGTAAATCTTTACTTTTTCATAAACTTTAATCAAACAAAGAACATTCTTTTTCTCTTTCTCTTCATGACATATCAAGATATACTTTCTTTCATACAACATAAAATACTTTTCTTTTCACATGTATTTTTATACATATTTTTTACATTTTCTATAATAACATGTTTTATTTATATATTTAATATAGATACATCTTTGCATAATTTTAAACATTTATATTATTTTATATTTAATACATACACTTCTAAATTATTTTTTATACCTCCTCCCTCTTTGAAAAATTTAGTCTAACCGAGTACCACACTTGTGGATTCTGAAGGATGCCTAGCCCTTTCCCTTCGGAATAACTTGAACCCTTACCTAGAATCTAAATTGATTTTTCGCAGACTATAAATATTAATCGCATATTAATACTTCAATAGGTTTTCTTATTTTCCTTAAAAATTAGGTGGCGACTCTGTGCAAACTTTAATTCATTTAGAGTCCATAACGTCGTGCTCGTTTTGACCTCAGGTAAAAATAGGGCTCGATAACAAGTAATGGTTAAATAATTATTTTTATTAATAGCACGACCAAGATCAAAAGTTAGAGTCATTCTATATTGAATATTTTTTAACAATGTTGATAAATAAAAACATATTGTGAATAAAGTCTAAAAATATCGGCCCGACAAGTACTTCTAGGAATACCATTAAACATAGGATTATAAATTGCTTGAATTTAATAAATAAAATCATCCGAAGAAGGAAAACTGAAAGGCAAACAACCCACAACTACCATTTTTGTTATTTCTTCCTGGTCCCTCATTTTATTTAATTCTTAATTACCTGATCGGTTGTTGGGTCCATTCTAATTTGTGTTGGTCCACCAAAAGCCTTACCACCTCGTGTAATAAATAACTCAATTTTATGATTATCATTTATATGTTTCATTAACGTACCCATACCCCCTTGATTGTCTCCTCTTTTATGCTCATATACTTGTTGACAAATATTACATTGCACCTTAGTCTCTCTTTCTATACGCGTAAAAAATTGTCATGCAATACTAGTTGTTCTACGAGCTCTTGGGGCACGGGGAGGACGGGAGGGCGCTTAATCGATTCATATCTAACATTAGTATTTTCTACTGTGCATGTCTCACCAATATTTTCATCATCTTCTAAATTAACCGCATTTACTTCATTTTCTTCTTCTATACCGTAATTTTTCTGAGCTTCTGCATAATTTATATTGTGAGTACCTACACCTACTTCTTCCTCAAAAGGTTGACTAAGCGGTACCGGAGGCACATGGGTATATCTACTACTTGAATTATCTCTACTGCCAGTAATTCACTTTTTACTACCACTACCACTGCCAGGAGAAAAAAATTTGACACTTTTACTGGCAAGGTTTCTTAGTTTATTCAAAATATAAAATTATAAATCAAACTAAAAAAAAAAACA
This sequence comes from Capsicum annuum, assembly GCF_002878395.1. NCBI lineage: Eukaryota > Viridiplantae > Streptophyta > Magnoliopsida > Solanales > Solanaceae > Capsicum > Capsicum annuum. The sequence continues at coordinate 12,340,701 of NC_061119.1, read as the reverse complement.
CAAAAATAATAAAATTAAATATTCAACAATTAATACACTAATTAAAAATTAAAAGTAAGAGATGGAATGACAATACTAAATTTTGAAAGTATTCGAAAGTTGCGACTTTAGAAACTTCCACTCGTACTTTGTAATCGCAAAATTAAAAAATTAAATTGAGTACTTTAGGAGATATATAGAATATTTGAGAATTGAGATTTGGGAGAATGAAACTTGTGTGAAAAATGATTTGAAAGTGTAGGTTATTAATAACATTTTTTTTGGATTTTAAAAATATTTTAAGTTAATTTTTTTTTAATGAGAAAATAACCTGTTACCTCCCTGAACTACCCCAAAAGAGCTGTGACACACCTCAACTTTAGGGGGTCTTATTACCCCCAGAACTAAATAAAAGTGTATTATTTACACCCTTAACTGCCTATTTGGCAGATATATTCAACCAAATACATGGGCGTGTAATACACGCGTAATTATTATCGGTGGGGCCCACAGTCCACTAACTTGAACTCTTCACTTTCCCATTTCCTCAAAAGTATCAGAAAGAATAACATTACTTTACCAAAGGCTTTTAACAACTACTGAGAAGCTTTTCACTTCCAAGTTCAAAAACCTTAACAAATGTTGATTCTAAGTGATCGTTTAGCCAAATGTTAGTCGATTGACGTTGGTAATTTTCACCCAAGCTCATCCTAAATCACAATTTACATTTGGTACTCACAAGTTGGACCAGCTGTGATTTCTTCAAAAAAGAAATTTTCATCCTTAATCTTTAATTTCTAAACATAAAGGTTAGTTATTTGTGACTTATAATCTGTTTTGAGTTCGTATTTTAGTTAGATTGTGGTATATTTTGGTAGGATTAAAGTTTGACCTTCGATTTTTTCAAGAAAAATGTAACGTGTGATGCTCTTTTGTTAATATGTGTTCTGATTGTGGTAATATTTTTGTTCTGATTTTGTTGTGAAGCATATATAATTAGGGTTTGTCTTACAATGTCGATTTATGATCGAGTTTTGTGAGATTTGTTTTTTTGGGTCTGATTTTGCCACTATGTAGATTTGAGGTCGAGTTATTGTTACTTTTTGTTACTAGTACTTATTGTTGGTTTGATTTTGGTACATTTATGACCTAGATATGTTGATTTTGGTACATGCATGACCTAGATAGTTTTTGTGATTGTTGGTTTGTTACAATGTGGATCTATGCACTACTGATGTTAATTCTTGATGCATGACCTACATATATGCATAAAGTTGGACCTTTTGTGCTAAAATGACCTTTTGTGCTTTTGGTAAAGTAACATAGAATGTACCTTTATAGTGATAAAAGATGGACCTTTTGTTCTTGTTTTGTTTCTTTTTAAATTGTCAATAAAAGAAAGAGAAAAGTATAAGAATATGGATAGAATATGACATAGTTGTTGGATGGTGTGTCTTTGTCACTTTATTAGACAAACACATAGATCAAGAGTTGAAAACTTCTCTTAGTTTTAGACAACCAAAAAACTCTCACTTTTTGTTGAACTTATCAATGTCTTTTGTTGAATAAATGAAAATAAACATTAATAATTTACTTGTTTGTACTGTTTTGGTTGTAATAATAATAACAATGAACTGTTTTGATTTTAATAATACTATTCTTTGCATATAGGTATGAGTGGGTTTACATATATAACTTTAAAATTCTATCATGGTGGGACCTTATTGTATGATGGTGAAGATGCAAGATATGTGGCTGGTTTAATGAATGAAGATTTTAATGTTGATGTGGATAATGTTTCTTATTTTAAGATGAAGGATTATATTAGAGAACTTGAGTATAGCCCTAATTGCAAATTTAGTATAAGGCTACCAATAGTTGCATTTTAGGTGACATAGACAATGATGCTATTCTATTAACAGTATGCAAGACTTTGCAAAATGGTGTTGTTTTGGATGTATATGTGCACATGGCTGAGGAGAAATCTTGTGATGCTTTTTATAAAGATATGAGGCCTACTGAAAATAGTGTTGGTATAGAAATAGAGGGTAAGGAAGTAGGTGAGCCTTATTTTAAAAAGGTGGTTGGTGCATCTTTAAATACTGCCTCAAATATTACTTCCACATCAAATCAAATTGCTCCAAATACTGTTGATCCTTCAGATTTAGTAGATCATCAAATTGATTCATCAGATTCTGATGATAATGACTATTCTATAAAAAGATTTGATGAATCTAGTGATGATAGTACAAAATCTGAAAATGACAACAACAACAACAACAACAAACCCAGTGTATTCCCACTTAGTGGGGTCTGGGGGGGGTAAGATGTACGCAGTCCATACCTCTACCTCTGATGAAGTAGAAAGGCTGTTTCCGAAAGACCCCCGGCTCAAGTCACGAGATATCACACAAACACATAGTACAGCACAGAAGCAGATGACATAACATAGATACGGCACCCATAAGGAATATAAAACAGAGTAAAGCAGGAATGCAGGAATATACAGCGGAGGAAAGCACACATATTCGTAATAAACATGGAACACGGAACACGGAACATTGAATACGGAATCATAACAGGAATACCCCCCACCAATTTATTCCCTACACTAGCGACCCGAACTGGCCCTAATCCTCTGCCGTAATTCGCATCTTCCATACCTTCCTATCTAGGGTCATGTCCTCGGTGAGCTGTAACTGTTCCATGTCCCGCCTAATCACCTCACCCCAGTACTTCTTCGGTCTACCCCTACCCCGTCTAAAACCATCCAACGCTAGCCTCTCACACCTACGGACCGGGGCATCCGTGCCCCTCCTCTTCACGTGTCCAAACCATCTCAATCGTGCTTCCCGCATCTTACACTCCACTGAAGTCACACCAACCTTCTCCCGGATAGTCTCATTCCGAACTCTATCCCCTCGGGTCAGTCCACACATCCAGCGCAACATCCGCATTTCTGCCACCTTCATTCTTTGGATGTGGGAGTTCTTAACTGGCCAACACTCCGCTCCATACAGCAAGGCCGGATGGACTACCACCCTATAGAATTTGCCTTTAAGCTTGGGCGGCACCTTCTTATCACACAGCACCCCCGATGCGAGTTTCCACTTCATCCATCCCGCCCCAATACGGTGCGAGACATCCTCGTCAATCTCACCGTTACTCTGGATCACGGACCCGAGATACTTGAACTTATCCCTCTTCCCTACCTCCTGTGCTTCTAGCCTCACTACTACCTCATTCTCCCGCCTCACGTCATTAAACTTACATTCCACATACTCTGTCTTGGTTCTGCTCACCCTGAACCCTTTAGACTCCAGAGTTTGCCTCCACAACTCTAATTTGTCATTCACACCCCCTCGAGTCTCATCTATCAGGACTACATCGTCTGCAAAAAGCATACACCACGACACCTCCCCTTGGATACGCCGCGTCAACACATCCATTACTAACGCAAACAAAAAGGGACTAAGAGTAGATCCCTGGTGCAATCCTGTCAGGACAGTGAAATGCTCTGAGTCTCCTCCCGCCGTCCTCACCTGGGTTTTCGCTCCCTCATACATATCCTTAATTACTCTGATATATGCCTGCGGTACTCCACTCACCTCCAGGCATCTCCAAAGTACTTCCCTGGGGACTTTGTCGTACGCCTTTTCCAGGTCGATGAACACCATGTGCAGATCCTTCTTCCTCTCCCTATACTGCTCCACCAACCTCCGTACCAGGTGGATTGCCTCCGTCGTCGAGCGGCCGGGCATAAATCCGAACTAGTTTTCCGAGATAGACACTATCCGTCTCAGCCTCACCTCGACCACTCTCTCCCAGATCTTCATAGAGTGACTCAGTAACTTAATCCCCCTATAGTTATTGCAACACTGAATGTCCCCCTTATTCTTATAGAGGGGGATCATGGTACTCCACCTCCACGCCTCGGGCATCTTTGCCGTCCTGAAAATTTCATTGAACAATGCAGTCAACCACCTTACACCAGCCTCTCCAACGAACTTCCAAAACTCCACCGGTATCTCATCCGGCCCCGTCGTCCTACCCCTTCGCATCCTGCGGACTGCCTGTCTAACCTCGTCTACCTTAAAACGTCTACAATAGCTAAAATCCCGACACTCCCCTGAGTGCTCCAGTTCCCCTAACACAATAGCTCTGTCCCCCTCGTCATTCAAGAGCCTATGAAAGTACGACTGCCATCTCTTCTTTATGTGGCCGTCCTCCACCAACACTCTACCGTCCTCCCCCTTAATGCACCTCACCTGATCGAGGTCACGACCCTTCCTCTCCCTAGCCTTAGCAAGTCGGAACAACTTTTTCTCCCCTCCTTTCCTCTGTAACCCTGCATACAAGCTCTCAAAAGCGGCCGTCTTAGCTGCCGTGACCGCTGAGGAGGTAAAATAACTGAGGGTTGAGCAAACGACTTTCTTGAGGAAGAAAAGAAGGGAGAGAATTCCTACAGACAATCATGAAGTCCCTTGTGGTCAAGCTGGACCAGATATAAGATTTGATGAGACTGTCCAGTGAGAAATAATTTGAAGGAAGGTTAGGGGGTGATGAACCATATTATGGTAGTTCTGATCCTGGCAGCTATGAAATGGATACAAATTCTAGTTGTCTTGAAGAAAGAGATAACATGAGATTGAGCCTGTCTAGAAGAAGAAGAAGAAGAAGAAGAAAAGTTATGACTGATAGTGTAAAGTATGATCCTGATAGTCTTTTGCAAGTGTGAAAGAGTTTAGAGAGACAGTGACTAAGTATGCAATTCAAAAAAGGGTTCAAATTGAAAGTATGTAAATGAGCCAAATAGAGTTAGGGTGAGATGCATCAAGGAAAGCTGTAGGTGGTTATTGTATGCAAGTCTTGATTTTAAGTCCAATAACTTTGTTATTATGACTTATATTCCAGTGCATAATTGTGAAAGGGCCACCAGAAATTACTTGTGCAACACTAGATTTTTGGCCAAGGCTATGAGAGGGGATGTAATTGACCAACCTAACATTAGAATTTTTAAATTACAACAATTAATTAGAAAGAAGTTTAAGCTACATGTAGGTAAGACAACAACTAGGGGAGTGAGAGCTAGAATTTTGAATGAGATTATGAGTGATCATATTCTAGAGTATGGTAGAATTCTTGACTATAAGGATGAATGTTAAAGTCCAATCCGGGGAGTACTTGTGTGGTTAAACTTGGTGAAGCTAATGAGCTTGGTAGGCCACTGTTTGAGGCATTCTACATTTGCTTTGAAGCAATTAAGATGGCATTCAGGTCATGTAGAAAATTCATAGGTGTGGGTGGTTGTTTCTTAAAGGAAGTATGTAGGGGTCAGCTGCTGGTTGCTATGGCTAAGGATGGAAACAACCAAATGCTTCCACTTGCTTGGGCTATAAGAGAATAAAATTTCATGGAGCTGGTTTTTCTCTCTCTTACAAGATAATCTGGGACTAGGAGATGGAAATGGTTTCACTATTATGTCAGACGTGCAAAAGATATTCTTTTATTAACTCTTTTTTTATTACAATTTATATTTCATTTTGGGAAAAAATCTATTTATGTATGCTTTTGCTTTTACTAATAACATTCATATTTTTAGGGACTTGATTTTGACTGTTAAGGAGTTGTTACCAGGCTGTGAGGAAATAATGTGTACTAGACATATCCTAGTAAATTGGTCAAAGGATTGGAGGGGTCTTCAAAGGAAGATGACATTTTGGAAGTGTGCTAGAAGCACTTTTGAAGCTGAATTCAGGGAAAATCTGGCAGAATTGTCTAAAATTGGTAAGAACATTGTTACTGATCTACTTTACTATAATAAAGAGTATTGGTGTAAGGTTTATTTTAATTGTCAAGTCAAGTGTGATTTTATAGACAACAACCTCTGTGAAAGTTTTAATTCATGGATTTTAGCAGCAAGGCATAAGAGTATTATTAGTATACTTGAAGAGATAAGAGTCAAGGTCATGACTAGGCTATCCAAGTTAAGTGAATTTCCAAGAACTTGATTCAGTAATTTCTCTCCAATGTCAATTAAAGTGTTAGGGGAAAATATTGATAAGTCAATGAATTGTACCATAGAGTTCAATGGAGTAACAGGTTATGAAGTTATGGATGGATATAAACAAAACACTGTGTGTTTGTCAAAAAGGGAGTATAGTTGTAGATCTTGAATGTTGAAGGGGATACCATGTCAATATGCCTTAGCTGCAATGTTGCATAAGCAATATGACCCACTAGATTTCATTGATCCATGCAACTCTAAAGAGAAATACAAGTCCACTTACTCACATTTCATGCAACCAATGAGTAATATGTCACTGTGGCCTGTATCTACAAACCTATTTGTCGCTCCACCAAAGATAGAGAAGATGCCAGGCAGGCCAAAAAAGAAGAGAATAAAAGAATCTGGTAAAAGCAAGAATTCTGAGAAATTGCCTAGAACTGGAGTTACTATGACATGTTGTGAATGCCATGCTAAGGGTCACAACAAAAGAGGTTGTCCTATGAAGAGAAGTGGTGGTGATGTTGCTACTCCAAAGACAGCAAGTGCTGCGGAATCATCATGCTAAAAAAAGAAAGGGGTAGACCAAAGGTAATTTATCTATTACTGTGTAGTTTACTATGTTTATAACCATCCAATACATTTATGTTACCTTTCTAAAAAAAATAACCATCTAATACATATCCTTATCTTTTGTTTGTTAGAAACAAACAAATACTAATGAAGAACCTGCGGTAAAGAGAGGGAAAGAAAGACCTAGAAAAGCACCAGTTCTATTTGTTAGTATTGATTTTGCAACAAAACCAAACTATGGAGGAAGAGCAACACATGCTGAACCATTTCCATCTGTTGGTACTGATTTTGCAACAACACCAAACTATAGAGGAAGAGCAACACATGCTGAACCAGTTCCATCTGTTGGTATTGATTTTGCACCACCACCAAACTATAGAGGAGGAGCAACACATGCTAAACCATCTACAACACCAGAAGTCCCTCCACACAATGCTGGAGTGTCATCAAGAACTAAAAGTGGCAGAGGAAGGGGTAGAGGAAGTGGTTATTCACTTGAAAGTTGGTTTACCTGTTCTCAAGGTAGTACAACACATGATGCTTCAAATTTTGCACCAAGAGAGATTGTTGTTGCAACTAGAGGAAGGCAAAAAGGGGTTGGAAACACAAGTCAATATAAAAGACCAATAATGACTGAAATGAATGTGTTTCAAGCTGAAAATGACTTCACAACCATTAATGTAAGTGAAAACATTCATAGTGCTTGTGTTCTTTTCTTATAATGTCTTGAACTTAAACAATCCCTTTTTGTAGCTTGGGCTGCCAAGTAGGAGAATAGTGTCCACTAGACCTAAGCAAGTAATGAAATCAGCAGTTTTATCTGGAGATATTGGGTTCAAACCTTCAAGTGGATTGAAGTGGAAAGGCAAGCAAGCAATCACAACAAGAAGGCTCCAATAAATAAGATATCAATTAAGGCCTTCAAACAATGCAACCATGCATATCTTATCCTCTTTACAACTCCGAGACCCTTGGAAACTCTAATCGTCTGTTGATTACTAATTTGGTGTCAATTAGCTACTTTTCTTGTATGAAACAATGAATCTACTATTTTGATCCCACAAAGACAATATTTTGGATCTTTTAAGCTGTTATTTTTGTCACTCGTGAATGTCTTATATAAATGTACTGATATTCAGTCTCTTACTTGAATGCAATGTTAATTTTGCTTCTCTTCTTTCAAATTGCAAGTTTCGTTTGTTGCTTCTTTTTGATTATTTACACAATAATTCAGAACCCTCTTTATCATAAAGAAAAGAGTGTAACAATACCAAAATAAGATCAAAGTAAAGTCACATTACCACAAAATGATGATCTATTACATACTTCGGTAGCTTAGCATAGCAAATTGCAATTTCATTTCTACACAAAATGAGTCCTTACTACATACTACAACAACTTAATTAGTCTGTTCTTCATGTTGCCAAATTGCATAACAAAACTAACAACAACAACACCTACACATATAATCATACAACAAAGGAGTTTTCCAGTAAAGTTACATGCTTTTTTCTTCTTTTTTTCCATCTTCATTCTCTTATCTTTCAAATCGCACTTACAATTCCCTTTCAAATTATCCATCACATTCTCATCCACTCCATTCTTCATATTTGAACGACTTGTCTTGATGTTGAGACTTTGAAATTTAGTCTGCATATTTTCAAAGTCAATTTCCTGTTTTGACTCCAAATCATCTAAATTCATGTTGATGGGATTATGACGCTGAGTCTTCAAGCTTTCAAGCTTATTCAATTGCATCTTAACACTCTCGTAATTCTTTTCTAGCTCATTAATCTTGTTCACCAATCTTAGAAGAATAAATTTCAATCTTTTGTCAACTCATTCCAAGTCTCTCCATCTAAAATAATTACAATTTGTAGCCTAAAAATTAAGAACATAAAAGTAAATCTTTACACCAAGATCAACATTAACAAATTAACCAAGAATCAACACAAACCTCATAATGAGGACACGCCCAAAATCTTCTATCGGGATTGCGATATGACTAAGACGTCTGCATTTGCAATAAAATTGCATGTTTACATCGCACTTCAACATTGATCATTGGATCAGTCTCATCCATACACAACTTATTCAACTCGTATTTTCTTATTTCTAATCATAAAATTTTAGAAAGAGAAAACATGAAAACTTCATTAATGGAGATGAAAAACTTCATTAATGGTACTGAAAAACTTCAAATTTTGGATTAATCATAAATGGAGAAATCAGATTTACATTAACATACCGAAAATTAGAACTTTAATAACGACATTATATGGATTAAACATAAGAAATTTACACAAAAATTACCTTTGTCTTCCCAAATCAAAGAGAAATTCGAAGAATAATAAAATTTTGAAGAAGAATTGCAGAGGAAGAAAAAGCCATTGAGTTTCTTCTTCAATGGAGGATGAAGGGTTTAAATAAAGAATTTAATTTTTAATTTGTTTTGGACAAGTGGCGAGTATTTATTGGACAAAGAGACATAAAAATGGACTTCATGTGCCATTAGCATTTTCATGCACGCTTTGTGACACGGAGGCTCCATGTAGGCAGTCAAGGGTGTAAATAATACACTTTTATTTAGTTCAGAGGGTAATAGGGCCCCCTGAAGTTGAGGTGTGTCACAGCTTTTTTGGGGTAGTTCGGGGGGGGGGGGGTAACAGGTTATTTTCTCTTTTTTAATTAAAAAGACCAAAATAGCCGTTTTTGGGTCCAAACAACCATATAGCCGTTGGGCACAACGACTATTTTTGGCCCAACGGTCAAATTTTAGATTAAAAAAAATATGTATAATCGGGCTAGGCTGGTTAACCGGCGGGACATGATGGTTTTGGTTCGGGCCGGGTTAACCAGGCCCAAAAAAAAATTGGCCTAGACCGAAATCCGAAACCATACAGCCCGGAGGCTGATCGGGTCGGGTCAAACTGACCCATTTGACACTTTTAGTAAAATATATTACATTCATGCATATAGAATGTCTCTACTTTAATCTATTTGTGTGGATAATAAGGGGTTGTTCGATAGAGTGTATTAAAAAGAACGACAAAGGGTCAAAACTACCCCTGAACTATATGAAATGGAGCAAACATATCCTTCGTTAATTTTTTGGCTCAAAAATACTCCTCCGTTAAATATTTAGCTAAAAAATATCCCTCTATCTAACGGAATGCCACCAAGCATGCCACACGTATAAAATAAAGCCCCATAATCAATCCATGTCAGCGTCCACATGAAAAATTTCCCATTTAACCCATTAGCCTTAGCCTGCTGAACAACCATCAACCCAAATTTGATCCATTTAATATCCAACCCAATCCAAGAGCCAAATAACCCAACTGATACACCGCCTTGCATTTGATCAGTTGTTTGAATCTCCTCAAACGAACATGGTCAACTGATATTTTGGTTTGTGCTTCTATCGAAGGATAAACATGAAGGTTTCCTCGAGAATCATTGTTTATAGATGAGGTACAATACCAATTGGGATCAGAAGTGAATATGAGGAAAATTCTAAATGAAGAATGTCATTTGATTTTGCCGCATCATTAAGTATTCTTACGAAAATTCAAATCAGAGTCTCTAGTGCTATTGATCAAGTCATGTCGAAGGAGTTAAACACAAATTAAGGATTTTTAGTGTTATTACTTGGATGAGCTTCAATAACAATGTGACAAGTTAGTTTGTGACCGTGTTGCAAGTCGAAGAGAATCTGTAGCTAAGATCGAAGTTTGTGAGAATTTTTTGATGAAATGTATTGTAGTAGTTCAATATAATTGGTGCTTCCAACATGACGTGGGCATGTGTAAAGGTAATTTGCTAGTAAATAGGGGAATACTGCTGGCTAACTTGCTTGATACAGGAAAAGTAACTTTGTCACTGGTGAATATTTGCCGCAAGGATGGTGTGGTTGAAGACTTTACTACTCATGGCATATGATTTTGGATTCACAATTTGAATTTAGGAAAATTATGTGATCCATCGAGGAAGCAAAGGGCGATGAATAATGTTTCTTGGGTTGGATTTTTGGCTCTTCGGTCTTAAATGGGTCAAATTTGGGTTGATGGTTGTTAAGTAGGCTAATGAATTAAATGAGGAATTTTTCATGTGGATGCTGACATGGACTGGCCATGTGTTTTTTTTATACATGTGGTATGCTTGGTGGTATTTCCTTAGAGAGAAGGGTATTTTTGAGCCAAATATTTAACAGAGGGATATTTTTGAGCCAAAAAACTAACGAAGGGTATTTTTCTCCATTTCATATAGTTTAGAGGTAGTTTTGGCCCTTTTCCGTAAAAAGAATAATAGTTGCATTAGTTGTGTCTACTATTAATATCTTGTTTAATATATTTTTTAAATTTACGTATAACTAATACAAGCATTAGTTATACACTCTATTGTGTATTAAGATGTATATTATCAATACCACAATTTTTATGCATTAGTAATACAAAACACTTCAACACATGCATTAACTTAGTAAATGACACAATTATCTTTTAATTTCTTTAGATATTTCCGTCTTTTTGCTCATTTTCTTTGTACTTTCTCTCTTTCTTTTTATATCTAGTTGTTGATTGTTTTGGTTATCAATGAAAATCATTGGCATAGCAGAGAAGTGCAACCACATTTTACAAAAAATCTCGATTTCTCTAATATCTCATTAGATGCCAACTCGTAACAGGTTTTCCAACCCGAGAATGAAGTCACTATGGAAAAGCAACGGTAGTCTTCAACAACAACTTATTTTGAGTCCATTTACTTTCACTCTGATAAATAATTTACTTTCACTCTGATAATTGTTTTTAAGAATAATGCCTCTAAGAGTACATATATGCAAAAAGAAAGTCGGAGAATCCAAATTGAACTACAATCAAACAAATTTGAAATTTCTACACAGTTGTTGTTGCCGCCTACCTCTTTTTCCACTTGAAAAAAGAGTGTACAAAGCTAGAAAGGATATTTTTTAAAATAAATATTATTTTATAAAAATTATATTTTTTATATTATTAATAATACATCAAATCGATCAGTGTGTAAAAAATATTGACTGCATAACTAATATTAATATACCTAATACAAGAATTATTAATAAAAACATTATTAATATACCATTAGCATCATTCTTACACGCTCTAAAGTGTATAATAGATGTTGAATGAATTGTTACGGTGATAAGCATTCCTCTATTACAATATTAAAAGATTTTGAGTTTGATGCGGTTGAAAATGAATTCATAAAGATCTTATTGAATTATCTTTGAATTAGTGAATTATACTCTCATTTTGATTTTCGTCCTTCAAGAAGTTTCATGAGGACTAATGTCTTCTGAGTAAAGGTCACGTTCATTAAAAAATTAATAATTAAACATAATATATAGTTTACTATAAACTCTTCTTATTTAATAAATATTTTTTGAAATTGAACACTATTAAAAAATAAACTTCAAAGATATAGTTCTTTTTTGTTTCTAAGGTATTCCCACAACCAACAGTCGTGAGACTAATCCTCCATTCTTACGATCAGCATTACTAGTTTAAATATATAGTTGAAATAACATATTTCTAGTTTTTATCTTAAATATATTTTTCAGGTGACAATTATTTTAGAATAATTTTTTTTTTTATTAAGATGACACTTACTTTAAGACAAAGCATTATAACTTACTCTTAAACTGATTATTTTAATGTGAAGTTGAATCAATCAAACCTAAAATTAATACCTAGTACTCCCTTTCTTCAGTTTTATTTATCCATCACTTCAAAATAGTTTTTCAACAATTTTTTTTTCACGTTTTATCTTTATTATTATTATTTATTTATTCTTTAAATATTTTTTAAGATCGTAATGTATTGGTTGGAAAAAATAAATACCGATATTTCCTCGACTCGATACCTCCTAAGAGAATATTTAATAGGTTTATTAATTATATTTTGAAATATAAGTTTTAATTAAATTGAAAAAAAGTGCTAACTAAAACGAAGTGGAGGAGTAGTATATCTTTTTGTAGTTTTTACCATTGAAAGAAAATAAATAGACATAATCTTTCATTCATGTTGTCAGTGACAAGTCCCAAATATTTGACCCTCTGTATGCATTATGCACCACGTATATTTTGTCTGTCTTCTTACAGTTCCAGTAAGAGGAAAAAGTGGTAGTGACAGTAGTTATAGACAAACTTCTTGAAATCAAAGCACAGATATACTAATGGATATTCGATTATCATTCAGAAACATTTCTTCTCATGGTGTATGGTCTTCTCCAAGAACTCAAAAGGGTCTTAAACCTTGCTGTTCACGAAAAGATTCTCAGCAAAATGGTGATTCCAACACCAATTCAGGTTGGGTATTTTATACTTAATTTGAACATTCATTGGTATTTGTCTTGACCCTTTTCTTGATTTTGTTTAAATTGTTGTCTTTTAGTTGCATATCAGTAGCTTTAGTCCATTTTCTTGATGTTGTGCTTGGCCTTTTTCTTGATATTGTTGAAATTGTTGTCCTTTAGTTGCATATCAGTAGCTTTAGTCCATTTTCTTGATGTTGTTGAGAGTGTTGGTCTTTAGTTGTATATCAGCAGCTTTAGTCCATTTTCTTGATGTTGTGTTTCACCTCTTTCTTGATATTGTTGAAAGTGTTGCCAAATTGTTGTTCTTTAGTTGCAATTAAGTAGCTCTAGACAGCAGAATATTGATTCAAACAGCAAGTCAGATTGGGTATTTCACTTCAGTATAATTTTTCTTTTTGAATCATTGATTTTTGACTTGACCCTTTTCTTCATTTTTGTTGAATTGTTATCCTTTAGTTGCATATCAGTAGTAACTGGCTCGATCCTATTCTTGATGTTGTTGAAGTTGTTGTCTTTTAGTTGCAGTAGTTTTCGGCCATTATCTGTAGTAACTGGCTCTTCCCTTTTCTTGCTGTTGTTGAAATTGTTGCTAAATTGTTGTTCTTTAGTTGTTTATTAGTAGCTTTAGACCATTTTCACTAGTAACTGGTTCGCCCCCTTTCTTGTTATAGTGAAAACTGCCTCAAAGTTCTGGTCTTTTAGTTGCAATTCAGCAGCTTTAGACAGCATGTGGTGATTCCAAACAGCAAATTAGGTTGGATATTTCACTTCAGTATAAAATATTTTGAACATTTGTTGATATATAGCTTGACCCTTTTCTTGATGTTGTTGAACTTATTGTCTTTTAGTTGCATATCAGTCGTTTTCTATCATTTTCACTAGTAGTTGGCTCGACCTTTTTCTTGTTATAGTGAGAACTGCTGCAAAGTTCTAATCTTTTAGTTGCAATTCAGTAGCTTTAGACAGCAGAATGGCCATTCATTGATATATGGCGTGATCCTTTCTTGATTATGCTGAAATTGTTGCCCTTTTGTTGCATAACAGTAGTTTTCAACCCTTTTCTTGATCTTGTGCTTGACCTTTGGCTTGATGTTGTTGAAATTGTTGTTCTTTAGTTGCAATAAGTAGTTTTAGGCCATTTTCACTAGTATCTAGCTTGACCCTTTTCTTGTGATAGTGAGAACTGCTGCAAAGTTCTAGTCTTTTAGTTGCAATTCAGTAGCTTTTGACAGCAGAATGATGATATAGCTTGACCCTTTTCTTGATGCTATTGAAATTGTTGTCCTTTAGGTGCATATCAGTAGTTTTCGACCACTTTCACTAGTAACTGGCTCAATCCTTTTTCTTGTTAGAGCAAAAAATGCTTCAAAGTTCTAGTATTTAGTTGCAATTCAGTAGCTTTTGACAAAGTCATTGATATAGGTCTTGGAACCTTTTCTTGATGTGTTGAAATTGTTGTTCTTTAGTTGCATATCAGTAGCTTTAGGCAATTTTTATTAGTCACTGGTTCATTCCTTTTCTTGTTGTAGTGAAAGTTGCTGCAAAGTTCTATTCAGCATCTTTTTGTGGCATTCATTGATATATAGCTTAACCCTTTTTTTGATGTTGGTAGCCAAATTATTGTCCTTAGTGCATATAAATAGCTTTCGAACATTCACTAGTAACGGTTTAATTCTTTCTTGTTATAGTGAGAGCTGCTGCAAAGTTTCAGTCTTTTAGTTGCAATTCAATATCTCTTTTTGACCGTTCATTGATTGATGGTGTTGGAGTTGCCAAATAATTGTCCTTTAGTTGCAGATCAGCAGCTTTCAACCATTCACTAGTAACTGGCTCGGCCCTTATCGTTGTTATAGTGAAAACTGCTGCAAAGTTGTAATCTTTTAGTTGCAATTCAGTATCTTTAGACCAGTCCTTTATTTCCAGAACCGGTTATTATTGAGTATCAGGAACAAATCTCATTCTCTGTGATTTCCAAAAGTTTGAACTGCTTCTAAGACACCGTGGAAGTCACTAATTGTAGGTTCGATTAATAGATAATCCATAGAAAACACTGCTTATCTAAGCTCTCTAAGAATGCCTTCTACAATTCTGAAGCTTCTCTGGCAGTGGTTTTCAAAGAATACCATCTGTTTTATTGAATGGCTGGGGTATCCAACAAAAAAAGGTAAATTACAATAACCTCCTTTCTTGTTTGCGACTGTGGTATAGAGCCTGCCTCTAGATTTGGACCCCATTACAGTAACTGCCTCGAAATGTTTTAGTGATTACTTGTTTGGTCTTTGCTAAATGAATAACTTTATCAGGGAAAGGTGAAGCGGCAATGTACTAAAAAGAGTGTCACTTTCCTAATGTTACCTATAAACGCGATCTTCTCCTTTCTTCTTTCCAGTAATTAATTCTTCTATGCCATAAACAATGTGATGGCATTATCAACCTTGGCACCCTTTTCTATTTGGTTGGTAGCTTCGCTAATGTAAAAGCACCAAGAGGGTGCTCAAGAAAACTGTGCAAAGTTTCTGCCTGTTACATTTGCATAGAATCCCGAAGCTCCAAAATACTATCAATGTGATGTACATCATTTCATTCTATACCAAAAGTTTAATTACTTTAAGCATCAATTGTTCAAATAAAAACTGTTTTTTTCTTTCATTTGTACATCTATTGATTCTTTCTAGCCATACTGTCCATAAGATGCATACTCTAATCATCCAAAAAAGGCTTCATCTGTTTCTCCATCTTTTGTCCTTCTTAGCTTTGCCTCCTTCAAGGTCCTAGACATAACCCATTGTACGCAAACAAGTTGAGCAGCATGCAGTCGTGCACTAGATTGCCTGACTTCCCAGTAATGCAGCATTGTGATTGGAAGGTGCTTTTACAAATGGAACATCTATTGCACAAATTACAACCCCTAGCAATTGTCCTGTGTGAGTTAGCTTCTTTAGAGGCAAGCCTTCCAAACAGCGAATTTCTAGAGTGCTTTTGTGTTCCAGGTCATCTTTAATGGCCATTTTTTTTCTCATTATCAAACTTCGCTATTCTACAATTTATACTGTTTTGAGTGTCCCCTTCCCTGATTGTAATCATTATTTACGACCAGCAGTTCGAGGATTCCCTTATTGTTCATAGGCATTAGTTTAGGGTACCTAGGAATCTTTGGTCAGTAGGAGTCCTTAGAAACTGTTCGGTGGTATAATCTTCGACAGACATGATACTGACCAATTCAATTGGCACATCTATCAAGTACATCTACTATGTTGTTGCATGCTGCCTATTATAAGCTTCCTCTGTGAGGGTGTTTATCATGACAAATGGCTCTACTATGTTGATTAGTGGTAATAGGTGTTCTATTGGCTCATGGAATGTTAGCCATGAGTCGGAAGCACGTAAACTTGAAAGAGATTGAGAGGCCCTCTTACTACTAAAGAGATTCTGGTGAGGTGACTTGAGGGAAAACCAGTAGAGATACACACATCCCCCAGAGGAATATACTGAGATAGCGGTGTTCCCTTCTCATAATGAGATGTATGGTTCCTAGTTGTACTGGTTTTGAACTGGTCTTTCTGCAGTTTGGATTCTGTAGGAAATCTGACTGGAGCTCCATCCATTATTTCTACTGGTTAGGCTGGTCTACCCAAGAGGAGACTAAGCACATTATGAAGAGTTTGATTGAAAGAGCTCATGTGATGGGGGAAAACAGAATTGCAATTTGGGTGTTTTATTGGGAGAAAATAGTGCACATTAATAATATTCACGAATCATGATATAGGAATAAAAATGGACACCAACATGAGGTAATCAACAAGAATAAAAAGTGAGAAACAAGGGCACAAGATTTTGACGTGGAAAATACTTGTCAATAGGGAAAGAGACGGCCTGATAGGAGCAAACCAGTATCACTGTTATCATAAATAGAATGCAAGTTAGAATTCAAAAGTTAGTTAAGTACAGTGTGCTTCAGAACAGTTAGTTGAGTTTGTTAGCTGTAACTGTTTAGTTAGTTAGAATAGCTGGTCAACTTGTATTTCTATTAATAGGGCATGTAATCATTCAGTTACAATCATGATATGAAATAAACCCAATTCCTTCTCTCTCAATTCTCTCTCTCTCTCTCTCTTTGTTTCTTCGTTCTTCTGAGATTGTATCCTCGAGTTAATTCCTGGGCAATCAACTCGATCCTCGAATCCTTGTGATTCCTGCAATCGAGTAACATTGGTATCAGAGATTGACTATCCTTGGCATCAATGGTGAAGGGAGCTCGAGTAACTGGTGAATCGAGTAACGAAAACCCTAATGCAGAAATTGGGGATTTGCGTGAAATGATGCAAAATCTGATAACAGCGGTGGGACATCTAGCTGGGAAGGTCTCATCCTTGGAGAAATTAGATCACACAGTGATGGAATTAAGGAAGCAGCTAGCTGGTGATAATCGAAGAAACACTGTTCCATTGAGGAATGAAGGAGATTCTGATCAAGGTGAGAGGGTCGAATTGCATAGGGAAAGAGAATGGAGTCTTGGCAATTGCAATAACTCTCAATTTCATAATTGTCCTAAATTCCATCATTCAAGCTTCAATCGATGGTCAAGAATGGAATTCTTGAAATTCAATGGAGATGATTTGAGATCTTAGTTGTTTAAGATTGAACAGTTCTTTTCTATGGAGAATGTAGCGGCATAAGAAAAAGTGACAATTGCTTCTATGCAGTTGGAAGGGGAAGCCATCCAATGGCATGTGTCTTTTATGAGATATAGACAGTATTTGCAGACAATTGGTTGGAAGGAGTATGTTGGAGCTTTGGGTGGGAGGTTTGGCACTGACTTTGATGATCCTATGGAGGAAATAAAAAAGATCAGACAGACGGGAAGTGTAAGGGAGTATCAAGCAACCTTTGAGAGAAGTTTGACAAGGGTAAATCTCTCAGAAGAGAATGCTATCAGTTGTTATATTGGAGGTTTAAAACCTGAGTTAAACATTGCCGTGAAGATCACTATTCCTTCCTCACTTTCCCAAGTGTACAAAAATGCAAGAATGCAAGAAGCATATCAAAATGCTATGAGACAACCAGCAGCTGTGCAGTCTCAGATTAATGCAAGGAGGATTGCAGATCAGAAAAATAGCAATAACAAACCTCTTTTGCCTACACCTGGTAACTATAATCCCCAATTTTTCTAAGGGAGTGAACAGAAGGACTTTGAGCATAGAAGAACTAAATGACAAAAGGGCAAAGGGATTGTGCTACTTCTGCAATGAGAAGTATATACCTGGACATAAATGCAGCACCTCCAAGCAATTGTATTTGTTGGAAATAGATAAAACGGAAGAAATGGAGACATTAGTTGAAGAACACAATAGAGAAGTACAAGAGGAACATGTTGATCCACTGGAATTGGTACAACCTGTAGAACACATGGAGATTTCTATGCATGCCTTGAATGGATCTTTAGGATTTAGAACCTTGAAGGTGACTGGTTATCACTCTAAAATGAGATTGTATAGACTAATTGATACTGGGAGCTCTCACAACTTTATAGATCTTGAACTAGTCAGAAAATTGGGATGTGAAGTAAGATCTATTAACCCTAAGGTAGTGGCGGCTGCAAATGGAAGTATGAAAGTGGATAAAATGACTACTATCACTTGGTTGTTGCAAGGTGCTGAATTCTGTGCTGATTTCTTATTGTTACCTCTGGGATCTTGTGGAGTTGTATTGGGAGTTCAATGGTTGTTGACTCTAGGTGATATCAAGTTGAATTTTAGAAACTTAATAATGGAATTCTAGCACAAAGGGAGAAAACATCTACTTAGAGGGTCCGACAGTCAAATGTTAACTCCTAGTGCTGGAAAATTGGCAAAGCACACAGGAATGCAATCTCAGTTGTGTATGATTCATGTGATCCCTCAAGGAAGTGATGAAGCAAAGTGGTATCCAGCAAAATCTGATAATGATCGAAAGGAAGATCCTACAATATTAGAGGTATTATCAGAATTTGCTACATTATTTGAAGAACCTGTTAACCTACCACCATCTAGAGGTATATTCGATCATAGAATTGTATTGCAATCTGGTATTGAGCCTGTGAATAAGAGACCTTACAGGTATCCTTCGGTTAAGAAGGATATCATTGAAAACATGGTGCATCAAATGATAGACCAAGGGATCATTCAACCTAGTTGTAGTCCTTTTGCCTCACTTGTGGTGTTAGTAGGAAAGATGGTACATGGAGACTGTGTAGATTATAGAGACTTGAATAAGTTTACTGTGAAAAATAAATTTCCAATCCCTATTGTAGAAAATTTATTGGATGAACTAGGAGGATCCAAAATCTTCTCTAAAATTGACTTAAGGTTTGGATATCATCAATTGAGGATGGCGAAAGAAGATGTTCCTAAAACTGCTTTTAGAACTCACTCCGGACATTTTGAATACTTAGTCATGCCATTTGGATTGTCAAACGCTCCTGCAACTTTTCAAGGATTGATGAATTCGGTGTTTCAGAAGTTTTTAAGGAAGAATGTATTGGTCTTTTTTGATGATATTCTGATTTATAGTAAAACTATGGAAGAGCATGTAATACATCTGAGGTCTGTGTTCATGAAAATGGCAGAACATCAGCTATTTGCCAAGAAAAGTAAATGCTTTTTTGGTGTTCAGAGGATTGAATATCTTGGCCACTTTATTACTGCTGAGGGTGTATCTACTGATCCTCAAAAGATCCAAGCTGTCAGGAATTGGCCTGTTCCTACTACATTGAAACAATTAAGGGGTTTCTTAGGATTGGCTGGATATTACAGGAGATTCATACAAGGTTTTGGAATAATTTGCAAACCTCTAAAGGATTTGACAAAGAAGACAGATTTAAATGGAACTCTCTAACTCATGGTGCATTTGTACGATTGAAGGAAGCATTGACGCAATCACCCGTCTTAGCTTTACCTGATGCTAGCAAGATTTTTATTGTGGAAACTGATGCAAGTGGTTATGGCATTGGTGCTGTGCTTATGCAGGAAGGGCATCCTATAGCCTTTATTAGCAAAGCTTTATCTCCAAAACATGCTTCTCTATCAGTGTCTAATAGAGAATTACTAGCCATTGTGCAGGCTGTTACTAAATGGTCATAATATCTATTGCGTCAAAAGTTTATCATCAGAACTGACCTAAAGGCATTGAAGTTCTTGATGGAACAGAAACTGCATACCAATTTTCAGTTGTTGTGATTGACTAAATTGATGCCCTTTGACTACTCTATTGAATATAAAAGATGTGAAAATAAAGCAGCTGATGCCCTCTCAATGGTTACTGGTGCTGAGTTGCTTGCTCTTGTTATTTCTCCTGACAATATTGATCTATTCAATGCTATTGTAGACAGTTGGCATACTGATCCTGAACTAAATCAGCTAATTACAGATTTGCAGGCTGATCCTTCTTCTCATAAACAATTTACTTGGATGCAAGGCCAATTGAGAAGGAAAGGTAAACTGGTAATTGGTAAGGTACAGAATTTGAGGACTGATATCATTACTCTTTGGCATTCTGGAATTCATGGAGGTCATTCAGGGTTAGAAGTTACTCTCAAGAGGTTGTTGACACTGTTTTATTGGAAGAACATGAGAACTGAGGTGAAGGAGTTCATCCAAAAATGTGATGTATGCTAGAAAAATAAGTCAGATCTTGCTGCTTACCCTGATCTATTACAACCCCTGCCTATCCCTGAAGTTGTATGGTCTCAAATTAGCATGGACTTCATTGATAGTCTGCCTAAATCTCATGGTTATGAGGTCATATTAGTAGTGGTTGACAGATTGAGCAAGTATGGCCACTTCCTTCCCCTAAAACATCCTTATATAGCTCAATCAGTAGCTCAGGTGTTTCTTGACGATATTGTGAAATTGCATGGTTTTCCTGACGATATTGTGAAATTGCATGGTTTTCCTGATGCCATTACAAGTGATAGAGATGTTGTATTTCTTAGCTTTTTTTGGCAAGAGCTCCTTAGTCTTCGGGGTGTGCTATTGCATATTTCCACAGCCTACCACCCTCAATCCGATGGACAAACTGAGGTGCTTAACAGATGTCTTGAGACCTACTTAAGATGCTACTGTAGTGATGATGCTTCTAATTGGTTTGCCTGCTTACCTATGGCCGAGTATTGGTACAATACTTGTTTTCATTTTGCTATCCAGAATACTCCTTATGAGGCTTTATACGGGCGACCTCCTCCTCTACATCTTCCTTATATACCAGGGGAATCGACTTCTACTGAGGTGGACACTACATTACTTAATAGAGAGCTTAAGTTGCAGCTCTTGAAGCACCATTTACTCAGGGCTCAATTAAGAATGAAGCAACAGGCGGATTCGCATAGAAGCGATACACATTTTAAATTTGGTGACTGGGGCTATTTTAAAGTCCAACCATATAAGCAGGTTACTATCTCTAGTCACTCTACTCATAAGCTGTCTGCTAAGTATTATGGCCCCTTTCAAATCATCAAGAAGGTTGGACCTGTGGCCTACACTCTCTTGTTGCCTAGTTCTGTCAAAATCCATCCTACAGTGCATGTGTCCTTGTTGAAAAGATGTTATGAAGTTCCTTCTACTATCACTTGTCCTCCTACAGTGGATTTGGCTAATCCAAATTGTCCTCATCCTGAGTCTGCTTTGCAAAGAAGAATGGTCAAGAAGGGCAATAAGGCTGTTGCGCAGGTGTTAGTAAAGTGGCTTGATATTCCTACTAATGCAGCCACCTGGTAATTTGTTGATGTGTTGAAAGCTTGTTTTCCATCTTTTGATTCTTGAGGATAAGGATCTTGTATAAGGGGGCAGTACTGATATCATAAATAGAATGCAAGTTAGAATTCAAAAGTTAGTTAAGTACAGTGTGCTGCAGAACAATTAGTTGAGTTTGTTAGCTGTAACTGTTTAGTTAGTTAGCATAGCTGATCAACTTGTATTTTCTATTAATAGGGCATGTAATCATTCAGTTACAATCATGATATGAAATAAAAACAATTCCTTCTCTCTTAATTCTCTCTCTCTCTGTTTTTTCGTTCTTCTGAGATTGTATCCTCGAGTTAATTCTTGGGCAATCAACTCGATCCTCGAATCCTTGTGATTCCTGTAATCGAGTAACAATCACCATGGCAAGGAATTTTATACTTGCCAGTCTCGAGTAGACCTCTACAAACTCAGAAGGAAGAACCTTCTTTTGATTTACCCGCTTCACTATAATACTAAGTTGTACAGGATATTCACTTTCGATGCTGCACCTATGTCGGATTCTTCAAAAATACACTACTTTTGGCAAATCTGACACACACTCGTTGACATTTTTGATGAGTCCGAGCAACAAGGCTATAATATCACTTGTACTCTATTTCCTCAAAGTCTGTTCTTCTTCCTGCACTTTCTGTAACTTGCTTGGATACAATGAGGGAGAGACCCTCTATCTATGCACAAAGAGATGTGGCCTCCAAGTAGCAAAAGTAGAAAGAGCGAAAAAGAGCTAGAAATTCTCTCTCACTCCTTTTTCTTTTCATTTAAGATTTCACAACCACCACTATTTGCTTGCTACCAAAGTATTTGTAAACGGGCGCATGTCTATTTACTTTTCTGGAGTGGGGGATTGGCTCCACAAATCTCCTTTTTCAAATCTGTTCACTCAAGGAAGGTAATATCAAAATTCTAGTTTGAGTGTATGTTGTCAAGTGATATAGCGGGTGATCTTGATCCTAGAAAATTTGCTACTGATATATGTTTACTTTTTCCATGGAAGTCATATCATAATAGCCAAAGCTGCTGAAGTGTGTCACACTCTCTACAACTAAACCGGAGTATATTTGCTGCTACGGACGCTGACGAAGAAATGATATGGGTAAAACGGTTTCTTCAAGAAATTGCCTTGTCTCAAGAGGAGCATGCGTCTATTATGATAGTTAGGGACAATAGACTTTGAGCAAGAATTCTACGTACCACACAAGAATGAACTTTATGGATGTAGATGTCACTAAATTTCTGAGAGTGGAGAATAAATGTCTGCAGGCGCAGAAGATTTCCACGAGTGAAAATCCTTATGATATGCTGTCTTAAGATGGTAGCAAGAGACAAGTTCGAATTGTGTAAAAAACTTGTTGCTCAAACTAGAAGTTTGGGATTATCTTTTTCCAGGTGAATGGGTCTGAAGGGCGAGATTTTGGGATCCATTTCATTCTAGAAAAGCGAATAGGCGTGAGCCTATTTACAAAATATTTTGGCAGCAGGTAAAATTATTTGTGGCAAATCTTGAAAAGGCAGCAAAAGGCATGAAGGAGAACTTTTAGAAAAGTTTTACTTTTTTCTTTTTGTGCTTCGGGCCAAGCATAGATTCTGTATAAATATAGGATATCTTCCTCATTTGTGTATCCAAGCAAGTTGCAGACTGTGTCAGAAGAAAAATACGACGGTAGAGAGTGGGCGAAATTATAGTGAGGCGTGAAAATCAAACTCAGTTTCTTTCTTGGAGGGTATACTGGTCCCTTGAGTTTTTACTTGAGACTACTAAGTTCAAATTTCCTTACTATTAGTGATATTAAGTTGTTTCATTCCAGGTTGTGTTTTTTCTTTTGATTTCCGTATCTTGGTGTCTATCATTATTCGTATTATTTGCCGTGAATAGTCTTTGTGTGCTAATTTTCCCAACAAATGATGCTCATGAAAACTGATCACAAAGTTTAGGAGTAGAGAGAGAGAGAGAGCGGGTGAAGTGAAAATGGAGTTTGTTCCTTTTTCATCCCCGTTTAGCTGCCCCTGCTTCTGACTATCTTTTATATTTTAGGCAGTACACTATAGTTAAGTTTTAGAGGTAATAGTCAGCAACAGGTTTAGTGTTGAGGATCAACAATGATGATCCATGGAGCAGAGTTTAGCTCAGAGAAGAAGAGAAGAAGAAGAAGAATGAATATGAACCCACTTTATTTTATCACTATGATCCAACCTTCACACACTATTTACACCTCTATTTATAGAGGGACCTATCATTCAAGCTAACTGACTCATCTAATTAAGTTACCTAACTAACCAACTAGACTACACGTGCCTTGCACTGTACATTGTAACAAACTTGCACCAACAACTCTGTAACTTACTTGTGTAACTAACTCTTTCACTAATAGTGTTGAACACCCCTCCTCAAGCTGATGAGTGAAACAGATCCTTCACTCCCAGCTTGGATAAAAGATGAGTATGTTGAGTCTTGCCTAGGCTGTTAGTAAACAAGTCAGCTAGTTGTTCCTTAGTTGATACATGATGAGTTTGAATCATTTTTTGCACCAGTTTCTCCCTGACAAAGTGACAATCAATGTCAAAGTGTTTTGTCCTCTCGTGAAAGATGGGGTTGGCAGCAATTTGTAGTGCAGCTTTGCTGTCACACAGCAAGTTTACTGGTTGATGAATCTTAACACCCAACTCCTTGTACAGGCCTATAAGCCAAGTAATTTCAGCCACAGTTGATGCCATACTTCTGAATTCTGCTTTCAGCTGAGCTCCTAGCTACTGTCCCTTGTTTCTTTGACTTCCAAGACACCAAGGCAGCCCCAAATTTAACCAAGTACCTAGTCACAGACCTTCTAGTTTGTAGACAAGTTCCCCCTGAGTCACAGAATGCTGTCAAAGTATCTGATCCTTGAGATGGCATGAACAAGCCAAGACCTGGTGAAGTCTTAACATATTTCACTACTCTGATAGCAGCTTCCATATGACTCTTTTGGTGTATGCATAAACTGGCTCAAAACTTGTACAACAAATGAGATGTCCACTCTTGTCATTGTCAAATACAACAACCTTCCAACTAGCCTTTGATATTTACCAATGTCTTTCAGTGGACAGTCCACTGGATCTTCCCCTGAGTTGTTTACATGTGAGTCATAGTCAATTGAGGTCAATCTTAAACTTGGATTAAGTGGTGCATACACTGGCTTAGCTCCACTCAGTCGTAGCTCAGAAATGAGTTCTAAAGCATATTTTCTTTGGCTCATGACAATCCCCTCCTTGGTTCTGGCAAATTCAATGCCAAGAAAGATTTTTAAAAGGCCTAAGTGTTTCATCTTGAACTTAAGCTTGAGATCACTTCTGGTTTGATCAATCAGTCTGCTACAGCTGCCAATTATCAACAGATCATCAACATAGACTAGAACTACGACTAGATCCTTCCATGCTGTCTTTGTATATAGAGAGTAGTCATAATGACTTTGTACAAACCCAAGCTGAATAAGAGCTTCTGTTAGTTTAAAGTTCCATTGCCTTGGGGCTTGCTTAAGCCCATACAGAGATTTTTGCAGTTTGCAGACCTTACCAACCTCCCCTTGTTTGCAAAAAACAGGAGGAAGAACCATATACACATCTTCAATGAGGTCACCATGCAGAAAGGCATTGTGAACACCCATCTGAATCACTGGCTAGTGTTTAACTGCAGCAACAGCAACAACTGATCTCATTGTGACCATTTTAGCCACTGGTGAGAAGGTGTCTGAGTCGTCTAGTCCCTCTTTCTGATTAAATCCTTTGGCAACAAGTCGTGCCTTGTATCTTTCAACAGCACCAGATGCTAGATACTTAACCTTGAACACACATTTACAACCAATGGGAAGTTTACCCGAGGGTAGATCAACTATAGTCCAAGTATTATTAGCCTTAAGTGCAGCCATTTCAGAATTCATAGCTTCAATCCACTTGGGATCCATGGAAGCTTCAGCAAAAGAAGCAGGTTCATGTACCGAAGAGTAGGCTGTTAGAGCAAGCACAGTAAGAAGGAGTGAGTGCAGCATAGCTCTTATGGTCAGATATGGGATATAGACAAGCAGAGTTAGCTTAGGCCAAATAGGAGGTTTAGTCTGTCTTGTGGAAGCCCTTCTAGTTGAAGGGGAAGGAGGCAGAGCAGCAGATTCAGTAATAACAGTGTAGGAAGAGGAACATATTGAACTAAGCTGAGGGTTGAACCTGGAGCAGCAAGATAGTAGTGGCAGAAGTGGAGGGTGCAGGGATCAGCAAGGGCACTGACTGAGCCTCAGTAGTATCATGGAACAAAGGAGGAGGGAAGATTTGTGAGGAAGAGCTCAGTTTTTGAAAGGGAAACACATTTTCCTTGAACACTACATCTCTGCTGATTAAGAACTCCCTGGTGTGTAAGGCCATAAGTTTGTACCCTTTTTGGAGGTGTGAGTAACCAAGAAATATTGCAGGAATGGCCCTTGATGCAAATTTATCCACTCTCTTTACTTCAGTAGCATAAGCCAGACAACTAAAAACTCTAAGATGTTCAAGAGAAGGTGCAGACTGATACAGATATTCAAATGGAGTCTTACCCTTAAGGGCAGTAAAGGGCAATCTATTGATGAGATACACACTGGTAAGAACACATTCTCCCCCAAACTTCAGAGGTACATGAGACTGGAATCTAAGAGACCTGGCTGTGTCTAGAATATGTCTATGCTTCCTCTCTACAACACCATTCCGTTGAGGTGTATAAACACAAGAGCTTTGATATGAAATACCAAGTGATAGAAGTAAGGTAGTCATTTCAGTGTTGAAGAACTCACAACCATTGTCAGACCTTAGACATTTAATAGAAGTATCAAACACATTTTTTATCATGATAAGAAAGTTTTTGAGAGCCACTATGTCTATATTAAAAAATACCTTTTACCATCATGTGTAGGTACCCTATAGGGACCCTAGACATCAGCATGTAACAAGTGAAAACAAGCAGATGAAGTGGTGGTACTCAAAGGAAAAGGTTTCCTTGATTGTTTAGCCAAAGGACATACAGTGCACAGGTCCATAGCAGGACCATCAAACTTAGCAGAAATACATTTGAAACAATTGAGTTTTCTTAGAGTGGTAAGAGGAGCATGACCTAGTCTATTGTGCCAGAGAGCTAAGTTTCTTTGACTAGTAGAGGCTGCAGAAGCAGTAATAGCAGCATTATTAGAGGTTGTATGTACATGCACATCATAGGACTGATTCCTCAGTAAGCAATCAACATTCACTACATAGAGATCATTCTCAAGTTTGCCAATCCCCTTGACTTTCCCACTGAAGATGTCCTGAAAGACATAGAAATGAGGATAAAAAATAACACAGCAGTTCAACTTTTTTGTCAGTTTTGGAACAGACAAGAGGTTGAATTTAAACTCAGGCACATGCAGGACATCTGTGATCTCAAGACCTCCAAGAATGTGTGAACTTCCTATATGGCTAACTTGAGCATTAACACCAGTAGGTAAGTGAACCAGACCTTCTTGTGATGCACAGGGTATGTGTGAATTATGCAGGAAGTTAAGTGTGCTAACCATGTGTTTAGATGCTCCAGAGTCAAGAATCCACTTATCATTAGTTGTGGAGCAGTTAAGACACTTAACCATACCTGCCGAAGTCACAGTAGTTCCATTATCACGCTGCTCCTTATCTTTGTCCATCATTTGAAGCAACTGCTGGTACTGCTCAGGAGAGAACTGAGGTAGTTGCTGCTGAGGTACATATGAGTATGGAGGCATACTATACTGTTGAGGCTGCATATACAGGTTAGGCTGCAGATTAGTCATAAGAGCATGAGAATTTTTGTAAGAGTTGTTGGAAGAAAAATGTCCAGATCCTGGTTTATGCATGAACTGTGTGGGTCTAGGAGTGGTATTGTTGGATTGAACATTTTGATGTTGACCTCTACCAAGACTACCTGTTCCTGAGGTTGAGCCAGTGAGTGTTTTCTTCTTCCCTTTCCAATCAGAGGGATAACCACGTAGAGCATAACATGTGTCACTGGTGTGACCACCTCTATTGCAGTAGTCACAATGCAGATGACTTGTTCTCTTAGGTTTAAAACTTGCATTTTCTTGAGTGAAATTCCCTAAAGAACACCAGGGCATCAGTTGCATCACGGGATTTAGTAGATCCTCCAGCTCCTAGAGTAGATTTTCCTAGCAGTCTCTGACTCTTCTCAGCCATCACAAGGGAATAAGCTTTATTCACACTAGGAGGATCAAGCATCATAATTTGACTCCTACATTGGTTGTACGACTCATTCAGCCCCAGAAGAAATTGCATCCGTCTCTGATAGTGAAAGTGTGCAGCATATGTTTTAGACTCCTCACAAGTACATCCAGGGCATGGCATAAGTGTATCATATTCCAACCACAACTCCTTTAAACGAGAGAAATACATTGACACAGACATGACACCTTGATTTAGTGTAGTGATTTCGTTATGTAGATAGAAGATCCTGGATCCATCAACCTTGTCAACAGGAGAGGACCCACGTGGTATCCAGGGGGTTCACCCGAACCCCCTCGGCAAAAAATTACGTTGTATATATAACATAGAAAATCTATATTTATGTATATATATTAATTTTGAACCACCTGAAAACAAGGTTGTTGGATAGCCCAGTTGTTCTATGTCCGCTTATTGAGTCTCTCCTTCAGCCCTCGGTTGTGGGTTCAATTCCCACTACCAGCGAAGGCTTCTTTTTCTAAAATCTGTTTTGCACAGCTGCTATAGTAGCTGTCCTGTACAACTATAATAAAAAAAAGGACGCATGTACAACTGCTATACCTTGAAATTATATTTTATTGACGTATTCACACATTTATATTTTTACTTTTTGGAACCCCCTGAAATAAATTCCTGGATCTGCCACTGCTTGTCAAACCTCTCCTTCAAGTCATTCCATACTTGTTGAGCATTACTCGCATATACCATACGACTTAGTAACTCCCTACTAACTGAGATCATGATCCAGGAGAGTACTATAGCATTGCACTTTTCCCTTTACCTAACAATCCTATCTTCATTGACCTACTCCATAACGCGTAATTCTCAGAGCCTGTTAAGTGAATGGAGACTAGAGAGCTACGTGGAGTGTCACCAGCATGAAGATGCAGAGGATGATTGGCATCGATAACTGTTTGTCCCCCACCTGAGCTAGCTGTATTGCTCATGTGTGGATCTCCAGCTGTTGCCATTGTTGTGTATTCGAGAAATTTTCCCACTCTAGCACACAAGTGTATCACGAATTGAATCTCTACTCAGAAACTGTAAACCCTAGCTCCTCTGCTGTTTTGATCAGTGCACTCGTTCTGTGACCACTCAGTTGCACTTAATCAACAGAGATGATGATGCGCAGTGGACCAGTATGTACACATTCAGACATTGATCGCGGGCTCTGATACCATGTTGAGGATCAACAATGATGATCAATGGAGCAGAGTTTAGCTCAGAGAAGAAGAGAAGAAGAAGAAGAATGAATATGAACCCACTTTATTTTATCACAATGATCCAACCTTCACACACTATTTACACCTCTATTTATAGAGGGACCTATCATTCAAGCTAACTAACTCATCTAATTAAGTTACCTAACTAACCAACTAGACTACACGTGCGTTGCACTGTACATTGTAACAAACTTGCACCAACAGTGTAACTAACTTGTGTAACTAACTCTTTCACTAATAGTGTTGAACATGTAGGTCAAATCAACATCGAGGTGTGTTTTAATACAACGGGAGTGATAGTTGAGGTATGCAACTCGCGAAAAGGTAAATAGAACGATGGATAGATGAAGTATGAAACTCGTGAATAGGCGATTGTTTAGGCTTTTTTTTTTACCATCAACTCTGGGTTTTATTTACTTAAGAATTATATAGGGTGGAGGTATTTCCTCACATCTATATGCACCTTTGGTGAAGTATTGTTACAGAGTTGAACTTGCAAGACCTTAGATCTTAGTAAATTTTTAGTTAAACAACAACAACGACGACAAGTATTCTTCAGGTGCCAAACAAGTTGAAGTCGGCCATATGAATCCTCACTATTCCTTCTAAGGTCAACTCGGGTCACCATCACACCTAATAAAAATATAAGTAAAAGTTACCTACATGGATATTTTTCCTCCATTTTAGCTAAGTTTGATCGACCTGCTTTGCAATGCGTTTCCTTGACCAAGGGTAAGCTCAAAAGGTTGTGATAAGGTCTGCGTACACTCCACCCTTCCCGAACCTCACTTCTTGGACTACACTGAATAAGTTGTTGTCATTTTAGCTAAGTTTGCATTCGTTAGAATATTCTAGGATAATGCATTGAAGGTCTTTCTAGACAACTTTCCTCCGTTTTAGCTAAGTTTGCGTTTGTTAGAATATTTTACGATAATGCCAAGAAATTGTAGGTCTTTCAAGACGACTTCATTCCATAGGAATTTAGGTCTACCTCGTCCCTTTTTAACACCTTCCGTCAGCTAATTCCACACTTACGAGCCAGTGTATCTGTAGGTTGATGCAAGATATCACCAAACCATCTCAAACGACCTTCGCTAATTTTATCCTCAACGTATGCTACTTGCACTTGTTTGCACCTTATATACTTGGTAATTCACCATCAATTAAAATTATTTTCCTTTTGCAGATGATAAATTCTCAACTGATTGGGACAAAGCCTGGTCAAGCTTCAGGAAGCGAAGCAAGAAGAACATCTTCTCGAACATCTTTTCACAATTCTCTCCGAACAAGTATGTAACGTGGAATCCTAAGCGTTCTGACTATCCGTTGTCTGAAGAAGTTGATCCTATTAAAAGAGCAGAGAAATCAAACCTTATGCTATGGACAAGTCCACAATTCACACTTGTTGGAGCTATTATTATAGTCACATTTCTTTTGGTCTATTCTATTCTTGCTATAACAAAATGAACTTTTCGAAATGTAAAGAATCACTAGGATGATGGCTGTCTGATGAAGGTTCACTCAATTTTAGATCGATGCAGTTATGTGTATACACGAAAAAAATTGAAAAATATTATAAAGTATGTAAAGTTGTATCAATGAAGAAAATGTTAGTGTTCCTGTTAAGCTGGTTGCGTCTGGTGAATAGTATCTGGTTTATCAGGAATCACCACTGGCTGCTGAAAAAAAGGTGCAGCCCGGTGCACTAAAACACCAGCTGCTGAAAGAGAGGGAAAAAAGGCTACAATTTCTGTGACATTTGAACTGGAGAGAAGGGGAGCCTTGGAGTAATTGGTAACGTTGCCTCCATGTGATCAAGAGGTCATGGGTTAAAGCCTTGGAAATAGCCTCTGACAAACATGCAAGGTAAGGCTGCGTACAATACACCTTTGTGGTGGCCTGGTGGGGTCCTTTCTCGGACCCTGCACATAGTGGGAACATTAGTGCACCAAGCTGCCCTTTTTTGCTTACTGCATGAAAGGCTTATATAGATGTATACTTGCATCAGAACTTATCCTTCAACAACATAGCGTTGGCGATTGGGACGGATGGAGTAGGTGATTTCTTCTCATTTGTCGTAGCCTTGATGGACAAAGTAATTATCTGGTTCTTTTTGCTAGTGCGTCGGTGACATATATCCTGTAAAATTAGTCAATATGTGTGCAAATTACCCTGAACACCACGGTTATAAAAAGAGATGTACAAATTTATCAAGTACTCAATAACTATTTTTAAAATCCTGGAATTCCCAAAAAGAAGATGATGCATTGAATACATATCACATAGATGGAATATTAACAAATTATTGGTCTTTCCTTATTGACTCCCCACTTTTTACTACATTTTGTTAGACAGTACTTTGACCTGTCTGCTTATCTCCTCAAGCAGAGCTTTCATTGTTCTCACAAAAAGAAACATATTATAATGGAATTTTGGAATTCATGTATTCTAGATGTCTGCTGTTGTGGGCAATTTTAGGCTATGTTGCTAAGACTCTAAAAATATTGACACATTCGTGTCGGGTTCTCTAAAAATATACTACTTTTAGAAAATTCGACATGCATCCATGGATATTTGAAGAGTCCGAGTAACAACATAGGTTTTAGGTGCTCTTCTTCAGCTATTGAGTTCTTGATAAATTATTTATTATACGTTAAGTTTAACATATACAAATAAAATACATGATTTGTGTCAAAGATTTTGAATTTTGTTGATCCCATTATCGGCTTGCTAGCTCCGCTCCTATCTATAAAACTTATAAAATTTCAAATCTTGAATTTGTCTCTCGCTATTATTTGAAAATTTCTTACACGAACGACATATACACCTTAATATAAACTATATTAACATTGGAGTCAAGGGGGTCAAGTTAAAAGTCCCTCCGTGTGCATGTCAATGTCAATTATTCACACTTTTCTCATGTCAATGTCAATTATTCACACTTTTCTTTCTTTGTATATTATTTTATGCTATGGTTGGTTTTCTATATAAGAGGAGTCTATCTATAGTTATGAAAAAAAGTAAACTTCCATATATAAGATATTGAAATTTTTTCTCATTTGATTAGAGTTTAATTATTTATCAACCATGAAGGACATGGGATGTGCTCAACTCAAAAAGGAAAAGAAAGCAAGATTTCCATCAAGGAGAGGGCAAATTAAGGTTAAGATAGTAATGTGTTTGGTGAAGTTTGTAAAAAATATTTTGTTTAGGAGATAATCTAAGCCTTTCTTCTTTTGATAATTTGTTTGTGCAATTAGTTTGTGTTTTATTACTGATAGTCATTTCCTTGTACTTTTTAATAAAATCTCATTACTTTTCAAAATGTAACTCTATTCTTTAATTGTCCAGCTATATATTCTGCAAGAGTATTAGGTTTCCGTAAGGTTTTGTAATTCTTATCACAGTAATGTTTAGTGTATTTGTACAAATGCTATTTCGAGCTTAGAACGAGCATGAAGAGGACTAGCATAGGGTATAAAATCCTTGTTGATCCTTCTCTCCTCTTGCTCGGCAAACCAACTAATTCAGGCCTTGATTCGTCCTCCGCAGGAAATTAGGAACAAATTGGTTCCTATTTCCGTCTCTCGGTAGCATAAAGAAAATAGATTCAAGTTGACACCAAAAGAGTGAGAAAAAGGAGGCAAGTGTACATTAGGCCATATGCAACAAATACTCCTCCGATGTGAAAAGTTCTTAATGCTAATTGAGTACCCGGGACAAGAAAAAATCCTGAAGCGATTATTTGTCTTCCCAGTTAAATCCTCGAATTGTTTTTGCTAGACCAACATATTTTTTCTAGAGAACCGGTAAATACTTTTGCTACGAAAAAGCATTGTGATAAAAAAACACTCAATTTCTCGTGCTCTTGCTACGAGTAAACGGTCCTCTTCGAATAATTCGTCCAATCCAAAAATAGCTATAATGTAGTCCTAATTAAGGACATATTCCTTATACTTAAGCACTTAATTCCCTTTCAACCGGTAAAAGCTTGATCCCAAAAAAATCATGAGACAGTTCAATATGTTTCATTGGTGGTTAATGGTTATTGGTCTATATAAAAAAAATAAAACAAAAAAAACATATATACATGCATGCATGATAATTTCTGTTATAATTCAAGGCAAGTCTTGGTCTCTCTCTAGTATTATCTTAACGGGGTTTACACATATTTTGAAGTTATTTTCTTAATAATTATATGATATTCGAAATTCACTAAATCGGAATGAATATTCAAAATTTGTGTTGTCTGGAGCTGTTATGTAAACTTTTTCTATTGTAAACTTATTTTCTTGGTTAAGATTTCTATTGTAAATTGAGTCTCACGTGATGAAAATAACGTATTCTTGTAAGTATATTTTTTGTTGACAAATTTATATTGTTTAAGACTTTAAGTTGGGCCTAATTATCATCTCGATTCTTCGATAGCTAACGCAATTTTATTTTTTGTATGCAGTATAGACTATAGACAAATAAATAGTAATTAAACAAAAAATAGATTACATTATACTTCCGTTTATATATAATTGGGCACTAGAAAAAACTGTTCAAAAAATCATTGGGCAATTAATTTTGTAAATTAATCTTAATCAACTTCATTGTTGTAAAAGCTCTTTAATTATAGCAATAACAAGTGTGGAATGTGCATTTAGCTCATCGTTTTTTTGTTTGATGTTCAATACCTATATTGAGATCGAGTAAAGTTTCATATTTAAGGAAAAAGCGCTTCCTAATAAAAATAATTTTGTATTAATAGGACTCACTCCACCCCAAGCTTTCCATTGACATCAAATTATGAGAAAAAGAAAATAAGAAATGAGAGTTAGTTCCGTCTCCATAATGTAGGGACAACTATTTCACAATACATAAGTTTATAAGATTTTATCTTTTATTGTTATTTGGCCATGAAAATTATTTTCTTTTTTCAAAAAATTATTTCACTTTAGTGAAAAAAGTAAAAAAAAGATGTGTTTGGCCATAAAAATTTCAAATATAATTTCAAAATTGTATTTAAAAAAAGTGAAAACAAGTACTTGTTTTCACTTTTTTCACTCATACTTCTCTTACAAAATTTCAAAAACAACTTTAATTTATATTCAGGCCAAACACAACTCCAACTTCAACTCCAAAAAATTATAATTTTCATGACCGAATTATGAACTTTTAAATTTTCATTGAACACTCCTACTCAAGGGTATTAGTTAATTAATGTGGTACATTGTTAGGATTATTTTTAGAGTAAAGCATCTAGTACCTTCTAAATTATAATCAAATTTGCTATGACACATTTTAATTTTACAGGGTTTTATTATTCCTGAACTAAATTTTAGCGTATTTTTGTCATCTTTTTAGCTGACGTGGCATCTTTGACATATGACCCATTTTATGTAATTAAGGTGTCACGTCAGCACAAATGATGACAAAAATATGTTAAAATTGAATTCCGAGGGTAATAGGACCCCTATGAAGTTGAAGTATGGCCTGACAACTTTGATTATAGTTCGGAAGGTACTGGATGCTTATCTCTTATTTTTATTAGGGAGCATTTTATAATGATATGAGATTAAGGGGGTTTGGTAGAATGTAATAGGCTAATAGTAAAAGTAATGCATCTATTAGCTTTCTATATTATTAATATCTTATTTGATACATTTTTTCATACATTCTATTTGTTATGAAGAAGTGTATTACTAACTAATATATGAAAATTCATGTTATTAATAATGTAATGGAGTCTAATACAAGCATTAGTATGGTTAAAGATACAGTAGTCTCTCAAAAATTTTTTTTCACAATATTTAAGAAGGGTATTCTTGTAAACAAATATCCTTTTTAAAGAATTTATACAATTCATGTTATTTTTAACAAAAAATTACACAAATACACAACTTATGTTTTCAACATTACAAAAAATCTTAACTCCCTAAACATATTACAAAAATCCCACATATACATAGAATACTATGTATATGTCGGCAATGTTATGTACTATATTAATAGGGAGAGAGAATAAAGTAATTAAAAAAGTAGGAGAGAGTGTAATTACTTTTAAAAGGTTGTATTTATGTTATTTATACTATTTTTAATAGATTAAACCAAACACTGAAAAAAAAAAAATCATAACTAATATAAGCATTACTAATACATCATATTTTATCTCATTCTTATATATTTAGGGTTCATTTGGTAGAGTGTGATAAAAAAAAGGCTTAAGTCATCGACAGGCCCTCAAACTTATCTCGAAAATTCACTTAGACCCCTCAACTAAGGCCTGTACCTATCAGGCCCCTAATCTATCCGAATTTTGATTCAATTGGGTCTTTTTTGTCAAATCAGCTAAAAGCTCAAGTGTGTGTAATACACACACGATGATGTGACAAAAAGAGCTAATTGAAAGCTAACACGTGGCATTACTGGTTCTCCGGCTACCTCCCTCCCACCTCCATTCTATTCTTCATTGTTCTGCAAGAAGCTGAACTTTTTAAAAAAAAAATTACAAACTGAAGCTGAACTTTTAAAAAAAAAATTACAAACGAGTTTTCGATTTACTAATTTCTCATGATACTTTCTCCATCAAGGATACCAATTTCTCCATTTCTGCAAGAAAGTGATTTCCCATTATATTAAATTTGAGTTATTTAAGTTCATAAACATGTAATTTCGAACAATCTTGAAATTTCGAAGTTGATTTTCCGGCGAGTCTCGCTGGAAAATGCATTCGAAAACGGCTAAAGAAGACGATGACTGAAGCGTGGTTTGCAAAGGAAGACGATGCTGACGGAGGGTTGTGAAGAAGACGATGAATGGGGGCGGAAGTTGCGAAGAAGAGGATGAAGGGGGGGGGGGGGGTAAAGAAGACGATGAATGGAGGCGGGGTGCTTTTCTTTTCTTTTTTTAAATTAAGTAATTATAAATTATATTAATAAAATGATTTAAATATAATTTTTTTAATTAAAAAAAAGTAAAAAATTATTTAATCTACTGTTCACGCGCCCAAGAAGAGTGTAACATACTCTTCTTGCCAAATCAACATTTTGTGCCTGAGAGTTACCAATTTTAGTGCTTGAGAGGGGCCTAATAGGTACAAGCCTTAGTTGAGGGCCTATATTATTATATTGCAGTAATTAACATGAATATATACAGTAGTTTTTTGACCAAAAGTTTGCAAAGTCTCTAATTAAAAGGACTAGGGAGACGTGCATACTGCATAGTAATTTTGTCCCCAGAATTACTAACAAAATATATATATTTGGCTTTGGTCTGTCATTTTTTGTCAACAACTTATCCATTTGTTTTTGTTAGTACTAAGTCTAGATTCACGCATGACAGAGAGACAAAAAACATAATTTTTATCGGATTTTTCAATCAAAAAAAAAAAAAATTGATTTGAAATTTAAAGTTGAAAATTTAGATCTTAATATAATTTCATATTCAAAAGTCATAATGTAAGAATCTTCCAAGATATCCAAGATTTGTGCAAGAATCTTCCAAGATATCCAAGAATGTGTACACAAAATCCTTTAGGACAAAAATGGTTGTTAATCATCTCTTTTGCTTTCTCCCTCTTTCATGTCATTTTGGTTTTTTCACAATTTATTTTTATTATTTTATTGATACTTATATATTCCCAATAGTAGATCGAAAAAAGTTTGACCGGTTGAAGGTAGTTGGATGTGCATTCAGTCTAGCTCACTTGCATTAAAATTGACGGATTTCAATGTGAATCAAGAAGAACTTATGATGGAAGAAAAACTTAAGAATGAGCCTGAGAATTATGAAGGAGCATGAGCTAAATGCTATACATCTTTCACGATTCAAGTCCAAGTCCAAACGGAAGAAGATTGGGTCATATGAGTTTTGATTAAATTTGGGAACTTTTTCTTATTTTGTTAGGAATTTATTTTTCATATTATTTTTCTAGTTTAAAGTTTCCTAGATTTATTTATTTTCATTAAAGTAGAATTCGAATTTCATGCTATTTGGGATAGGTTTTTTCCCTATATATAAAAGGATGAATTTTGTTATTTTCAATGAGACAATATTATTATTAATTGAGAGTTTCTCTTATTTACACCTCTGTGTATGACTACTTGAGATTTATCTTGCAACCTTATAAGAACGATTCTTTAGGAGGTAAGATTAATTCTTAACTTGATATCTTTGGTTTCTATTAAAGTTAATTAAAGAAGGTGATTAGTCTTATACTAATTGTTGTCTTTAATTTCTTCAAAATAAGGGTCTAGATCACCTTTGGGTCTAACTTCTTGAATTGACTCTATTGATATCATAATTAGTCTTAATCCACTAATTTTGAATACTAAGATTAATTAGGATTCTTAGCACTTCATCTCGAAAGTGATTTATTCTCAAATTTTATCTATCTTTAATTTCTTATCTTTAATCTTAGGATTTTGCTTCCGCATTATTTTTCTTGTTTATCAACGTAACTCAATTCTTATCATAAAGTCTCATAATTAAAATCTGATACGAAAAAGAATATACATTTGAAGTAGAAATACTCTAAAATTCTTAATGATATAAGCCTTTTGAGTAAAATTACATGAATTTGATGTAAAACAAATAGTATAACATTACGCTTTACCCCATTCCAAACACCCACCCCACACAAACTCCACACAACTAAAAGTATTGCATCTTTATATGTATTTTTTTTAAATTTTTTTTTTAAAGGTGAAAATTTACTCGCAAGCTCAATAAAGATTGGTTTGTAATAACTGAGGAGTGATAATTTCATTTCTTAAAAGAAGAAAAGAAAATAATATATAAATGAGATTTAAACTCTGTCTCAATTATAATTAAAAGATAGAAAAAATCATCAAGCGAGATAATCCTCAGCTCTAACTAACTACAATCTTATTTATCAACATTAGTATTTTCAATTTTGTTGTGATTATGCAAATGGAAAAGGAATGTTACTTTATGCTGTTAGATTTGTCACTTGCATAATGACAAAGGTGTAGTCATAAAAGCCAATAAATACAATTAATCTGATAATAGAACCACAGAAACATGTTTTTTTTTTGGTTGTTTGTTGGTGGGTGGGGGTTGGGGGTTTGGGGTTGCTTAGCAAAATTTGACAAGATTGAGAACGGTCATTTGATTAAAGAATCGTTGGGTAGAGTGTATAAGAAAAATATTGAATAGAGTGTATTGATAATACTTGCATTAGTAATGCTTATATTAGCTATGTTGTTATTAATTATGCAAATAATATTTCTTACACACTATTTTAATTTGATGTATTAAAAATAAAATATAAAATATATTATTTATCAAATAATGTTTATTTATTAAAATATTTTTTATTAGCATTATATACTCTCTTTCCAATCTTTTGTCAAAAACTAAAACTCTTCTTAGTTATCTGAAAATAACATGTAGTATCCCATATGCTAAAGATTTCTTCTCTTCTCTTAAATTACCAAAAAAAAAAAAAAAAAAAAAAAAAAAAACAGAGACATTTCTTCTCTAGCAATTTCTGCAGATGGCCACAATGAAAGTCTCGATTGGGAGCAACCGTAACTATTGTAGAAAGAAACTTAATTTTCACTTCGTCTAAATCAACAATTCCAACAACGAAACTGGCGAACTTTTCATCAGAAAAAGACAGAAAAATCAAAAAAAGAGAAGAATCAAACAAAGGAAAAATTTGAGCAAATTACACTATTCAATTTTTTTTGGCATAAAAAATTCAAAAGATAACTTAATTTACAATAATTTTATAATATTTACAAGATTCAATTTCTGGTGAAATAAGTATATTTTTGGGACAAGAACGAAAAAGAAATTGAGAAAAAATTGAGGGGTAAATTCGTTATTTAATAAAATAATGCATGTGTTGAAAGCTTTATATTACTAATATATAGAAAAATGGTGGTATTAGTTATGAATAACATAGTACACAATTGATTGTATAACTAATGCAAGCATTAGTTATACATAGGTTGAAAAGAAATACCAAATAAGATATCAGTAATGCATGGAGCTATCGGCTAATACATGCATTAGTTTTTTTTAGGCTTAAGTCATCACCAGCCCCTCAAATTTGTTTCGAAAATTCACTTAGACCCCTCAACTAAGGCTTGTACCTATCAGACCCTCAAGTGCTAAAATTGGTATCTATCAGGCACAAAATGTTGATTTGGCAAGGAGAGTGTGTTACACTCTCCTTGGGCGCGTGAACAGTAGATTAAATAATTTTTTATTTTTTTTAATTAAAAATCTTATATTTAAATCATTTTATTAATATAATTTTTAATTATTATAATTACTTAATTTAAAAAAGAAAAGAAAAGCCCCCCCCCCCCCTTTCATCGTCTTTTTTGCAACTCCCACCCCCATTCATCGTCTTCTTCACAACCCTCCGTCATCATCATCTTCCTTTGCAAACCACGATCTCAGTCATCGTCTTCTTTAGCCGTTTTCGAATGCATTTCCGGCGAGACTTCGAAATTTCAAGATTATTCGAAATTACATGTTTATGAACTTAAATAACTCAAATTCAATACAATGGGGAACCATTTTCTTGTAGAAAATAAAGAAATTGGTATCCTTGATGGAGAAAGTATCATGAGAAATTAGTAAATCGAAAACTAGTTTGTAATTTATTTTTTTAAAAAAGTTCAGCTTCAATGTGTAATTTTTTTTTTTTTTTAAAGTTCAGCTTCTTGCAGAACAATGAAGAATAGAATGGAGGGGGGAGCAGCGGGTGAACCAGTTTAAAATTTTTTTTTTTTTTAAAGTTCATCTTCTGTAAACAATGGAGAAGAGAATGGAAGGGATGGCGGGGGGGGGGGGGGGGAAAGGGACGGGTGGGGTGGGAGGTTCCTATTTTATTTTTATTTTTTAAAAAAATTATAATTAGTTTTCAATAATTATTGGATTAACAATGCCACGTGTCAACTTCCAATTAGTCCTTTTTGCCACATCATCGCATATGTATTATACACACTTGAGCTTTTAGCTGATTGGACAAAAAAGGTCCAATTGAATCAAAATTTGGATGGGTTAGGGGCCTGATAGGTACAAGCCTAAGTTGAGGGGTTTAAGTGAATTTTTAGGATAAGTTTGAGGGTCTGTCGATGACTTAATCCTAATAACATAGTACATAGTCTATCTGTTTATTTTTATAATACTAAAATTTAAAAGAAACTGATAAAATTGTTGTCATGTGACCAAGAGGTTATAATTTTGAACCGTGAGTATAACCACTTATAGAAATGTACAAAAAGACTGCGTACAATATAAGCTTTTGTAATTCGACCTTCCCTAAACACCGGACATAGTGAAAAATTAAATTAATGAGTCAAACTGTCGTTTATCAATAGGAAGGAACAAAAATGTGAGACAACTATTAGGGGTCGTTTGGTGTAAGGTATAAGGATAAAGAGTCTCGAGTTAAAATGAAGAATTATTTTATTCCATGTTTGGTGTGAGGTATTAGTTGGCATCGGGATTATTTATCCCACCATTTACACCACAGTGATAAAATAAGTTATCTCATATATATGGTGGGATAACTTTTTCCAAAATAACTAATTTCAAAATTAATTATTCCGAAATAACTTTTTTCCAACCAAACAACCCCTTAGTGATATGATCCAACCTTGTTACTTCTTGATTCTTATGTATGGTGCATTTCACTCCTAAGGTTTTAGGTCATGGAAAAATCTAAGTCTATTTATTGAGTAACCTTCTATAGTCTCTTCTAATTTTCTAATTTTTTTTTTAATTTTATGCATGAGATATTATATAAGAGATCTTAGATTATTTTCTTTTATACAAATTGTTAAAGCAAAATGGCTCAATGAATCTTTATACGATGTCCGTTTTATAATGTGATATTCCTACTTACATGTTTGTCATCTGGACTCTTGAACCCATTTAAAAGTAATATTTTAAACCCTATTTCGATGTGTGTAACACACCGATTTGTATTTGATGGTGGAAAAATGGGTGGTTCTTGAAGGGGTGGTCGTCATCGTGAAAGAATTTTAAGTTGACTAGATTTTGCTCCTTCAACTGATAACGTAAATTGGAGGAAAAACAAAATGATAAAACTGGATAGTTACTTAGATTAATGGAATAATTAAAGACGAGTCATCGAAGAACTCCTCGGCGGCGGCGGTGGATTTGGCCATGACAATATTGATGCTGAAGTTTTCTTGGACAAGTATTGATCGATGGATGGGTAGTGCTCGAATAGATTTTTATGTACGTTTTACTATCTGTTAGCTCACAGTGGTTGAGAATAAATGGGCCACTTTAATGGTGAAGCTGGTTTTGGTGACCATGGTGGTGGGGCCATGGAAGCCTTGAGGGCTGAGGGGGGGTGGGGGGACTTTTTTTTTTTTAAAAAAAATTAAATTATTTTAATGACTCTCGCTTCCACCTAGGCGCGTGCCTACACGCGTTTCGTCTTAATCATCCATTTAATGTCACGTAAGTTCAGTCAAGGATTAAAGGGTTTCAAATATTATCTTTTAATGAGTTCAACAGTCAGATGATAAACATGTAAGCACGAGTATCACATTACAAAACGGACATAATACAAAAGTCCATTGAGCCATTTTGTCAATTATTAAAAGAGTTATTTTCGCTCGCTTATTTACTTGTTCCATAACAATGGACCGAAAATGTTTCCATCCAATAACCATTCTTAATAGGAAAAATTACATATATACGCATACTAACTTTGCCTTATTACATTACATCCCATATTGAAATTTTTTTTTTTACAAAAATCCCAAATTAATTACTGAAATCTCTACCTTTTTTTATTTTCTCTCTCTTCCTTCTTATATATTCCAAACAACCATATTTTGCTCCAAATTATGCTTCATATTTTTCTCCTAAAAACTTGCTACCTTTTCTTTCCATTTATTTAGTATGTCATCTATGATTATGAGTAGCAACTGAAATTCTAATTTTACCTTCCCTTCTTGCTCACCATTTCACTTTTTCTTAACCACAGATTTCACTTTCTCTACTCGAAATCCATAAACCCAAAATTATTTTTTTTTCTTTTTCAAAAAAAAAAAATTAGACCTGAATTAATCAATAAACACTCTCAATAACAAAACAAAATCAAATTGAAAAAACCCTTTGATTATTATTTTGCGTAATTCTTTTTTTTAATTTGAATTTTTTGTTGAAAGAATTTATTATGTATAGATCTTGAACAGTGATGGCTTGAAATGTATTCAAATTTCGTACGGCCCTTAAAGGACTGGGTCAATTATGAACTTGTTGGTGTTAGGTGTTGTGGGTGCTTATTACGCTGTCTTTTTGACCAACTATGGGGGACGAAACTAAAGACCAAAGTCAAGGAAAATATTTACAGGGTTTTCCCTTTCACTTATTTGTTAATGATTAAAACAAGGGAATCTTTCAAAAATAGCCACATTTTGCTAAAAAAAATTCACCTTTCATAGCCATATTTTACATAATTACCATTTATAGCTGTTGTATTAATTTACGCCCGCTGTATTCAATTTTATCAATAGTCTGTATTCATATAAAATATAAATATAGTACCATTTAGCTGTTTTATTCGATTCACAACCGTTATATTCACTTTTATTCAGTGGTATGTATTCATAAAAACATAAATACACTACATATTTAGTCTTGCCAAAAACACTACCATTTTTTTTATTTTTTTTTATATTTTTTCTTTTTCGTGTTTTCCTTGTTTTTTCTTCTTCTTTTTTCTAATTTTCCTATTTTTTTTTTCTTTTTTATATATTTTTTTCTCTCTTCTATCTCACTTTTTTTTTCTTTTCTTTTTTGTACTTATTTTCTTTATCATTTTTTTTGTTCTATTTTATATTTTTTGTATTTTTAAAAAATATAACTACTCGAGCACAAGTCATTGATGATAACATAAATACCATATTTGTTTATCTATTTGTAGTCACGCCGTTATTTATATGTTTGTATTCATTGATACAACTGTATTTGTATTTTTAAAGTTCGCGCTTGTATTTGTATTTTGTAGTTCGCATTTATATTTGTATTTTATAGTTCGCACTTGTATTTTTATTTGTTAGTTCGCACCATCATTTATATTTTATATAATTCGCACTTGTATTTTAAAGAACTTTTTTATATTTGTATTTTATAATTGACTTTATATTATATTGGATTATATTTATATTATGATTTTATTGTGTTTGTATATTTAGATTATATTTGTATTTGTTTTCTATTTTCGTCGATGTCTTTTTATTTTTAAAGAATTATTTTGTATTTGTAAGTTGATTGCATATTGTATTTAGCCGTGATTTATGTACAATTTATCATTTGTATACAAACAAGTAAATGCATTAATTGTATTTTCTTGATTCTAAAATATATAAATATGCAATGTATCATTTGATACTAATGCAACGTTTTGTATTTGTATGTCAAAATTATTATTCGTATTTGTTAATAAATCAATATCACTTGATACAAATACAATTACAAACAAATGAAACCAATGATTTTAAAAATACAAATACATATTGTATTTTTATATAAAATTGAATTGTATTTATTTGTATCAATAAATACAACTCGTCTAAATAAATACAAACAAGTATTCGTAAAAAGAAAATCAATCGTTCCTTTTCAATAATTAAAAAATACAAATGATAGATCACACTTGTATCTATATGTTATAGTTCGCATTTGTATTTAGATTTTATAGTTCCCACTTGTATTTGTATGTTATACTTCGCCTTTGTATTTATATTTTATAGTTCACACTTGTTTTTGTGTTTGCTAGTTCGCACAAATGAAAAGAAGGAGAAAAATAAAAAGAAAAAAAGGAGAAAAAATATGGGAAAAAGGAGAAAAAAAATCGAAAAAAAAGGAGAGTAATAAAAAATAGAGAAAAAAATTAAAAAAAAGAAGAAAAAAATAAAAAGGAAAAGAAGAAAAAGACAAAATGAAAAAGAAAAAATTGAAAAAAGAAAGAAGAAAGAGAAAACAAAAAAAGGAAAAGGAAAAATGAAGAAAAAAGAAAAAAAAAAGAGTAACAGAAAATAGATTAAAAAAAAAAAGGAGAAAAACTAAAAAGAAAAAAAAAAGAAAAAGATAAAGAAAATACAAAAGAAAAAAAAGAAAACTAAGAAGAAAAACTTGAAACATAGTTCACACTTATATTTGTGTTTACTAGTTCGCATAAATGAAAAGAAAGAGAAAAATAAAAAGAAAAAAAAGGAGAAAAAATGTGAGAAAAAGGGGAAAAATACAAAAAAAGAAGAAGAGTAATAGAAAATAGAGAAAAAAATAAAAAATAAAAAAAAGAAGGAAAAAAGTAAAAAGAAAAAGAAGAAAAAGAAAAAAAAAGATACAAAATGGAAAAAAGACGATGAAAAAGAAAAAATTGAAAAAAGAAAGAAGAAAGAGAAAACAAAAAAAGAAAGAAAAAATGAAGAAAAAAAAAAGAGTAAAAGAAAATAGACCAAAAAAAACAAAAAAAAAGAAAAAGAAAAAAAAGTATAAAAATACAAAAAAAAGAAAAAAAAATTAAAACATAATTCACA
Source organism: Capsicum annuum (assembly GCF_002878395.1). NCBI lineage: Eukaryota > Viridiplantae > Streptophyta > Magnoliopsida > Solanales > Solanaceae > Capsicum > Capsicum annuum. The sequence continues at coordinate 12,295,997 of NC_061119.1, read as the reverse complement.
CTTGTATTTGTGTTTGCTAGTTCGCACAAATGTAAAAAAGAAGAAAATTAAAAAGAAAAAAAAAAGAAAAAAAATGTGAAAAAAAAAAAAAAGAAGGAGAATAATAGAAAATAAAGAAAAAAACTAAAAAAAGAAGAAAAAAATAAAAAAGCAAAAGAAGAAAAAGAAAAAAAGACACGAAAAAGAAAAAATTGTAAAAAGAAAGAGAAAACAAAAAAGGAAAAGAAAAAAGGAAGAGAAAAGTAAAACAAAAGAGTAATAGAAAATAGACAAAAAAAAAGGAGAAAAATAAAAAGGAAAAAAAGAAAAAGAAAAAAATATAAAAGGAAAAAAGAAAACGAAAAAGAAAAAATTGAAATATAGTTATGAAAAAGAAAAGAAAGAGAAAACGAAAAAAAAAGAAAAAGAAAAAATGAAGGAAAAAACTGAAAAGGTAAAAAAAGAAAGGAAAGTAATAGAAAATAGAGAAAAAAGAAAAAATACATTAAAGAGGTTATGAATTGTATGAAAAAATAATAGGTAAGAAGAGGCTATGAATTGTAATTAATTGAAACTAGGATAAATAAGGTAATTAGAAGTCAATATTGCCTAAGTTATGTAATTATCCGTTAAAACAATATATTACTAATTAATCTGACATTATATTTTGAACACATAATATGTTTCCTATTATGTACTTTTGCTTATAAATGAATCTTACATTGAACTAAAGACTAATACGTTTTAAACGTATGTATTACATAGCAGCATATATGTTGTAAAACGTTTATTACTTGTAAAAAAATTACAGAAATTGTTAATAGCATGCACATTTATAATGTATGATGCTATATCATACATTGATACGAATGTATAATCAAATATTATACATTCGTAAGTCTATTGGAATGACACAGTTTCACTATACATTGCTTTGAATGTATAACAACTTATTATACATTCAAACGTTTACCGGAAAGACACATTTACTATACATTGATTTGACTGTATAAAAACATATTATACATTCGTAAATTTACTGGAATGATACTGTATATAATTTTTTTTAAAAAAAAAAATTGAATTCAGTTAAATTTCGTTATTGTATTTCTAACCTCATACATGTTAAAAACGTATAATGCTATATCATACATTTATTACACATTAACTATTAATGTACAATATTTTAATACACCGTGCGTTTCAACAATTACTTACTCCTATAGTTAATGTGCATTTATAATCATGTTCTAACTTCAAATTATATGGTTACAAACTATGATATAGGAAAAAATTATAAAAAATTTATACTAATATAAATCATTGATTAAAGAAATTAACATCTATAATTAATTAAAAAAATATATATTACTTGCTCTAACATTCAAAAAAAAAAAACTAATAAAAAATATTTATACAATCAAAACCATTCAAAGCATCCGCACATAGAAAACCATATTATATTATTCTTCATGATTCCTTCGGAAAGAAATCGCAAACCATATTATATTATTTTTCATGATTCCTTTGGAAAGAAATCGCAAGTCTTGCGGTTGTGACCGACTCGTCCGCATTTATCGAAATTACTATTGCGTCATTTTTGTATGATGTATCATTAATTTCTGGCTCCCAAATTTCAGAATGTCGCAACAATACGGGGATGTTCATATTGATTTTACTAGTATTGAAAAACGTATGTAGAAGAAAATTTTAGTAGTTTTGAAGAACGGGTGTAGAAGAAAGTGGTTGTCTTTTGGCTTTTCAGATTGTGAATCACAGGAAAAAAAATTATGTATAACAAAATTTTTAAAATTCAAATATTAGTTACATGTTCTATCAATAAATAACTTAATGTTTGGCTAATTACTGCCTTTAATTAAGAAACTGTAAAATAATTAAAGATTCTCTTACCTTAAATATAGGATTAACTGTTACATCATACATTCAACCAATGCATAATATATAACCGAATGTATGAGTATGTTTACACAAAAAGGAAGAGAGAAAACAACAAGAGATTTTGTGTAATTATTTTCATTGTCTAGGGGATTTATGTTGTTTACACTTCTTAATACTTCCTAAGGTTTGCGTAAGATACATGTACACTCTACTCTCTCCAGACCTCACTTGTGGAATTATACTCTCTCCAGACCTCACTTGTAGAATTATACCGGATTTTTTTGTTGTCGTCGAAACTATTTTAGTGCACAAAAACATAAACTTATCAAAATGTATTGTTTTAGTGCACAAAAACATAAACTTATCAAAATGTATTGGAACGTCTACGATTTTACAAACATCCAAATATCTATATTTCGACGACAATAGCCTCATTTTTACACATTTCCAACAAAGAAAAAAAAAATGTTGTTGGTTGACAGTCCGATGCACTAAAGCTGCCACTATGCGCAAGGCCCAGGAAAAACCCCACCACAAGGGTGTATTGTACGCAGTCTTATCTTGCAGTTCTGCCAGAAAATGTTTCCAAGGCTTGAACCTGTGACCTCTTGATCACATGATAACAACTTTACCAGTTACTCCAAGGCTGTCCTTCGGCAGAAAGGAACAAGTACCTAGCAAAATAGGTGAGATGCTGCGAGCAGCTGCGTTCAGCATATACACCAATCTATATAATGTATCACAACTAGCATGAATGTCAACAAAGCCATCTACTGCTCTGCACTGTGTGCTAAACAAATCACCACTACAACAACAAAACCCCCGATTTAATCCCCCAGATGGGATAGGGGGAAGGTAGTGTATACCCAGACCTTACACATACCGTCTGATGGTAGGCAGGCTGCTCCTGAAGACCCTTGACTACTTGAACTCAAACACTACTTATAGGCCAAAAACATAGTCATTGCTCAACACTGGATATCGACCAAAGCAATACTAGACGAGATGCAAGAAGAGCTGTCCTCAAGAATCTTGAATATCATCATCGAGGGGCAAGGAGAAGGAAACACATGCTTCAAAGCTTAGTAGTGGTTGTTGTAGTAGAAGTAAAATACAAATGATAGCTCTCTTATGTGGTAAAAAGACAACCAGAGAAGTTCAATTCATCACAAAATTCTGGAAAGAAGTCACAACTCATCAGAACTGACGCAAGACCTAATAAATAGAGAGCAATTATTAGGGCATCTCGACACGGTACATTTCATCCCATTCCATTTGGCATGGCAACATATTTCTAAATCACATGGATATGAAAGCACATGCACCGATAAGTATACCATGTGCATAAATTTTGGGCCCAAGGATTAAGCACGACTACCAGGTTCATTGATTTGTAACGACGTTTTTGAAAGGCTAGCTTCCAGTTCATTTAACTCGTCCACATCGAAGTCATCATCATCATCGTCATAATTGTCATCCACTTCATTATTACGAGAAGTCTCACCACCATCGCGGGTAGTCTGGGCTGACGTTGAGGAGCTTGCCTCACCTCCAGCAGAATCCTTATTCTCCTGTACATGAAATGTGATCTGCTTAGAAAATGATGTGGTTTTGTGTGTAACTAACTGTACAGAATAAGAAATACGTGCAACAGTCGCTTTATTTTTTTAAGCAAGCAAAAGCACATGCCATAAGTATTATGCTCAACAAATGTCCACACCAGGGGATCACTGGATACTTAGCATAGCTTCTTTAATGTCAACTCGCAACAGGAAAGCACTACAACTCCAATAAGTACACACACTTAGATTATCAATTCTCTTTCTAATAATGCTTACAGTGCCGTAGACCAACCAACACCATATGAATGCAAACTTTTGTGTCTAATTTCCCAAGTCATTGCTAGATTATAGAACCCATGCTTTGGCCCGAGCAAGCGACTTTGATGATCAATATATATGCAGTTACATAAACGCTTTCAAGATGCTTTAGTGGTTCATTCTGTACTTCGGCACATTAGAAGATTTGTCATCTTCTAGTTCTATGGAATCTGCATACTGTCTACCCAAGGCAGATGAAAGTTGAGGGAACAAAAGCTTTGGATGCAATACCCCTATTCTTAGCCTAGTGCAAACCTATCACATGCTCAAAATATTTCTGAAATGCGCAGATTCTACACAAGCATGACTTTGAGAAGTTCAGCAAAAGGGTGAAGCCATGTACATCAACCTAATAAATTCAAATCCCAAAAGCAAGAAATCACAAGCACCTTTTAAAAGAGTTTGTGAAGAAACAGTACTGGCAAGTGAATCTAACTAAGACTTCCTGCCAAGTCGGATGAGAAATCAATGAAGAAATTCATCATGATGAGAACTTCTCGAAGCATCTCAGTCAAATTAAAACTTCAACCAAATGGACATTTTACTTGATGTAATAATGCAAGTTATTGCTAAAAGTCAACAGAACATAAAGTAATAGTCTTTTGTGCTCTTTTACTTTTTGCTCTCACTCACACATAGTAACTGCTCAGTCCCGACATTTCACCCTATCCTAGGTTACGCAGTACTGCAGATCTACGAGAGTCACCAATGAACAACAAAGAATCTTGGATGGTCAAAACAGTCCAATAAAGGATACACAAAAGAAGAAAAAGTTTGATCATAATATTCACCTTTTGGGGTTCAGCAGGCTCTTCTTCCCTTTCATACTTGTCATAGGCCCCCACATCATCCACAAACCAGCTAGCGTCCGACATGAACAGCTCACGACCACTGCAAGAAAGAGAGCATATGATTTCCCAATTAATAAATGCATCCGGAAAAGCTTTTCAGAGCTGATGAGCACATATCTATTGACTAAAGAGGAAAAAGAAGTGCAAAGAATGATACCTCATGCGATCATTCTTAGCTCTATCTGCCCTCTCCTTGGCCAAATTGGCCTCTCGTTCTTCCATTTTCTTCTTTTTCCATTCCATAAATAAATCAGTGGTCAAAGGAGTTGAAGAAGTTAATTTTGCACGCTGCAGGCAGAGCAGGAAAAATGTAAAGTAATTTCATTAATGAACAAGTTCATATAAGTTCTAATGGCTGTCAGTAGTTGGCAATATAGATACTCGGGTAGTACGGTCACCTGTTCATCAATTTCTTCTTCAATAGGCATCTTGTCAGCTTCCTCTTGTAACAAAGCTTTCATTTGTGACTTCAGAATATATCCAGGAGGAAGTGCATGCCTGTAATGGCATTCTTTACCACCATTTGGACAGACCCAAAACCAACCATACTGCTTCTTCTCCACAGCTTCCAAAAAGTATTTACATACCTGCATATAAGCCAAATCATAAGCTTGATTTCTGAGACAAACACTTCCCCCCATTTCAAATTAACTAGAGGTGGAGTTTTAAGGAAACTATTAAGACTTTAGACACATGAGCGAAATATGCAACACCAAGGGAACCCTGGTTTCCCATCTAGTGGAGACAACAGTAAGCATAAAATGAGCATTGTAAAGATTAAATGTTTCTGGATATAAAATGTGCCAATCTTTTTCTCGAGGATGGACTGGAAAGGAAAGAGTGCCAAACAAACTGGGGGAGAGTAGCAATTTGTCGCTACAATACAACTTTTCCAATGACAAAGAAGGATAAAAACAGAAGCATTAAAAATACACTTCAAAATGAGGGAATATGATCATAGATACAATGTCCAACAAATGAATTACATATCATTCTACTGAGCTCCATGCAATGGAAAATCAAATTAATTGTGACACTCGAATGCAGTGCTAGCTCAGCGATATTTCTTTGTCGATACAACCACGAATACATGAACGATATTTAATGCATTCTGCACAGCCGAGCTGTCCAGGTTATCCTATTTTCACATTTTTGCTTCATATGGTCATCTCGCAATGTTCGAATTTATGATGTGCGCTCAATAAGAACATTCCACGGTGCGTCCTTACCATCGAACGAAAGCCGTGGCACCACTCTGTTTATCAATAAAGGGTACTTATACTGAATTCCAGTAATAAGAAAATGTTGTGGAGTATGTACAGCCCAGCAACATTACATGTTGTGTAATGTGTTCAAAAAATCAATCATGGCTTCTATATTAGAAGCCATGTTGCACCACAAGTAAGAAGATACATCTATATTTGATGATAATTATTGATTCTTTTTTGCTGTCAAAAAGTCTTGCACTTCTTTTATTACATATGGACCACCAGATGGCTACTGGGATTGAGTTCAAGACCTTGACAGCAGCTTTTCCGAGACGGATCCTATGCCAGCATTGTAGAAAATCGAGGATAGGCATAGACATAACCAGGACAACCGCAAAATTTTGAAGGAAGGGTTCCAAACTATGCAGTGAAGTTGCAGTGGTTCATAGGTGGCTGGTATCCTTGATCTGATTTTCACAGGGAACACATCTAACGCTGAAGATTTTGCTAAACCCGAAGTTTCAAAAGTCTATCTATCACAAAACTCGTCAAAAGAAGATGGGTTTAACCTGACATCCGGTCATTTCCTCCAGTATTTTTATCCATCCTGATTTCAGAGTATACTATACGGTCATCCACATTCTTGAGATTGTGAAATTCTCTCACTAAGAACTACTTGATGTCCAAAGGATAACCAGAAACTCACGGAATCAATCAGCCAAACCTCAACCGCCAATTACCAGAGTTCAGGAATTAGCTTAACAAAATTATGGGGTTCCAATCTCTTATAGATATGACGAGAGCACAGTGTTTTGGCTGTCAATGAATCTGATTGCAATCTTCTGTCTACTCTATCCTAAACACGCAGAAGCTTCTGAGCAAAGGATAGTACAGTTCATGAACGAGTACCATCTTCTTTTTTTGGATCAGTGAGAAAAAATATTTCTTTTTAAACGAGCAGTACCAAAGAGCTACTCTGTGGTATACCAGTTCTCCTTCGTATTACTACAAAATATGAAGAGTAATTATACTTTTTATTGCTTTCGCGAGAATTCTTTCTTGTTGAGCTGCTCTGTGGTATACCAGTTCTCCTTCGTATTACTACAAAATATGAAAAGTAATTATACTTTTTATTGCTTTCGCGAGAATTCTTTCTTGTTTCGTGGATGATCGTGGGAGATCACAATAGTCATATCTAGTTTGGAGGCTTTGTTCCATTTCAGTGGTTTAGCTTTTTCTTGTCATCATGCATAGTATGCTGACTACAGCAAATTCAATGTTGCTTTCTGCAAATAGTGGCTGATCAACTTCTAGGAAGTTGACGAAAAGTCAAAAACATGTAGTAGAAACTAGAAAGCATCAAAATCCAACAACATGCCTGCAAAGAAAAAGTGTGAAAGATCATTTCTTAATTGAAAAACAATGAGAGCCCTTCTTAAGTACGTTACCATCCTTTGTCTATGGTACACTGATTGGTCATTATTAGGTACTTCTGTCATCCATATGTTTTACCCTTTTACTTAAAGAGTGGCAATTTAATTGGGATAAAAATCAAGAAAGGACATTAGGAGCGAAGTCTGCAGATCCTGTAAGTTCTATGACTCGTGCCAAGTTGACGCATGTCTATAACACTAAGCAATTAAAACCTCTTGTATCAGTGGAAAATGAACGAGGACACCAAATAACCATTTAGAAGATCATGTGCAATGCATTTTTTTTATAACCATACGCAATGAACTGTATCCTGAAAATCCCTGCAATATTGGTAAATGGGTGCTGAATGATTGAAAGAGAGTCAGCAGCAAGTTCAAACTTATCCCCTGAAAAATGACTTTAAGGTTGGAAAAGCAGTACAAGGTACATTCTGGGAAAAAACAATGCTTACAATGTCAGTTGGTTTGTTCTTGTTATACTCCTGACTTTTAGACGCCACAACCTTCTCCAATGTCTCTTGATCCCATTCTTCCATTGTTCCCTTTCCATCTTTTTATGGAAAAGAAATGTCAGTCAATAAACACTAAAACCGTTATAAAGATTATTACATGGAAAACAAAAGTTAATGAAAAATCCCAAATGTTAATAAGTTGCTTAACCACCTTCATCACGCTTATCGCTGAAAATATCAATCTTCTCTCCTTTTCTCTGAACGTTCAGATCGTGAGAGAACTTGCACTTAAAACCCTTAGCACATTGCCCCGCCTTATAGAACTCACATAAGATAGATTTTGGATCAACACCTGAATACAGATACCCAACATTCTTAAGATATACGATAGTTTTTGCAGCAGCATTTCAAATGAAAAAAATGAAATAAGATCAAAACTTTAGAGCAAGATAGAGTTTGTAGAAAGTTTTCCAAACAAACTACTACCGATAAGAGAATCAAAATCAACTATGAATAATAAAAAAAAGGGTCTCTTGAAATAAATTGCCGGGCTAATATTAAGCCATATTTGGAATTCCATAATAAAGGTGCAACACTTATCAGCTTTACAGAAAACTGGCAAAAGGTCCAGTTTGTAATTCAGCCTTCAATAGATAGACCCAGTTTGATATAGGAGAAAGTAGTTAATTGCCATGGAATTTTCCTACACTACATCCCCAATTGTTTCAATCCAACAAAGCCACAGTGACTCTTTAATAATGACACATAGAACTAAGACAACACAGAATCAGTCACAAGAACAATACCCAGGGGCACTTTAGGCTGGCTAATAGCGACTTTGAACAATTCGTTAAGCTCTTTCTCTCTGGCTTTCTCTTCCTCCTTCTTTTTCTGTGACAAAATTAAGCTTAAATGTCAATACACATGCAAAAAAAAACAGAAAACTAATACAACAACAGGATCAGCTGTATAATACTCAATATTATACCGTCCATTTGGGCATGAAATAATAACACATGTCATAAATGTCACTTCTCTGCTTGTTCATTCGTCCTATCCTGTTTAGACTTAAGAACATCGAAAAATAACACCTTCCCTATTTCCGTTTGAGAAAGATAACACAAAGGAGTACAACACAACAATGGGTCAAACCAAAATAGTCGGTCGGTTACATCGGTCCTCTCTGTTAGCATTCATTGCTTGTTTAAATACAAAGTTTATCTGGACTGTTACTTAAATTTTATTGTATCATATCGTTAAATTCATCATTAGGTAAGATAACAATCCCATCTTGTGTAATGGCCGATTTGGTGTGATCATGTCCTTACCAAATTTTTTACCTTAATTTATCTTCACTTATTATTTAATAATCTTATCTTATCCTTTACCCTGTCTTTTTATAGTAGCTCTACTCCATACCCGATTTCTCTGGTAGGTTCATCTTTCAAATTGTCCATGTGTATATAATCTATCCAAATATTGTATTCATTAATACAATACAGTTCAATACAATAACAACCATCCAAACAGAGTGTAACACAATACAACAATTGCACCTCAAACTCAAGTTAGTTGAGGTCAGCTATACGCCTTCTCAAAAAAATCGCAAAAAAAATATAATAACACAGCTACCATCAAAACAAAAAAATAATTGGATTCAGCTCCATAAATCCTTGATGCTCTTATTCAATTTCTAACAATTCACCGAAAAAACGTAACTTTAAAAGTCTTTTTACTTTCTTAAACTCACAACGTAAGGAGTAACACAACTATCATCAAATCAAAAAACTAATTGGATTCAGCTACATGAATCGTCAATACTCTTATTCAATTTCTAAAATTTCACCAAAAAACATTCCTTTAAAAGACTTTTTACTTTCTTAAACTCCGTGCCAAGTTAAACCACACAAACAAACCGAAACGGAGGGAGTAAACACAACTACCATCTATTTGATTCAGCTACCATCAAAAATCTAATTTGATTCAGCTACATGAATTTCACCTTAGCACTTTAGATACATACAGCAACAACTCACACGAGAATAAAAAAATTACGCCTCAAACTCAAGCTAGTTCTTATATATCCATCAAAAAATTCGTACAACTACCTTCAAATCAACAAGCTAAGTAAATTCAGCTACATGAATACTCGATACTCTATTTGATTCCTAAAAATTCATAAAAACAAAACATAAATTCGAACCAATACAATAACAACAACAGAGATGAGCTAGTTGAGTTCAGCTATATGCATCATATATCTATTCAAAAAATCACACAACTAAATTCAAATCCAAAAAAGCTAATACATTCAGCTATATCACGCCTCGATACTCTATTCAACTTCTCAAATTCTCCCAAACAAAACATATATTCAAAAGTCTTTTACTTTCTTAAACTCCGTGTCAAGTCGAAACTAGAGGGACTAACACCACTACAATCAAATAAAAAATCTAACTGGATTCAGCCACATGAATCATAATCGTCGATACTCCTATTCAATATCTAAAATTTCACCAAAAAAAAACATGCATTCAGAAGTCTTTTTACTTTCTTAAATTCCGTGTCAAATCGAAATCAGAGGGAGTAACACAACTACAATCAAATAAAAAATCTAATCTGATTCAGCTACATGAATCATAATCGTCAATAATCCTAGCCAATATCTAAAATTTCACCAAACAAGCATAAATTCAAAAATCTTTTACTTTCATAAACTCCGTGTCAAGTCAAAACCAAACAACCAGATCTCAACGTAACGAGTAACACAACTACCATGAAATCGGAAAACTAATTGGATTCAACTACATGAATACTCGATACTCTATTCAATTTCAAAAATTCCAACAAAAAAAACATAAATTCAAAAGCCTTTTTACTTTCTTAAACTCAGTCTCAAGTCAGAACTAAACAAACAAATCATCAAATCAAAAATCTAATTTGATTCAACTACATGACTCGTAATCATCAATAGTCTATTCAATTACTAAAATTTCACCAAAAAACATAGATTCAACAGAAATATAAGCTAGTTGAGTTCAGCTATATGCATCCTATATATCTATCGAAAAAATCACACATATACACTCAATTCAAATAATCTAATCAGATTCAGCTACATAAATACTCGACACACTGTTTAATTCCTAAAAAAAAAAAGAATCAAAAGAAATAAGCTAGTTGAGTTCAGCTATATGCATCCTACATATCTATCGGAAAATTCACACAAACACACTCAATTCAGAAAATCTAACCGCTACTCTATTCAATACTCGATACTCTATTCAATTCCTTAAAAAAAAAAAAAAACTAGTTGAGTTCAGCTATATGCATCCTATATATCTATAGGAAATTAACACAAACACACTCAATTCAAAAAATCTAACCGCTACTCTATTCAATACTCGATAAATACTCGATACTTTATTCAATTCCTTTAAAAAAAAAAATAATAAGCTAGTTGAGTTCAGCTATATGCATCCTATATATCTATCAGAAAATCACACAAATACACTCAATACAAAAAAAAAATCTAATCAGATTCAGCTACATTAATACTCGATACAATATTCAATCCCTAAAAAAATCAAAAAAAAAATTAATAAATTCAAAAGAATAGGAAGAACAAAAGAGACTTTGAGTACCTTAGCATCAGCTTTTTTTGGGTCGACTTTAGGGACAACATTTTGCTGTAAAGACTGAACATATTTCTGAACATTTTTAGACTTATTCTTATTTTTGAGACCGAATGTTTTGTCTTCTACTATTTTCTGCTTCTTTGCTATATCTGATTTCGATTGCTTCGGCGGCATATTGTATTCTCATATAAAAATCCCCAAATCACGCCGGTCGATTCGTCGGAAAATTGGAATTTTTTCCGGCGAGTGAAAACCCTAGGATGATATATCAGGTGTAAGGGAATTTTGGTGAGAAGGGAAGAAGGGTAAAATATTATAGCTTTCAAGTTCTGTGAATGGTGTTATGGTCCTAATTTGTTTTGGGAGGTACACTATAGTCACTAACAAAATATGTTTTCCTTCTATAGAAGTCCTTTTTTCCAAAAACAGTCTCTGTGTCTCCGTATCATACGGTCGTTAGCTATTAAGTATTTCATAGATAGCATGACTATGACCCTCCTCTCAACCCAATACCTTACTTAACCCTCTTTACTCATTATCGAGGTGTAACCGAAGTTGATTAAAAAAAGGGGCGATGCCTGGATTGCAGATTTGATCCAATGTCAAACTGGACACAGGCTCAGAACGAGATGAGTTAGAAATCCAAAGTGATTTTACTGACTGATCACTTAGCAAGAAAGACATTTTACATGTCGTTCTAGATTGAAAAAATCTACAAGCATATCATCAAGTTAGATTAAGCCAATTATTTAATCAAGTTAGGTTAAGCCAACCCGAAACTAGATGTGGTATAATCTAACCACCATAGGCAATGGCCATGGATCGTTCTCTCAATAGGATTGAACAAAGAAGAAGGATTCTTCGTAAGAAGAACGTACACAGATTCCGATGCCTATATACTATAAGGACTGGTTACACTCTATTGTACCTTCTCCAAATCTCTGATATATTAAAAGTGTGAAAGGGCCTTAGAAATGTTGTTTAAACTTTTTGTCCTTCATAAAAAGCTTTGCTTTAGACAAAAAAAAAAAATTCACTATTTTTTTAATATTTAAAAGTTAAAAATTAATTAGATTGGGGGGGGAGGTTGTTACCGATCATATTTAGAGAAAGGACAATCAAATTCTAAATATTTTTATAAAAAATATGATAAAAAATAAATCCATCTTTAAAATTTCTAGATAGAGTGAAAAATGTTTGATTTCATGACCAAATGTCCACTCAAAGTTTTATGGTTGGTTTTGAAATGAAGTTAAATTATTCCGAAAAAGTAAGCAATTCTCATGGTCAAATGACTTCTTAGGGTGTGTTTGATATGAAGGAAAATGTTTTTTTGAAAATAAAGTGAAATTTTTATCTATTTTTTTAGTGTTTGGTAAGTAAACAAAAAAGTAAAAAATTTCAAAAATAATTATGTAATTTAGTAAAACACTATGTGGTGGAATGAGGTGGAGACTGAGGGTTCGAGGGTAGCGCGATGGAATATGGATTAGCTATTATGGACATAAAGATCATCAACTAGATATGCGGCATTTTGAAAACCTTAGAAGATTAATAAAAAACGCATGGAAGGTCTACAACATATTAAAGTGAAAATTTAAGCAAGAAATGACTACATTTTAAATAATTTTCTTATTTTTAACTTAAGGGTATTATTGTAACTTGGTTAGGTTACTTTATCTACTATTATAAATAGTAGCTACTAGGTTTTATTTACTTTGTTTCTCCATTTGTAAAAGCTACTAATAGGTTGAATTGAAATCTGACTGCTTTTGTTTGGGGTGAATAAATTTGGAAAAAAAAAAATCAAAGAGGAAGGTTGAGCTCCTCTATTTCTGGTACGTCAAGTTTCTGGGTTTAGATCAATCTAAGTTTTGAAGTGGAACTAGGATTCAAATCATCTTAGTGTTATCTATCATTGTTGAAAACATAATTGTGAAAAATCTAGATAAGATCGAGAAGCCATTTAAGGTCAATTGAAGCTTGAACCAAAAATTCAAACTCCAAAATTGATGTGTCATTGAATCTCAGTTCTATTGGAAATTGTTGCTATGATATTTGTGAGTTAAAAACTAAATAAAACTAACTATTTTGACAAGGTTTGATTGTTGAGATCAAATCCACCATTGAAGAACATTGAGGTTTTGGTTAGATAATCTCGATCTGACAATAGTTATTGATTTGGTTAAATTAAATGTCGATATCTTAATTATCTCTATTTTGTATCTCATTATACATCATAGTGGGTGGACGGTTAAGGGGTGGGAGTGTTGGGTGGGTGGTTAGGAGACAATGAATTTGACATGTCATTTATAAAACTTATTTTCACTACTTCTATTTTAATAAGGAAAGTCATTTTTCTCATTTTAAGGAACTTGTTTTCTAGAGAAAATAGTTTTGACCAACCAAACATGAATAAATTTTAAAATCTATACCAAACACACCTTTGAAATTGATGTGTGGGCATACCATGAGGGATAGGATTAGAAGCAAAGATGTTCGAGACAAGGTGGGAGTGACCCCTGTGGTGGATAAGATGAGGGGGTAAGGCTGAGATGACTCGTGCAAGTGAAGAGGAGATGCACATATACCCGAGTGATGAGGTGCGAGAGGTTGGCTATGATGGGCATCCCCACCCACTCAACCCCCACCCATTGACCATCCACCCATTATGATGTATAACAAGATACAAAATAGAGATAATTAAGATATCGATATTTAATTTAACCAAATAATAGTTATTGTCAGATCGAGATTCTCTAACCAAGCCTCAATGTTCTTCAATGGTGGATTTGATCTCACCAACCAAACCTTGTCAAAATAGTTAGTTTTCTTTAATTTTCACCTCACAGACATCATAGCAACTGTTGACACCTAATTTTTGTCCTCCACAACTAAGTTTAATTTTGAGTTTCTTCGAGTTTCAAATAAAATTACAATATTTATTTTATCCGAATAAAAAGCTTTTCAAAGTATTTATCTGGGTAATTTTGTCACTTTAAGTAGCGATTATATATTATCGTATTCAATTATACGAAATTATATAATTTTGTTACTTAAATATTTATTTTACGAAACATCAATTTTTAATCAAGATTTATCTTGAAAATAAATTCAAATGGTTAAAATCTTGGTTTGAATGTAATTTGTTCTTGAAAATAATTTATTTGGAATAATATTTTTTTGACTTTTATTAAATCAAGAAGCTTGGAATTAATTCGATTTAATTTTGGTCAATCTATTAGCTATGACCATAATTGAAACCAAATTGGCCACAATTGCAATGCAATTGGCCAATTGATTTTCAATGTGGCCAAAAATTAAATAGAATTGACCAAATTTCTAAAATTCCTACAAAATCCTAAATCCCCAATTTTACCTCAACCTCGTCCTTTTTCCATTTTGAAATTCAAAATTTGTACAGATTCATAATAATGCTCAAATAACTCTCGAACAACAACATACCCAGTAATACTCTCTGACTTCTCTCTAGATATCTAGAGAGAGGAAAGCATTGGGCATGATCCCACTTCAGAACGAAATGATCCCACCCCAAATGTCGCCAAACCCACCGGACATAATAACTTGTATGGAAGAGGACCCACTAATCCTAGATAAATCAGCAGAACAATCCTTCGGGGAGGCATTCCTAAACAAAACCCTATAACTTAACATGCTTTATAGACCACAATCTATAACGAAAGTCACGGAAATCACAAGTGACTCAGAGACAATTCAACTTACACTAGAGGATCAAATTAGAATATACCACCCTTAGCGATTATTAGTTATTGTGAAGCTATATGGGAAAAAACTAGCTCATAACTATATGAGAAATAAATTAGCTGATCTCTGGAAACTCTCCGAACTACTCACTCTACTTGATCTGGGAAAGGACTATTTTATAGCAAAATCTGCACAATCAGACAGTCTGCACAAAGTATTGCATGAAGGGTCATGGTTCATAACAGGTAGTTTCCTAACAATAAAGAAATGGGAACCAAATTTTGTCCCCGAGGAAGCTACTTTAACCTATACAGCCATTTGGTTAAGATTACCCCAATTGCCCACTGAATTCTATGATAAGGAAATCCTAGAAATAATCAAAAGGAAATTAGGGTCGCTGCTGAGAATAGACACTTGTACCTCTGCTGCCTTGAGAGGACGATATGCAAAGATATGCATACAAGTACCCCTGGAAGAAACAGTCAAGACCCACATCGTTATTGGGAATCATAAGCAAAAGATAGTGTATGAAGGGGAGGGCATTCTATGTACTGCTTGTGGAAGAATTGGCCATACCCAGCAGAGATGTACATTCACATGTTCATTATTTCACTCACCAGATATCCCATCTACCTCACGCGGCAATAACCTGCACAACAAAGAGGATTGGTAAGTCATCACCTTCCCTAAACAAAAAAACCATGGTAGACAGGGAATAACAGGCTTGAACATGCGCACAAAAAGGCCTTTAGTATAGGTAAGCCCCACACCAATAGCAATAGTGCGAGGTAAGTACCCTAAGACCACCCTTGCTAGCATTCCTAATCAAGACCATAAAAAACCTACCACAAATCTCTTCAACACTCTTCATAATCTTACGGATTGTGAACAATTGTCTGTAGAAGGGAATAAATTACTGAAGGTGATTAGCAATAATAAAGCCGATTTACCTAATAAAAGCAGGCCCATTAATAATAACAAAAAAGTAATGATAAAAAAAATAAAAAAATTGAAACAATGGGATCTGACAATGGGACTATTCCCAAAGTCAACACTGAAGAAGGCAGGTGTGCCAACCCCCATATTAACTATACCCCCTCCCCCCAAGTGGATATTTACTCTATTCCACTAATAATTTCTCTATTAACTCTAAAAAGACAAATGAGGCCCACAACCATCCATCACTTCCAATTCTTCAGACACTCCAATGGAGGTCTTCGATGTTGTATCTCACTCTAGTAATAATTACTCCCCTGCGGAGTGAAATCATGCCCCTATATCGATTGAAGTGACCAATGTTGTCGCGTCAATCAACTCAGCCCCTTTAACCAACTATAAGAAATGGTCGTAGAGAGAAACCACTTCAACTCTCCAAGCTACCTCCTCTTCAGCCAAAAATAGCAAATCTCCAATGTCCTGGGCAGAACTCATTCTGCACGAAAGGATGATAACCCATTGTATAACAGTGGGGGACCAACCAATAATCCTGATAATCCAAGACCAAGCTTGGCTAGCCCAAATCATCAAAGTGGAGGTAGATGGGATAATACAAGGCTTGGGCAACCAAGTTTGAGGATAAACTCTCCACTTTGCCCAGCTAATAGGCACACTGAACATGATGAACACATGGGAATTGTACTCTCTCATGAAACACACGTTCAATAATTTGCCTTTCTATCCTACCACCATTTATCTGCCCATCTTCGAAACTTTAATATTCATCCCATGGAACCCTTAGTTCTAAAGCGAGAAGGCTAAAGTAAGGGAGATCACTCAATTTTGGAAGCTCTAAAAGAGAACAACCTGGAACTCAAGCAAGTCTTAACGGGTTTTGGGGAACCAAACATTGAACACTTTCTTCTTGAAAAGCCCCTACTCAAAAAGTTCAGCGATCCCTTCAACACAGTTATTATAACTTATTATCTAAAGAAAATGATGATATTTTCTTTGATTCTAAAGACCATGGGGAACAATACCCCCCATAGGCCACAGTGAGCCCCTACGGGGAACAAGCAAAAACACCACAAGTGGGAAAATGAATGAATTTGCTATCACAACCACGCTAAGAACCCCTAGAGATAAAGATCATCATATGGAACACAAGGGGATCCCATAATGCAAATTTTCGAAGGTAATGTGAAGCCATGGTAAGAACTCACAAGCTTTCGATGCTCGTGCTACTGGAAACCAAGATAGAAGAACATAAGGCCCTTACCAAAACTTTTAAGTTTGATGCTCAGCTACAGTCTAGTACAACAGGCCTCAAAGGGGGCATTGTCGTAATGTGGAAAGAGGATACCCTTAAGCTGGATAACATTCTATTACAGGTCAAAGCATTTATGTGATGGTTAAGGTACCTCCTGATCCCAAACCGTGGTTTTTTTCTCTTTGGAAAGAACTCTACCAATTAGCCAAATCCTACAATGAGGATGACTAATTGGAGGAGACTTCAATAAAGTTCTAAGTTCTAGTGAGAAACTTGGGGAAAACAGTCCTAATAGAAGAATGCATGATTTTAGATAATGTCGTAGCCATTGTAGCACGATAGACTTAGGTTTTAAAGACTGTAAATACACTTGAACCAATAAGAGGCATATGAATAAGCATTGTTTAATCTGGGAAAGACTTGACAGGTGTCTCGCTAATGACTCTTGGATTAAAAGATATCCGGAGTCAACTATAACGCATCGACCTAGAACCAAGTCTGACCACTACCCCTCGTTCTTCTCTTTCTAAGAATAAAGCCCCAACCAATAATAAGTATTTTAGACTAGAACCCATGTGGTATAGTCACCCATCCTTCAAAGACTTAATTCATAGGTGTTTCACCCCCTATAGTAACCTCACTCAATCTATCACCTCCTTTTAGGAAGAGGCATCTATCTAGAACACTAATGTCTTTGGTAACATCTTCAGAAAGATGAACAAAATTCTTACTAGATTAGATAGTATTCAAAAGTCTCACCATTACCAGCATAGCACCTTCCTCCAGCTGGAGCATGACCTCACTATTAAAAATGACGGTTTTTTCCAGTTTGAGAAGGAATTCTAAAAAATTAAGTCCAGAATCAACTGGCTCTCTGAAGGAGATACCAACACCTCTTTTTTCCATGCTTCCACTCTTACTAAAAGAAGAAGGAATAGAATTGTATCCTGTGTTGATGACGTTAGCAATAACCTACACCAATTCTATACAAATCTTTATGTTACAGACCACACCTACTCCTCCTTCAAGAACAATGACCCTAAGAAGGGCATTACTGACCAGCTGCTTGATCAATTTACCAATCTGGATACTGAAATCCATAATGCCCTCAGCTCCTTCAAACCTTACAAGGCTATTGGCCCGGATGGGTTGCACATCTTATTCTATGAAAAGTTCTGGCAACTGGTGGAAGCAAAGACTGAAGAATTCTACAAAGAAATCTTCACCAATTATACCATGCCCCCTGAAAACAACAAAACCCTGTTGTGCCTTATCCCTAAACGTAAAAATGCTACCTCTATAAATTTTTTTAGACCTATTTTCCTTTGCAACACCAACTACAAACTCATCATTAAGATAGTGGTTAACAGAATTAAGCCCCTGTTACCACATATCATTGTTCCTAGCCAAGCTAGCTTCCTAGCCACAAGGAGAGCCAGTGACCATGCCATCATTGTTCAGAAATATATCTCCACTTTAGGAAAATAAAAGGCAAGAACCCCCACATGATCCTTAAAATTAATGTGGAAAAAACCTCTGATAGGCTATAATGGTCATTTATCAAGAGTACTCTCTCTTACTTCAACTTCCCTCCTAAATTATCCAGCCTCATCATGTCTTATGTTTTCACCAGCTCAATCTCCATCCTTGTGAATAAGAGGAAAACCCCCTACTTCCACTCCACTAGAGGAATAGGGCAAGAGGATCCTATGTACCCCGACCTCTTCATTCTTTGCATGGAAAAACTATCTAGAGAATTAGATAAAGTTGTCCTGTCTAAGAGTCTAGAGCCCATCATCATCACTACTGGTGGTCCAAAAATTTCATATTTGTTCTTTGCTGATAACCTTACCCTATTCTCCAAAGCTAATCGAGCTAACTGCATAACTATCACTAACATCCCCAGCTCTTTATGTTGTCTCTCAGGATAAAAGATTAATCACTCTAAGTCAAAGATCCTTTTCTCCAGAAACTACTCCAATGATACCTTCCTCATTTGCTTCTATATTCTTAAGATGGGGGTTAGTTCATCTTTTGGTAAGTACATAGGGTACCCATCTTCAACAAAAAACCTGCCAACAGTAACTTTCAGTTCATCATTGATGATATGAATAACAAGTTAACAAGTTGAAAAACTAAGTTCCTCACCCTAGTTGGTAGAACTGTTCTGGCGAAAGCTACTCTTGACAGTATCCCTACACATATCATGCATTACATTAAGCTCCCTATTAGAATCATTGACAGCACTAATAAAATCCAAAGGGACTTCATATGAGGAAGTAATGTAAAGAAAAAAACTCCGCTTACTCAGTTGGGATATCATCACCAAAAGAAAAGATGTTGTAGGCCTTGGTTTACGCAAGGCTGAACTATAGAATAAGACCCTCCATGCCAGCCTGGCATGGAGAATCCTTAAGAACCCCAACAGTCTCTGGGCTCAAATCCTCCTCACAAAATATCAAAGATATCCCAGGAAGGGGAGAGTCTATGACATCACTTCTAGGACCTGGAGGAACATTAAAAATGAATGGCTTGACTATTCCCAAGGCCGGGCTTGGAATGTCCGAAAAGAGAAGTAAGCAAAATTCCTAGCAGATAATTGGATTCCCCAGCTAGGTCCTTAAGGAGCACCATTCAGGGTCCCTACAACCAGGGAGAGAGGGACTCCCTCACAGTTAGGGATGTCCATATAAATACCACATGGGACCTCTCCAAAATCTCTTTTGATTTTTCCCAAAATGTGATTCATGTCCTTAATAGTTATCCTATCGATATTAACAACCTTAAAGAGGACACCATTGTTTGGTCCCTCACTAGTAATGATCTATTCTCAACCAGCAGTGTCTATGATTGACTCAGAAAGGGGCCCAACTAAGACACGATTAGCCCTAATCCAAACTTTAAGCACATATTAAAGAGGATGATTACCCCAATAAGGTTAAAACCTTCCTTTGGCTCATGTACCATGAAAGGCTCCCCACCAGCAACTACCTGCACACGATTGACCTCAATATTTCTAATAGTTGCTACTTCTATAATGCCCCAATGCTCTCCAATTCTAGCAGAAACTATTTCTTTCCAGCTCATCCCCCATTGGGATGGACTTAATAATATTAATAATTCTAGCTGGATGGATTACTGGAAAGCTTCTTCCAAAAGTTAATTACAACTCCACCATCACTTGAAAAGATCTCATTCTTCACTGTCTGTGGAGCCTTTGGATGACCAGGAATAACAACACTTTTAATCATAAGAGGGACCTTGTATCCCCTGAGAACAGTGTTCAACTAGCCATAAAATACCACCTCCTCATTATAAAGCATAATACAAACCTGGATGTTAAAATAACTATCTAAGTAAAATGGGAACCCCCTCTGATAGGTTGTTACAAGCTCAACATTGATAGATTAACTAATGTTAAACCCGTGCTTGGGGGTTTAGGAAGTGTCTTTAGGGATTGCCTTGGCAACTGCAAGATAGGATTTTGTGAACATATCCTCTACATAAATTCTTTCATGGCTGAACTCTTAGCTCTGCGAAGGGGATTTCTCTTAGCAGCAACTCATGACTTCAAGCTTATTCAAATCGATACTGGTTGCAAATCTTTAATTGATACAGTCAAAACTGACCATCCACTCTACTGTAGTATTATTTGTGAATGCAGGTCACTAATGTTGGAGCTGGGAGCAACGATTTTGGAACACATGTTTAGTGAGCAAAACAGTGTCGCCAATGCGCTAGCAAGGGAAGGGAGAAAGGAACACCTTTTTGGAAGCACCAATGTTTTGCTAGTTCTCCCTGCGTTTGTACGTGCTACACTAGAGACAGACACAAGGGGAACTACATTTACTAGACGAGTTAGGAACACCTTTTTGGAAGCACCAATGTTTTGCTAGTTCTTCTTGCGTTTGTACGTGCTACACTAGAGACAGACACAAGGGGAACTATCTTTACTAGACGAGTTAAACAATCTGCTTTTAACCTACGAAGCCGAGTTGTGGCTGAGACTAATATTTTTTATAGCCATGCATTGGCTACTAGATCTCTGTCTAACTTATTAGCCTAATCTAATATATGAACTCATCTTTCGTATAAAATAATTAAAAATTTGTGCTAGATTGTACAATTCTCTCTCAATCTTGTCTTTTTTTCATTTTAGAATTCAAAATTTGTACTAGATTGTACAGTTCCCCCTCAACCATGTCCTTTTTCCATTTTTAAAATTCAAAAATTGTATTAGATTGTACAATTCTCCCCCAACCTTGTTCTTTTTCCATTTTTGAAATTCAAATTTGTACTAGATTTTACAATCTCCTCCAACCTTGTCTTTTTTCCACTTTAAAATTCAAAATTTATACCAGATTGTACAGTTCTCCCTCAACATTATCCTTTTTCCATTTTTAAAATTCAAAATTTGTACTAGATTGTACAATCCTCCAACCTTGTCCTTTTTTTATTTTTAAAATTGAAATTTGTACTAGATTTTACAATTCCCCCTCACCTTATCCTCCAACAAATCTTTTCCTCAATTTTAAATTTCCAAAACATCCTTAAATTCTTTCTCCCACATTGGTGGATGAAAAGAATTGAATTCCATCCTTTCTTATAAATACTAATAGAAAACCAAGTCTAAAAGAGTGGAAAAAAATTTTGAGCAAAGAGTTAATTTTTTTTACTAAAATTTTTCAAGCGGTAGTCTAATTTGGGGTTCTCAAAAGATTGATTTTCGGTGGTGATCAAGACTCTGAATAAAGTTTAAAGTCCCGTTTTGCTACTTCGAAAAAGGTAAATACACCTTTCCCTTTTAGTTTTGTTATCGTTTTCTTCTTCATCATCTTCTTCGTAGTTTTATAGTTGTAATTTTATTTACTGGAATTGTTTGTTGTAGACGACCTTGAAGGCCATAGGATGTTGTGATATCAATATTATGGCTATTTTTATGTTCATTGTATAAAATGAGCTAACAATAGTTGAACATGTTTCTTTGTCTTTTTTCTTTGATTATTATGACTAGGTGGATAAAGTTTCGATCTTTGCTTGATTAAAATATGTACTCATGTATTTTTTAAATTCTTTATTGAGGATATGTTCTCTTTTAGCATGTAAAGTTATTTCCTTTATGTCGGAAAAGAATAGTTACTATTGTTAAGAGTCTTGAAATTGTTTCTCAATTTGAAGTAGTGAGTTACTTGTATCTAGAGATTCGGTGTTATTTTTGAAAGGCGTATCATGGTGTGCTATGTTTGTGGTTTAGTAATTTGCAAAATCACCGTTTAAGGTTGAAGTTAACCGCTTTGGCATACACATGATAGTTGGCTCATTCACATGTGGAAATTGTAATTCAAGTGCTACTTTTAAGATCTAACTCTTCTATCGATCCTTGATTTTTTTGATTAAAGAGTTATTTTTCTCCAGGATTATATGCCACAATGAAATGCTAAGTCCTTTTGATATATGTTTGTAGTTATGATTTACTCATTTTCGTGGTCAAAATTGTCTTTGATTTTCTCTTATTTAGATTGAAAAGTTGTTAGGGTTATGGATTTTTTTGAAATGGTGTAGAACTAAAGTAGGAGTTGTCATAATTGGACATTTTTTCTTAGAATTAATCTTTTACTATTTTTCCTATCTTGTCTTTGAATATCATTTCTCAAACATGTTTAATATATGGTATTTGCTCTACCTCGCTTATTGATTTATTTCTTGAAGTATTTTTGTGCATTTAGACGTCCCATTGTTATCCACATACTACCATAAATTTTTCTTCAAATTTGTTGATTGACTCCAATTGGTATTTAAAAAGTGTTGTTGCATTAGTATGTCTTGTATTTCACATTTGAGAAGTCACAGAAGTTTTCCTCATCTTATGCTCATTCCTCATTTCTTTCTTTAATGAGAACATGTCTTAAACTATATCATATCATAGTATTTGGTGCAAATATGTGTTAATTTATAGGAAATATTTGTCCAAATTTTAAGCAACTATACTTATAGGTCAATGTCTTTTTTTCAAGGATTAGTTGATTATATTGTGCTAGGCTCGATTTTTTGTAAGATTGTTTGAAAAATAGGTTAATTTCCTTTTTGTTGGATAATTTGATTTATTTTTTATATCATAGTATACTATTTCTTTATGCTTGAGAATATTATTTTTTCATCTCATCATTTATCTATTAAGTATAGAATTTTTTAACACATATTAATTCTTTTTTCTTTTTCCTTTTCTTTGCCTGAATTTATTTTGGAGTCCAAATGGACTCCTTTCCTCTTGTATTTCGTAATGGACCAATGAGACCCACCTCATCGAGTCAAGTCTGAAGTTTAAATTTAAAATCAATTATATGGCGTGTGGATGCAAGAAGATGGAAGAAGAAGAAGAAAAATGGGTCAAAACTCATTGACGAGGTTGCTAAGAGACTTGAAAAGTCTCGATTGTTATTATTGTCTTATTATTTATTTATTATCTATTTGTTCATTCATTTGGGCCTCGAAGCCAAAGTTGTAATTTAATACAGGTGAAGCGGATTTTGGGCCTCAAAGGTCTAAAAACTAGCTTAGGACAGGTTATGAGCAAATAACTCAAGTATTTAGATTAGGACAGGTGAAGATGGGTCAAAAGTCCAAATTAGCTTAGGACATGATTTATGGATTTGGGTCTAATGGCTTAATTCCTTTGGTCTCCTCCTTTCCCCTTTATATGCTAATTGTTCTGAGTTTTCTTAGACTTAGTTAAAAATCCTCACTAAGTCGTCAAAATTTGTTTTGCACAAATCTTTGAAGACATTTTTTTCTTAATCGTTTTCTTTTCAAAAAAATAATTTTCCTTTTTAAAGTTAGTCAAAAAAATTATTTTCAAATAGTCTGGATAACCGCAAGTTAGTAGATACTCTTGGTGTCTTAACAACCTTCCCAGAGTATTAATAGGAACAACTTACTCAGAATTTCTAAACTTAAAAGATTTTTTCTGTTTTGAATCTTTTAAGTAATATTTTTAGTTTTTCTTGATATTTTCTCAAAAATCAAGTGACGACTCTGTAATTTTAAAATTATTTCAAACTTTTCTTTAAGGTTTCGAAATAGTTTAAAAAGTTAAAATAATATTTTCCAACCCTTCAAAATCGAAAAGGGCAAAATTGTAACAATTTCCAACCGAACTCAGATTCAGTAACACATCGATTTTGGAGTTTGAATTTTCGATTCAAGCTTCAATCAACCTTCAATGGCTTTTCAATCTTCTCCAGATTTTTCACAATCATGTTTCCAACAATGATAGATAACACTGAGTTGATTCCATTTCAAAATCTTAGATTGATCTAAACCCAAAAACTTGACGTACCAAAAATGGAGGAGCTCGATCTTCCTTTTTATTTTTATTTTTTTCAAATTTATTCACCCCAAGCAAAAACAGTCAGATTTCAATTTAATCTATTAGTGAGTTTTATAATTGGAGAGACAGAGTAAATAAACTCTAGTTATATTAAAAGTGTGAAAGACCTTAGAAATATTATTTGAACTTTTTGTCCTTCATTAAAAGTTTTTACTTTATACAAAATCGTCTTTTTACTTTTAAAAAAAAATATTAATTGATTTTATAATATCAAATTTAATGAGTCCTATATGGTAAGAAATATTAGGAGAATAATAATTTAGGAGTCCTAATAAAAATAATATATAAATTTAATGAGTTAATTTAATCCTAATAAAACCTAGAAATACATGGTGCATAAGGAGAGACCGATATCTTCCTCTCCTTTTCAATTCTAGGATTAAGGATTCGTAAATACTTGATGAAAAAAGGGTTATGTGAAGAGAAAGTTACCGGGCCTATGTTTCCAAAGCTTCATGTTAATGATATAGAAAAAAGAGGTCCAAGAGCATCTCCAAGGAACAATATGGCTCTTTTATGGACAACCAAGAGTATTCCTTCCCAAAGATGTAGTCCTGGTAATTTACCTCTTAACAGTAGTGGCAGTGCAAAGTTGGTCCATTCTCACTCAAGCCAGGTGAACCAAGTTCAAATTATTGTATTTTGCTTCATAGTAGACATATTCTGAATTTTGCCTATGATCTTAGGTCAAGATCATATGTTTGAATTTCAGGTTTTGTAGATGAAACGGTTACAGCTGACAGGGGGACATGACCCCTTGATAGAAAGGTGTGGAGAATGCGGATTAGGGTAGAAGGTTAGAGGGTGGGAGCGTTTCTTTATTTGTGTTTGAAGTTTCTTGTTCGTGGGTGTTAAGTGATGTCTATGTTTTTGGTTAGATAGTTTTTTTAGTAGTATCTGGTGGCTGTTGTATTACCTGGATACTGGTGTTAGTTTATTTTACATACTGTACTAGTCTATACGCATTTATGTTTTGTGATTTGTTGTACTGTTATCGGTCCTAAGTCAGGGGTCTAGCGGAAACAGTCTCTCTACTTCTTCGTAGATAATGATATGGTCTGCATACACTCTAATCTCCCCAGACCCCACTATGTAGGAATACACTCGGTATGTTGTTGTTGTTGTAGATGAAGCAGTGGCTTTGAAATCTCAGACGATCTATCATGCATGTGATTGAAGATGAATGTTATGTGCCAACATGAGCATCCTTCTTCCTAACATTACCAATAAGATCTTGGCTAAGGTTAGAAGATCTTATACGTTAGTGCACGACTTACAATTAGATCGTGAATAATATGAATAATTTGCTAGTAATGTTTAATTTTCAAATTAAGGCTTGAATAATTTGATTAAAATTTTTATAACCTCGTGTGTCTTATAGCAAAGGGCTTACAAATTTTTGAGTATGCCACTACCAAATAAGATCTACAAATTATTCAAATTATAGCTTTTGTCGTGTATTTAACACGACTATAAATAAATAAATTGAAAGTCGTGTGTTTTAAAACGACTAGCAAAGAAAATAAAATATTATTTTTAGTGAAGATTTAGGCCCAGGGACTGCTCAACCAATATGGAGGCCTAAACCAAAACTTCAACAAGAGGCCTCAAAATTTTATTAAAAAAATAAAATCATATATTATATATATTGTGTTGTAAATGTACCATATATAGTGAATGTCTACTTTACCCTATATAATGAATACCTACTTTACCATATATTGTGTATGTCTATTTACGAAAAAGTTACAAACCCCAAGGTTAGTTTTCCCTATAAATAAAGGGGTTTTACTTCATTGCAATTCATCTATCAAGAGAAGAAATAAGAAGTACTCTCTCTATTCTCTCTACTCTTCTTTATTCTTTCTTGTTTCATAATACGTTATCAGGACGAGACTCTACCAAAAAAGTTGAGATTATAAATCTAAGGGTAATGTCAAGGTTAGTAATTCTTTATGCTTATGCTATTTGTCTTTTGCTATTAATGATCTAACTATTGTTGGATTTGAGGAAGAATAATTGAGAATTGATTGTGATGGTATCACAACTCACCTCCGAATGAGGAAGAATAATTGAGACTTTATTGTGATGGTATCACAACTTACCTCCGAATGAGGCAAAATAATTGAGAAGAGTTATTTTGAAATCTACTTATGAAGTAGTAAATTCAAAAATTTATTCATGTAATAGTAAATCTGAAATTTTATTAAAGTAAAAAGACACGTGTTATGGTAAACTTGGGGTTTACTAGTATAAAAATTCATAAATTGACATGAACGATTACTACATTTAAAAAATGTGCATATTGAGTATTAGACATATGTTGAAGAAATAGAAGATTCTTCAAAAATTATTTATATTGTTTGTTCTCATGACAAGTTGATTGGACCAACTAATATTGGGATGAAATCCCTTAAAATTCGAAAAGTATAAAAGGTGAATAAGAGCCCGTTCACCTATCATGTGATATGTTTTGAAATGATGCATCAATAAGATGATCACATGTACATTTATTGTCAACAAACCTGCAGTTGGGCATTCATAAAATTGTTTGCTCAGTAAAATTGAGTTAAGAACATAATTTTCAGATTGTGTAATCAAGACAATTCATCTTGATGATGATGGTTTGGAATTGAATGACTTCGATAAATAGCTGAGAACAAAGCTTCATGTGTTGGTCTGAAATATGATATGTTGCATACAATAGCACTTGTATGCATTAGACCAATAAATTATGATTATTTTTTCTCTCTCAATTGGTTCAAGGCCAGGAACCAACTATTTCATCTAATAGTTTTGATGTGCGCGGTATACGATTAATAGAAATAATATGATGCACAAAGATGGATTCCTCAAAGAAGATGGAGGATGTATGTTAGTTTTTCTAACATAAGGGGGAGATTATAAGCAGCTAAGAATTATGTTAGGAATTATTATCAGATCCTCATTCAAAAGATAATTCAAGTTAAAAGTCGAAAATATCTCATATTTAAGCTGCAAGTGCTCCTATTTTGTGTCCCTAAAGGACAAAATCTATGCATGCGTGAAGCGTGGTAGACCAATCGGTTTCAAATGAAATAATTCTTGAAAAATAAGGAGCAAATAATCATAATAAGAAGGCAATGTGCTCTTGAAGAGCCTGCAACATAACACTTCATGAAACCTTATGAGAGGTTTAGATATTTGAAAATAATGAAGTGATGAGATCTCAAAATGTTATGTCAAACTGTGAATCGATACGAAATGATATGTCATCAATGATATCTTTGATACAATATTGACGCAATATTATAAAAGATTACGAGGATCCGAATTCTACATTTATTTAAGCATGCTGACGTATAAACATTTATTAAGTGATATGAAAGGATGCATCTTGGTAAGTATAAAGCTTATTTTATTTGCAATCCAAACACTTGACAATGTCACATGTGAAATGCTGATTATTGTAACTTGACAAAATTTATATGAAACTTTGTAAGGATTCAAAATGTTTGAAGCATATAAAAGTTTCTGGGAAACTTATTTATAATCCTTATATTGCATTAGTTTATAACTTGAAAATCATTGAAACTCTTGGAGAGTTTTCAAAGCAATAAATTATTTGCTGACATGAGAAATATACCGAATTGAATTGGTTATGAAGTATCATATGTTAGTACAATTGATGTACTAATGTATCTTGCAAATACTACAAGGCCTGATATAGCCTTTTTCGGTTAATTTGTTAGCAAGATATAATTCTGCTCCTACTAGGAGACATCGAAATGGGATTAAACGCATGATCTTATTTTCTAAAGATTGTAGTCCCGATCTTATAGGTTATGCTGATGTTGAGTACTTATCTGACCCGTATAAAGCTCGATCTCAAACAGGTTATGTGTTCATAGGTGGGGGTATTACCATATCTTGGAGATCAACAAAGCAGTCTATCATAGCCACTTCATCGAACCATGCTAAAATAATAGTTATTCATGAAGCAAACCGAGAATGAGTATGGTTGAGATCCATGATACATCTCATTTAGAAAAATATGGTGTGAAATGTGACAATGTAACCACAATTTTATACGGAGATAATGCAGTATGCATAACACAACTTACGAGAGAATTCATAAAAGGAGATAGAACGAAACATCAAAACTTTTCTACATAGATGAGCTACAAAATAATGGTGATATTAACGTGCAACAGATTCTTTCAAGTGGCAATGTGACTGATTTATTCACCAAGTTTTCTCAAATTGCAACTTTCAAGAAGATGGTGCACAAGATCGGGATGCAAAGGTTCAAGGATGTTCTCATTAGGGAGAGTTAATACGCATTGTACTCTTTTTCTCTTATGAGGTTTTGTCCCACTGGATTTTTCTTGTAAGGTTTTTAATGAGGCAGCTTATATGCGTATTGTTAGAGATGTGTACTCTTTTTCCTTCACTAGATTTTTTTCCCACTGGATTTTTTCTAGTAAGGTTTTAACGAGACACATTATCTACTAATTAGACATTCAAGGGGAGTGTTATAAATGTACCATATATAGTGAATGTCTACTTTACCATATATAATGAATACCTACTTTACCATATATTGTGTATGTCTATTTATGAAAAAGTTACAAACCCCAAGGTTAGTTTTCCCCCATAAATAAAGGGGTTTTCCTTCATTGTAATTCATCCATCAAGAGAATGAAATAAGAATTACTCTCTCCATTCTCTCTACTCTACTTCTTTATTCTTTCGTGTTCCATAACATATTGTATATAATATCACTTAAGTCTATTTTGCTAATTTTTCATATACGAAATTTCAAATACTTTATCTATCCCAATTTATATGCTAATTTTGACTTTTCGAGATTCAATTTTTTTTATTTTGACAAGTACAATAAGCCATAATAATTATAATATAAAATAATTTTTTAAAATAAAAATATGAAAATTTACTATGAAAAAAACAGCTCATTTAATCCTTGAAATCTAAACGCCACAAATGATTGAAACATACGAGTACTTCCTCCATTCTTAGATAAGTGGTGTTTTAAGCTTTTCATTTTATATTTCATAATAAGTGATGTTTTAGAACTTCAAGAAGGAATTATCTTATGCTTCGTGAATTATTCTTGTTTTAATACATGAAGTTCTACACACATTAAAGAATCACTTCTTTATTTAAGACAGTTAATTAGGATTAAGTTAGTAAAAACACTCCTTATTTTTTGAAAAACATACTCAAACTAAAAACATCACTTATTTAAAAAATGAAAAAAATAATAATGTACACATGTTAGGAAATTTTGGGACCCCAAAAATAGTGTAGGCTTTAGAAGCTTTATGCTTCAGCCGGCTATGGGATTTACACAACATAGACAGCTTGTTTCGGGTTTAGGGAGCCATTTAAAATTCTTTGTGATGGAACGTTTTGTTGGAGTCCCACATCGATGGGTTAAAAGGTCCTTGATCTCCTTATATGATCTTGGACAATCCTCCCCTCATAAGCTAGCTTTTGAGGTTGAGTTAGGCCCAAGGTTCATTTCTTTATCACGTTTGCGCACCATCTTGTTACTAATCGCATACCGCCTGTTGTTATTGCATTGATAAATATTCTAAGAGCCACAGTAAACAGATACTGAATTTAAAATCTAAATGTGTTCTTGCAGAGTTAAAGAGCCTTGGTGCTTTCTATGGGGAATCACAGAATGCATTTAATAACTCAATTACTGCATGATGTGACCATGAAAACTGTAAATGTGTTGTAGATTGCATAACTGAAAGTTATTGGGGAGAATAATTCTAGACACTTTTTTATTTTATTGCTGCTCAAGATACTAATTTGCAGAGATATCTTCAAAAGATATATGGTATCCCTCTAATTTATGCTCTAAGGAATGCATTCTTTCTCAAATAATCATCGCCATGTCATCGTCAGTTTGCAAATCTGTTGAAGAAGAAAGTCTTCATATGACTGACATGAAGTACAGTATGCTTAACATAAAGATATGTGGTGTGGGTGACAGGATTTTAAGATTGTGGTTCCTAATAAAATAAAAAAATGGTTGTTCCAACTGGGGTATAGAATGTGAGGCACTTCTTCAAGACCTTTATGAACCAATAAGCCAACTAACAACTTTGTCTATGAGTTCTCACTTATAATTCTTATATATTTAATATATTTTTAATATAATTGTAAGGTATACGAAAATGTTTGGGGGTTCTCGGGAACCCGCATTCGTAGTGCTACATCCGCCCCTGTGGGTGATAACATACCTGTTATATTTGGGCAGAAATAAGCAATACCACCAGCAAAAGAGAAAAACAAGAACACACAAATTTTACGTGAAAATTCTTGACGGAAAAAATCACAGGCAGAGAAAATTCACTATGAACCAGTTTGGATAGGATTAAAAAAATAAACCTTTTAGCTTAAGTGATTAAAAGCTTAAAATAAGTGCTTATAAATTAAGCGCCTACCACAAGAATCTTTTTTTTTATTGGGGCGATAGCTCTGAAAAGACAAATTGCCAATTTTTTCTTTCACCTTGGGAGAAGTGCTGAAACTGAAAGAAAGTTGTTGATGTGTTTGGTAAACAGTGATGTTAAACACTTTTTTGTTGTTAAAATGACTTAAATGTCCTTAAAGTTGTTAATACCATAAATAAGGTGAATTATTTATAATTTTTAATTCTAAAAGAGAATTTTTGAACAAATCTCCAATGTAATGATGGATTCGATGAAAACAAAGAAGAAAAATAAAGAGGAAATTGTAGGGAAGAGATGAAGCGAAGCGCAAAAAGAAAAAAAAAACTATATATTTAAGGGCTACAAGTTTAGGATATTGCTGGAATTGGAGGAAAATATAAAGGATAAAAAGGTACATGTTTTGGTCAAACCTAAAAGAATTTTAATCTAAAAAGCTAGGGTACCAGCTTCTCACTTTTTGATTCTTTTAATCAATTTTTAGTTTTTTTAAGCACTTCTTAATTTTACCAAACACCTTAAAACGCTAAAAAAGAGATTAAAAATTAATTTGACCATATTTTAATCATATTCAAACGGGCTCTATGAAGGAGAGCAATACAAGGTGGAGACGATAGTCTCAATTTCGTGTATATAAAACTACCCGAAACAGCCCACTAATTAAATGCACTTATATCATACGTACGTACAAATAGATCCTAAACCCAAAAACATATAGGTCCATACCGCGGAAGCAAATTTCAGGACTGGATCAATAAAATTCGAGTCACAAATTCTAACAATACCACAAAGGAGCAAAATTAAAGGTAACCCTACATATTATGAAATTTTCAAATTAGATATTAACTTTTGTAGTTTATGTTGGTCTTTTTAATTATCAATATAATTCGCATTTCTAGATAGGTTCACAGAGACCATTTAGTTTGGGGTACTTAGAAATAACATTATGATTAATAGTATATTCTTGAATAATAAATTATGTTATTTTAATATATTCAACATTTAGTTCTTGATCAATATTTACGTAGTGACTTGACTATGTTTGCAAGGATCGAAACAGGATGACTCCGTGAAAAATATTTTACTTTCAATTAGAATGGGTGTTAGAGTACGACCCCTACTAATTGCCTATCAGTGGAACAGGTAAGTAAACGTGGTTCACAGAAGTAAAAGCTGAACACAGTATTTTTACGTGGAAAACACCCGACTCATGAAAGGTGTAAAAAACCACGACCTGTACCTCTACAGGATTTAAGCCCAGCTTCACTATAATACTTGAGCCTCAACAATCAACAAAGTTACAAGACTTCTTGTAAACTAGGAATTAAAACTTCTAACTCCTATCACTACAAAAACACAAATTTTCCCGAGATATCACTATAAAAACACAAATTTTCCCAAGATAAGTGTTCCCAAGCCTTCGAGTTCCATAACTTGAAGACCCAACTCCTAACTCAGTTTATAGATCACTGAGACTAGAACAATGACTCATTACAAATCAAAGAACCTACCTACTACACACAGTCTAGACTTAAGTAAGGAACCAGGTTCTTCTTCAAGTATGAGAACTGTTTTGCTGATTGTTGATTTTCTTTTCAGTGCATTCAGGGAGTTACTTGATCGTGCTTTGTTGTATATATGCACACTTGTAATACACCTGTGATGGAGCCCTAGTTGATTTATGCTTCTTTCTTCTTTCAACTCTATCAAGTAACTTCACTCCTTGTTGTAGCCATTTCTCCTCCCTTGGTTGAATAAGACTCTTTTGCTTTATATTTTATCCTTGCAGAACTCTTCTCATTGTTGGACTTCTAAATCAACTCAACTTTTGAGTATTGCATTTTTCTTCCACTTTACTAAAGTGATAAGCGTTTGAGAAGGTTCCTGAATATTCTTGCTTATCCACTCTTGTCTATGCGCAATATCATCTTATTAACAGTCTTGCCTGCAGCTTTTCTCTGTACACTTGAATGGACCAGCTTTCACAACATGTTTCATTCACATGTCTATTATCAAAACTCCACGTGCCTTAACAAATTCCCCCTTTTTTATGATGACAAACATAGCAGCACAACATCACAGACCCCTGACATACTCAATAAGGAATTTGAATAAAAGAATAGGTTTGTCCAATTGAGCTATAAGCATTGCATAGCCTACTCTTCTCCCTTTTGACATCATCGAAAAGATGGCTCAACAAGTGAAAAATGTTTAATAATTCATGGCCATTGAGGCTATCACTAAGACAATCAAAATTTAGAATAAGAGAACATGAATGCAATATAAGAAAACAGGAGCAGAAAACAGTAAAACAACTAAGCCCATTTCATTCATTAGCAGAGATGACTATATATAGCAAAAAGTAAACTAAGAGAGATCAAGCTATCAGGGAAAGGAACAAAAGGAGATAGGCTTAAGATATCAGTCAAGAGACTAAGTAAAAGAAGATATAGGAATAAGAGAAGTGAGTTTCCTAATAACATCTGTATTTTCAGCTCTCTTTTTCCAACAAGGAATTAAAGAAAGCAATTTGAGCATGGAGGATCCTTTTTTCTTCTTCATTAGCAGCCTATAAGCCTCCAAAGCTGCTTGAGTAACTTCCACCTCAACTTGTTTTCAGCCAGTGAATTTCTCAATCTTTGCATCGGATTATCAACACTCCTCATGGAAACAGGTAGCATCATGTGGTTCACATGCCCTATGATATCCTTGGTAGTCTGTGAAGACCACACTTGAATAGAAATACCAAAGTCCTCAAATATGGGGGTGAGCCAGAATTGATAAGGTAGAGCATGTCCATTTACTTCCTTGAGTAGAACCCTTTGCATATGCTTTAGTATGAGACAAGGCAGATCAATTCTTACTTCAGTATCCAATAATTCCATGAAAGTGAGATCAAGAAAGCTAGTCACAGTCCTCCTTTCCTTCCTAGGAAGAATCATTTTATGCACTACATCAAAGTACAGTTGGTGAAGAGGAGACATCTCCCTCTTAAACACTCTTCTATGATTGACCAAGTGGGGATTCCCAGAGAACTTTCTACATATGTCAAGAGCTGAGGCAAGATTATCAAGAGATGGTCAACTACCTTTGACATAGTGACCCCACCCCCCAGAAGAAATATGCAGAATCCTAGCTATATTAGCAATGTAAAGGTTTAGTGTAACCTTTTTAACTGTAGTAGAAAACAACTCACCAATGCCCACCTCATTCGTATAGAACTCATACACTTCAGGCCGAGCAAATATTTCCTGAAGGTCTCCCTGTAGAAAGGGATGAGACCATCCCTGAAACTCTAATTTTTCAGTAAAGTCTACATAGCAACACACCCAGATCCTCTAACTACTCTCTCTAGCTAATTTGCGATTCTGAAAGTGAAGACGATGAGCCTCAGTGGTATCTTGATGAGAAGATAGTGCAGGAACCTCAAAATTGGGATCCACTTCAGCAGTGGTGTCCAGATGGAAGTCAGAGTCAAATGAGTTAGAAGGAATAGGTTTGTTGACCTGTTTCTTTGAACGGATAGACAGTCTGGGAAAAACTCTGGATAAGAAAGCTTTGATAGTGGGGGGAGGGGGTTTGAAGAGGACGAAGCCTTTGAAGTAGGTTTAGAGAAAGTCTTTCGAGACACGGAAGATTTAGAAGCTTTTGCCTTGACAGTATTATTTTTCCTAACTAATCGAAGAAGATCAGAAGAGGATGCAGGAGAAGAGACAGCAGGAGGAGTGGGATTAGAAATTACTACACGTTTTCTCTTGTTGGCTCTAAGAGTTTCAGCCAATGTAGCATCTTTGCGTTGCTTCTTTCCTCGAGTATGTGGGGTTAGAGGATTAGAGACAACTTGAGAGGGTTTTGAAGGCACAGTGTCTTCGACATGGATAGAGGGTTTTTTCTTGAATTGAGATCTTGACCTTCTTAGGATAAGTTGCAATAGGAAGATCATCTCTATTATTAGGACGATCATCCTCATCAAAAATTTTGAGCGGGATAGGAGGAGGAAGAAGGGGTCGCAAGAAGGATGAAGTAGGTGAGGGAATTTGGGCAAAAGGGTTTGGGAAATTTTTGAAGGCTGAGAAATTTGTGAATTTCTGGGAGATTTAAGGAGGAATTAAAGGAGGTAAGGTGATTTTTGGATGAAGGATAAGTGCGGTGAGGGGATTTAGAACAGAGTCAGTGGAGAAAGAAGAAGAAGAAGAGGAGGAAGATGATGGGAGTGATACCATTTTTGAACCAAGAAAGTGTTCTTGAGTGTGAGGAGGTTGAAGAGAATTTTTAGTGTAGAATCAAAACAAAAGAAAGCGTATTTAAGAGGGAAGGGTGAGGAAATTGAAAGGGTGAGGGACTGTACTTGGCAGAGGCGTAATGATGAGTGTTTCAGTCCTGATGGGAAAGAAAGTGGCAGCTTTTTGAAAGGGAAAGGACTCTTTGTATTTTGGCAGTTTAAATAGACCAAGAAGGAACCAGGAAAACAACTTATTTCTCTTTAAGCTACTTTGAAGTAATAACAATCATACCTGAATGATAAAATAGACAAAATTGCTTCTGTAATTAAGGCTTTCTGCAAAATCAACACACACATGAGTCAAAATACTCTAAAATCTTGGACTTAGGATACACAACTTAATGTGTGAGACTAAATTAACCAACAATCACTTGTAAAATCAACTTATTCTAGTCAAGCATTGAGGGAGACTTATGCAATTTTAATCATCCCCAAGGCTAACCTATTTTTTCCCAAGTGTTCTCTACTCAAGGCCTTAGTGAAAATATCAGCAATCTATTCCTCAGTAGAACAAAACACAATGGATATATGACCTTTTTCAACATTATCTCTAAGAAAGTAATGCCTAGTATCAATATGTTTAGTTCTCTTATATTGAACAGAATTTTTAGCTATGTTAATAGCACTTGTATTATCACAAAAAATAGAAACACAACCAATATCTATACCAAAGTCCATGAGTTGTTGCTTAATCCATAGCAATTGAGCACAACAGGAACTTGCAACAACATATTCAGCTTCAGCAGTAAACAAGGCAACTGAATTTTGCTTCTTAGTGAATCAGGTAATCAAACATGATCCAAGGAAGTGTGCCATTCCTGTAGTGTTTTTCCTGTCCACTGGATATCCTGCATAATTAGCATCTGCGTAACCTACCAGATTAAAGTTACTACCTTTGGGGTACCATAAGCCAAGATTACTGGTTCCCTTCAAGAATCTGAAGATTCTCTTCACAGATTTTAGATGTGATTCTTTGGGTTTTGCTTGAAACCTGGCACATAGCCCTACACTGAACCCAATGTCAGGCCTGCTTACTGTGAGGTACAATAATGACCCTATCATACCTT
Organism: Capsicum annuum; assembly: GCF_002878395.1. Classification (NCBI taxonomy): domain Eukaryota; kingdom Viridiplantae; phylum Streptophyta; class Magnoliopsida; order Solanales; family Solanaceae; genus Capsicum; species Capsicum annuum. Next base: position 12,259,522 of record NC_061119.1, on the reverse strand, counting down.
TATACATCTTTTGCTCTACATCTGAACCTGTTTCATCCAATTCCAGCTTTGTGACAATGGCAATAGGAGTATTTATCTCTTTTGCCTCTTACATGGAGAATCTCTTGAGAAGCAATTTGGCATACTTCTGTTGGTGAATCATTTTCCCTGAAGCTGACTTATTTATTTGCAAGCCCAAGAAGTAATTCAGCTCTTCCATCATGCTTATCTCAAAGTCACAACTCATGAGTTTGGCAAACTCATGAGTCATACTCATATTTGTTGAGCCAAAAATAATATCGTCCACATACACCTGCACAACTAACAAATCCTTCCCATTAGTTTTCAAGAAAAGGGTATTGTCAATTTTACCTCTGGTATGTCCATGTTCCAATAGAAACTTTGACAGTCTCTCATACCAAGCTCTTGGAGCTTGTTTCAACCCATACAAAACTTTGTCCTATTTATACACATGATCCGAAAACTCCTTGCTTTCAAATCCTGGAGGTTGTTTAACATATACCTCCTCCTTGAGAATGCCATTTAGGAATGCACTCTTCATATCCATTTGATAAAGAATAAACTCCATGTAAGCAACAAAATAACAAGTAATCTTATAGCTTCAAGTCTTGCTACAGGAGCAAAAGTTTCATCAAAGTCAATTCCTTCTTCTTGGTTGTATCCTCGGACCACCAATCTTGCCTTGTTCCTTGTAACTTTTTTATGCTCATCAACTTTATTTCTATACACCCATTTAGTCCCAATTACTGATTTATCTTTAGGGAGAGGAACTAAGTTTCATACTTTGCTTCTCTCAAACTGATTCAACTCCTGCATGGCTATGATCCAATCAGCATCAAACAATCCTTCAGTTATCTTCTTTGGCTCAATCTCTGATAGAAATGCCTTGAAGGCACACATACTTCTCAATCCAGACCTTGTGGTGACCCAAGATATGAGATCAGTAAGAATATTCTCAATAGGATGTGATCCTTCATACTTATATCCTTTTGGAATCAAGCCTAGTGAGCTATCAGGATCACTACTGATGTTCTGAGCTGGGGTATGTTGAGGCTCAGTTCCCCTTATTACTGTGCCCTCAGCTTCAATTCCCCCTATCAAAGTGTCTCCATGTTTGGTAGCTCCAGTTGATGAATCGGGTTGTATAACCTGTTCCTCAGTGTCACTTCCTTCCTGCAAGTTAGTCTTAACACAGGATTCATCAAAGATTACATGCATGTTTTCTTCAACACAGTTAGTTTTGTTATTTAAAACCCTATAAGCCGTACTATGAAGTGAATACCCTAAGAAGATTCCCTCATCACTTTTAGCATCAAATTTTCTCAAATTATCCTTTCCATTATTGTGTATGAAACATTTACAACCAAAGGTCCTAAAATGAGAAATGTTAGGCTTTCTTCCTTTTAGTAATTCATAGGGAGTCTTCTCTAACATTGGTCTGATCATGCATCTATTTATGATATATACTGCAATACTTATTGCCTCAGCCCAAAGGTTTTTAGCAATATTTGCTGCAAGTATCATTGTTCTAGCCATATTTTTCAAGGTTTTATTTTTCCTTTCCACCACTCTATTTTGTTGTGGTGTTCTAGGAGCTGAGAAATTGTGATCTATACCATTTGCTGAATAGAATCCTAAGAACTTTGCATTCTCAAATTCTGTACCATGGTCAGACCTTATGAAAACTAAAGAAGTGCCCAGTTTCTTTTCAACTTTCTTAATGAAGATTTCAAAGACATCAAAGACATCTTCCTTAGAGGCTAGAAACAAAGTCCATGGAATCTGGAATAATCATCAACAATAACAAAAACATACCTTTTTCCACCTCTGCTTTGAAGTCTCATAGGTCCACATAAGTCCATATGAACCAGGTCGAGACACTTGGTAGTGCTAACATGGTTCTTTTACTTAAAAGAAGATCTTACCTGCTTCCCCCTTACACATGCACTACATAACTTTTCTTCCTTAAACTTGGTCTTGGGTAATCCCAATACCATGTATTTAGATGAAAGTATGTTTAGCTGTTTCAAACTTGCATGACCAAGTCTTCTGTGCCAAAGGAGGGGATCATTTTCTATAGCACTCAGAAAAGTCAACTCAGGTCCCGGTAGTGCCATAATGTCAGCTTTATATACATTTCTGTATCTCCTTGCAGTGAGCACAATCTCTTTGGTGTCCATTCTTTTGACTTTAACACCTGCAGCAGTGAAAATAACTTTATTCCCTTTGTCACACAGTTGAGAGATGCTCAGAAGGTTATGCTTTAGTCCTTCTACAAGATAGACATTCTCCAATGCTTTTGACTCAGTTGAGTCAATCTTACCAACTCCAGTGATGATTTTCTTTCTTCCATCACCAAAAGAAACTCCTCCTCCATCTATTTTGGACAGTGAAAAGAACATTTTCTTATCACCAGTCATGTGTCTTGAGCAAGCGCTGTCTAAGTACCAGTGCCTTTTTCTTCTTTTCACCTTCTCCTACACAAGAAATCAATGGTTAGGCTTAGGAACCCAGACAAGCTTGGGTCCTATTTTATGAGTGAAAGGATGAATTAAGTTCCTTCTAGTCCATGCAGGTAGCATGTAGTTCAACCTATTTCTCTGACCAGAACTGGTATTGTTTTTTTTGGTATGAGAAGATCTGTTAGCCAGGTTTAGATTGTTTGATCTGCTTTTTGCTGCCACTGGACATTCAGTGGTAGGATTTCCAAGGTTTTCACAGATATAACATAAATCCTTAAGATCACCAAAACTTTTGTGGAATCCCAATCCTGCCTTTTCATTGAAATTTCTTTAACTCAAATTATGAACAATTCTTGAGGAGTTTGTCCACCTATTTGCCCTTTCTAGATCAAGTTTTAGTTTAGAAACTCCATGACTTAACTTATTTATTTTTCCAGTTAAATCACAGCACTCTTGTTTGTATCCAACCAACTCAAGTTCAGCATTTTCTTATTCTTTACTCATGGCTTTTTCCCATTTTTAGAGAGAATTAGTTTGAGAACTTCAGACTTAAGATTATTGTTTGACATCTCAAGTTCTGTAACCTATTTTTTGAGAGTGCATTTTTCCTTGTCAACTGTATCTGAGCAAGCCTTTAGATCAATGAGATCAAATTTGAGACTTGCAAGACTGTTGAACAATTCATCCCTATCAGAGGATAACTCTTGGAAATCATCAATCAATGCACTCATTAAGGAAATAAGTTTTGGTTTTGAAAACAATTAAAGTTTTTCTTTTAGTTCAAGTATGCTTACCTCAGAATCTTCATCTTCTTCATCTATATCTGAATCTCCAAAAGCCATGAATGCAGTTTCATTAATTTCATCTTCATCTAAATCAGATCCCCAGGCTGCTATCATTGCATGCTCCTCCTTTCTTTTTGCCTTCAGTTCTTTTTCAGTCCTTTCCTTCTTCCATTCTATTTCCTAGACTGGACAGTCTCTGATACGATGATCAGTTTTTCCACATTTGTAGCATCCATTTGGATTGTTATTGGAACGTTTCTTAATACCTATTCCCTTCTTCTTTTTAAAGAATTTGCTGAAGTTTTTGGTTATGAAGGCAACTTGCTCCTTATCAAGTTTAAAATCCTCATAACTATCAGAAGCTTTCAATGTTAAAATTTTCTTAGAAGCAGCTTGTTCTTTGGTTCCATCAATTTTCATTTCATAAGTCCTTAAGTTCCCTACTAGTTCATCCAGGGTCATGCCTTCAAGCTCCTTATTTGTCTCCCTGATTGCAGTTACCTTAACATTCTATTTTGATCTAGGCAATACCCTTAGTACTTTTTCAACTTGTTCCTCCTCAGAGATGATCTTTCCAAGGGAAGTCAACTCATTTGTTTAAATGCCTCATACTTAGTAAATAGAAGAGAGATCCTGAATTTTCTTACTTGAGAGGTGCCTTCATGGGTATTCGCTAGTACATCTCAGATTTGCTTAGCAGTAGTGCAGGTGGATACCCTGTTATATTCAACAGGTCCTAATCCACAAACCAATATGTTCTTGGCCTTTGCATTTTTCTTCAACGCCAATAAGTCATCATGAGTAAACTCACTCCTTACTTTCTTGACTCGTTCACCATCTAACATCTTCATTGGAATAGTAGGACCATCAGTAATTCTGTCCCACAATTCATAGTTTTCACCTTGAATGAACATTACCATCCTTGATTTCCACCAGATAAAATGAGATCTGTTGATAATTCATCATGTTGATCTTTTCTAGTAGTTGCTGGCCTTCACTGTGACTAGTAAGAGGTGCGGAATTCATCATGTTGATCTTTTCTTAGGTGCTAGCCTTATTTAAGACAACCCCTCTTTGATACCACTTGTTAGAGTACGATCCCTACTAATTGCCTATCAGTGGAATAGGTAAGTAAACGTGGTTCACAGAAGTAAAAGCCAAACACAGTGTTTTTACATGGAAAATACTCGGCTCAAGAAAGGTGTAAAAAACCATGACTTGTACCTCTACAGGATTTAACTCCAACTTCACTATAATACTTGAGCCTCAACAATCAACAAAGTTACAAGACTTCTTGTAAACTAGGAATTAAAACTTCTAACTCCTATCACTACAAAAACACAAATCTTCCCAAGATAAGTGTTCCCAAGTCTTCGAGTTCCCTAACTTGAAGACCCAACTCCGAACTCAGTTTATAGATCACTGAGACTAGAATAATGACTCATTACAACTCAAAGAACCTACCTACTACACACAGTCTACGATTTAAGTAAGGAACCAGGTTCTTCTTCAAGTATGAGAACTGTTTTGCTGATTGTTGATTTTCTTTTCAGTGCATTGAGGGAGTTACTTGATCGTGCTTTGTTGTATATATGCACACTTGTAATACACCTGTGATGGAGTCCTAGTTGATTTATGTTTCTTTCTTCTTTCAACTCTATCAAGTAACTTCACTCCTTGTTGTAGCCGTTTCTCCTCCCCTGGTTGAATAGGACTCTTTTGCTTTATATTTTATCCTTGCAGAACTCTTCTCATTGTTGGACTTCTAGATCAACTCAACTTTTGAGTATTGCATTTTTCTTCCACTTTACTAAAGTGATAAGCGTTTGAGAAGGTTCCTGAATATTCTTGCTTATCCACTCCTGTCTATGCGCAATATCATCTTATCAACAGTCTTGCCTGCAGCTTTTCTTTGTACACTTGAATGGACCAGCTTTCACAACATGTTTCATTCACATGTCTATCATCAAAACTCCATATGCCTTAACAATACGATTGAATAAAGAGTGATTTATAGTATAAGATCCATAGTTTATTTTAGACGATTATTTAGATGTATAGAGATTTTGAAAGTTCAGGTAGAAAACTAAAAAAGATTGAGATACTTTATAGTAATATTACTCCTGATAGTACAGTTACCAAATTGAAGGGGAGCCTTGGAGTAACTGGTAAAATTGTTGTCATGTGACCAGGAGGTCATGGGTTCAAACCTTGAAAACAGTCTCTCATAGAAATGAAAAGTAAGATTGCGTACAATATACACCCTTGTACTCTTGTTTTATAGTACAGTTACCTAGTTGTTCTCTATCTTGTTTGTGCATGTGAGTTTAGTTTTATTGATATTTTGCTAAGTGGGATGGTTTGTTATGTGCTTGATTTTACAAGAAAGAATTACCTGTTGAGCAGTATTAAAAGTGGGACTCCACATGATGCAAGGTCATATATTATTGATGTGAAGAAGGATAGAATGAGGATAAGAATGAGGGCAGCATTCGCGTTGGGTGTTGTGGTTCTTTGTATTGGGATTGGGTTGTTTTTTTTTTTTTAATTTTTCATTTGGTGTTCGGTACACTTATTGAAGTCCCGATTAATTCAGATTCGGTGTTCGGTACACTTATTGAAGTCCCGACTAATTCAGATCGCGCACTGCAGAGCTCATTCTGTGGGTGACACTCCCAACAATTTTTTTTTCATATACAGGGCTCGAACCCGAGATTTCTGATTAAGGGTGGAGTAGTCTCATTACTACATACCACAACCCATGTCGGTGGGATTGGGTTGTTATGCATATTGAGAAGCTTGGCTGGATAGATACATTTTATATATTGAGACATACCAATATATAAAAGAATTTAAAACTAATATATGTAAACCAAAAATACATATGTAACATATGTCACTTGCCTTTCATTTCTATTTAAGAGTAGTTCATAAAGAATAATAATCCGTTGTTACAAAAAATTTGATTAATAAACTGTATTTAGAGGATTTTTTGTCATAACTTGGAGCCTTTTGATTTTACTTAAATAAGTCTCCATCCCTTTCTCTTATATCCTATTTGGTCATGATGTCCTGTTTCTATGAAATGAGAAATGTTCATACTTTCAATTGGTAAATGATTAAATTTAGTCATAATATTCTAATAAATGAATGAAACACATCAGTCAGAAATGAAATAATTCAAATTGCATGAATCAAAAGTTGAATTAAAAGGGGAGAAAGTTATTTACAACAATGTCCCTAAGCTCTTTCATGACTTGTCAAGACTGTACTGTTGAAACATATATCAAGCTATGCACCGCGAATGGGGCTATTCTTTCTTTAACCAGAGTTCTCGGGTTCGAGCCTTGGGTATGGAAAAATTCTTGTTAGGGAGCGCTTCCCCCCGAATGGAGCCCTATGCGGCGCAAATCCGGATTAGTTGGGCTCCAATGCGGATACCGAACACCGGATGGAAAACCCAAAAAAGAATAAACATAGATCAAGCTGCTATTGAAATTAACTATGAGATTATTTCATTAAGAGGAAACCATAGAGTAGAAAGTACAAGCTAGTTATTGCATCACTCATAATTTTAAACAGCAGTCAACAGCAGCCATATTCTTCATCATACTCTAATTACTCCAATTTCTTAGTTATTCTTTGCAGCTGCCTTGCTACCTGAAGCCTAAACAAAAGAATCAAACTGTATTATTTACAGGAAATAATAACAACATCCAAAAATATGCATATTAGTAATATTACTCCTCCTCAAAAATATATTAGAGTACTATAATAGGAGTATAATTTTTTGAGTACGACGTTCAAAATGATAATCCCCGTAAACTATTCATAAAAAGTACTAACATAATACTTTAGTCTTTCTCAATATATGTGGCAGTCTTGACGAAACAAAAAATTTTGAAACTTGTAGTTTTAAACAAAACTTAACATATTTGGGTGGTTACAAATCATCTCATGATTAATGTTAAAATGATAAATTTAGATTGTTTCAAAATATAGAAATGTGACTTTCTTTAAGTCATGTTAAAATGAATGAGTAACATGTAAATTAAGTCATGTTACCTGTTACAGCAACACGTTAAAACAGACAGATTGTCTAAAGATCATTTACGCAATCAACATATATATATATATATAAGTCTAGATCAGAAATGTTGATTGACCTTTTTCTTAGGCTCACGAGTCTTTTTCTGGGTGGACTTGGAAGTAAGAGGAGCCTTAGTAGATGCTTTCTTTGTAGCTGGGGCAGATGGTTGAGTACCAACTGGTTTCTCAGCTTTCACTGATGCCATTTCTCTCTACAATTCTCTTTTAATTTAATCTTACACTAAGAAATGTTTTGCAGTATTGCATCAAATCACTCTGATATTTATAGTCTCGTTTGACATAAGTGGGAATAATAATATCTTGTGAAATGGGAATATAATAACATGAATATGTCAAGCAGCCCAATTTGAGAATTTCAGCATCAGATGCTTACATACTAGGCATTAAATTTTAACCAACAAAGATTGTTGATGTATAGGGTTAATTACTTCTTCGTCGATGTCACTATTAAAACCAAAATCGAGGGGCTCCATCGTTTATTGAAATGCAAAATTTCAATTGAAAAGTATAATATATAAAAACAACAAAAGTATTTCATCAAAGAATATGAACAGTCAAGTGATAGAAATTGTTGAATGTCGTTATACATACTTGAATTCAATTGTAAGTTGCTACATTTTTTTTATATATCTTCTGAAAAATCGATGAAGCACCTCAATTTTTTCGTATAATTTTTATTCAGGTTAAAAAATTCTTTACCTCCTCCTCCTTCCAATATGGGGCCAACCAACACAAATGAAAAAAAGGAATATAATTTTCTTTCTTTTCATTATTTAATGACCAATGCTAAAGAATTTCATGTTATTCATTTGGATATTATTCGAGGTATAACACGCACTTCTGTCACGAAACAATTGGAAGCTAGCAGGACTGTGCAAGATTCTCTTGTTCAGTTCCAAGTAGTAGGAGTATTATATAACAATTGGCAAACGGATGTTATTTAGGCTCCCTTTGACTATAAGAATTTTTTTATTTTTTTGAAAAAAAAAAAATTTTACGTCAAATACAATTTAAAATTGATATTTGGTCATGAGAATTTTAAAGTGATTAAAAGAAAAGTTATTTTTATTTTTTCCATCTTTCTTTCTTCAAAAAAATTCAAAAACAACTTCAATGATATTCATGGACAAACAGTGGCGGACCCAGACTCTTCACTGATGGGGCTCGAACACATAATGATATTCATGGACAAACAGTGACGGACTCAGACTCTTCACTGATAGGGCTCGAACACACGATGTAACACTTAAGATATGAACCCACTACCACTAGGCTAAGCACTTTAGTTGTCTATAGTGGGTTCAAATATTTTATATACCTTAGACATTTGTAAAGACTGCTTATACATAGATGTATATACAGTGTTATTTTTCAACGAAGTGAGTTGAGTCTATGTGGGTCCGCCCCTATCAGAGGCGAATCCAGGATTTGAAGTCTGGGGGTGAGTCAGTACTGTCAAAGGCGCGCATAAGTTTTGAATAAAGACTCAAATTTGTGTTGATCGCTCGCCTCATTTAATGTGCAGTTTAGGTTCTAATTTATAAGATATACTTTCCCTTGTCAATGATGCTTTTCTGGAGATACCAACACTAAACAATTGATATTTCACTTAATAAAAAAAATAAAAAATTTTGTGTTCATATATTTGTCATTCATGCTTATATTATTAGTCTTGAACTAGACATATGTTTATATATATTTTTCTCCTTTATGCCTTTTTTTATTAAATCTCACGTTTTATTTGTAATTGTGCTTAAATATAATGAACCTTGAAGCTTTATTTGCCCTTTTTTGCTTTTGCTAAGGCAATGAGAATTGTCTTTAAAACTAGAATTTGGTTGAGGAGAATAATATCTATCCATTTCAATTCACAAAAATCAATAACAAATTCCTATAAAATAAAAAATTCATCAAGAATATAAGTAAAAATAATTATTTATTTATTTTTAATCAAATCCCATGAACTTAAATAGAAGCAAGAAAAAAAATATTTACACACTAACTTTCAAGCAACAAGTAAATATTAAAAGCAATTAACATTACCCAAACTTGAATCAAAAAATAAAAAAAAATGAAAGAAAGAAATGTGTACCTATTAGCATCAAGTATTGCTCAGTATATATTAATTAAGGATGGGTGAGGTGAGATGAGGTGGCTGCCTAACTGGTGGCATTTAAATATATAAAGGAGAAGTAAAATGAAAAAATTGAGAGAGTCCATCAGGTATCGAACACGCGACGTCAGGCCAGAAGGGTGTCAGCATTTGACTTCCAAACCCGTGCACCCACACAAGTATTATTAGTGAAGGTGCACATTAAATATATTAACATTTTAGTAGGATATATATATGTATATATATAATTTTTTAAAAAAGTTACCGGATGCACGTACACCTTCGAGGCACCACGTGGATCCGCCTCTGGCCCCTGTGGACAAATAGAACTCCAACTCCAATTAATTTTCATGATCAAACACCTACTTAATTTCCTCTCATTGGTGTAATCCTTGACTACATATATATACTAGTTAGCGAAACGCGTGTTGCACATGGGCCCAATAATATTGGTTTATTATTTAAAATTTCAAAATAAAAATTAATATTTCATTTATTTCAGTTTACTTATGTAATTTTTCTTTTTAGTAATAATATTAGTTTCATTTATTTCAATTTATTTATCTAACCTTTTTTTTTTAGTAATAATATTAGTTTAATTTCAAAATGAAAATTAATATTTCATTCATTTTAATTTACTTGTCTAATTTTTCTTTTTAGTGAATTCTATTTTTTCTTAACACGCTTAAGAACACAAAAATAATATATATTTTGATACATTCAACTTATTGTTACTTTAATATTATAGTTAGACCACTCTATCACGTCACATCATTATAACAACATTGCATTATAGCGACTTGATTTCTCTGAAATTGATTTTTCATATTATATTTTACTTTTCTAATGGCATTGTAACACCCCGAGAGTACACTCTTGGCTTCACACAGTGCTTATAGTCCCGAGGGACCACAAGCTAACCTATGAGCTAGTACCTGCTATAAGCACTAATACGGGACAAATGACCATCTTATCTTTTGATGACATCTTTAGAGGCCAACACATAGAGGCTCAAGACTTGGTCACCTTGAGGATACGAGAACATGCATGGAGGACCCGTTTTGGGCATGCCATTAAACAAATCCGTGTGTGGAAGATTGCGTGGTGGCTTACATTTGATGCCAATTCGAGACTACAAGTTTTGAAGTGTGACCCCATGGTTTTGGAGCATTGAAGAAGCACCCTTTATTAAGGGTATTTTAAGGTTTTCACATGTTAAAGAAACAACCCATGACTTCCCCTTTCATTAAGGGTATTTTGGTCCATTATACTATGTAATAAGTTAGGCTATATAGTCTCTTATTAGATCTTTTCTCTTTAGTTTTTGAAGGATGAATGTATGAAACACTTGAAAATCCTCTTTCTTGAGAGTAAACCACCTTAGTGTAGTCTTAGTTAGGGCTTGGAAAAGTCATCCTTAGTATAGGTCTTGGAAAAGCCAATATTGAGCTTTGCTTGGAAACGGTGGATCTTGATGTGAGTTGATTTCCTTGGCGGTCACCGTAAGAGTGTGGTTTTGATTATTACATTCATCAGGGTTAGTGTTGAAATACACTTGGTTCTTAATCTTGTAATAATCTTGGTCTCAGTATCTATCCTTTCATTATTTTGCAAATCCGTGTGTTTTTGTGTTTGTCATCTTGTATCCCTTTGTATTGCTTGTTCTTCTCACGTTAAGTGAACTGTTTTGGCATCTTGGTGGGTTGTTTTTATATCATTTGGTATCAGAGTCATCATTGATTTCGTTCCCACGAGATTAATCTTGGGTTTGTTCACTCAAAAATAAAAAAAGAAATTGTTGAAAAGCTGAAAAACTCAAAAATAGTAATCTGTCCACGTTTTTATGTTTAGGCCAAAATTTGAAGCCTAGTTTTCTTGTGATTTTTGTGTGTTTTGTCTGTTCTAGTGTTAGATCTTTGTTTCCTAACATTAGAAGAGGTGTCCAAGGTCGAAAATCTCACAAAAAGAAGTTATTCTACGGGTTTGGTGTCTTGGCCGAAGTGTTGTTGTTGATTGGCCAAATTTGTGTCTAGATTTAGGTGTTGTTTTGATTGTCTTTGTTGTTTCTTGTATTGGTTTTCTTTCTCTCTAACACTAATTGAGTCTAGCCCAAATTCTTGAGCAAAAAAAATTGCAAGTTGTTGTGGGAAGAGTGGACAGTTTTGTTGTTGTTGTTGTTGAAGTTCTTGTGTTGTGTTGAAGAAGTCTTGTAAAAGGTTGTTGTTTGATCCAAATTCAAAGGAAAGAGAGTGTGGGCTCTTGTTAGTCTTGAAACAACTTTCAAGTCATTATCAAAGAGGAAAAAGAACAAAAGACCTCCCAAAAGTCTTCATACCAAAAGGGAGTAAGTTCATTTTTCTAGACAAGCCAAAAGAGGAAAGAGGGACAAGACCTCTAAAAGGTTGTCTTGCCAAAAAGGTGAAAGTTGGTCAAGGTTTGAATTTTGAAAAAAAGGACTTAAAGTCTTGTTTGTTAACCTACCAAAATCAAAATTCCCCCCATTTTTTGTGAAATTTGAACAACCAAAATTGTGGAACAAAAATTTTCAACTTCAACAATATTTTTTTTGTCCATCGACCAATAGTCGAGTGCCACATCATCAACAGCTGAAGAACGTTGGAATTCCTAGTTTCACTTTTTTTATTCTACTGGTTTCCATTTTGTTAGTTCTCATACTAATTAGCAAACTAGTAAATACCTACTAGATTGTAGATTAGTTTTTGAGTATGTTTTCTTTCGTGTTAAGCGTTGTATTTTGTGCTTTTCTCTTTTATAAGTCGTAGTATTTTCTTTATTTCAAGTTCGTAAGTAAATTTTATTTTTGTGTCTTGAATCGATCAAACAAGAATTCATTCCGGCCGCCAAGTAGAATTGACATCCTATTGACTACCAGAGTATAAACAACTTTCAATATTCGTCGCTCCAATTGTGAGAATCACAAAGGTGGGTGTATACGAGTGTTGGTGAGGAGCTTTTCCTACTAATCTTGTTTGTTCACTATGTAGGTACAAAGGTGATATAAGGGGAACATGTCTTCGATAGCCGGGGATTATTATGACTACAACATGAGAAACTATGATTGTAGTGAGGGGTTTTACGGCTACGAAGTTGAGGGAGATTACGGAGGCTATGAAAATAGCTGTGATCAAAACTTGGACAGATTTGAGAGTTACGGTTTTGAGGGAGAAAATGAGGTGAATGAAGTGCCTAGTGCTTATGGTGAACTTGGAGATGATGTAGGACCTCGTGATGGATCTTATGATGACATTGAGGTATGTGAAGAGTCTTACACTTCTCACTCCGAACCTAGATTTGGTGTTAGGTATAACCCTTTCGTTTGCAAAGCTTATGAGAGCTATGATGAGAGTTCACGTGAAGAGTGTGAAGATTCATATTCTCCACTTTGTAGTACTTCTTATCAAGGTCGATATAGTGTGAATGGTTATACTAGATCTAGTGAAGGTTGTCCAACGAGAAGAAGAGGGTATGCATCTCCAAAATTGAGGGGTACTCATGTTCTTTACAATGTTGATCTGAGAAAGAGTGTACACTTCTGAAAGGTGACCATTTATGGGATACCGGGCTGCCTCATTGTGTTAAATGATAGGTACTATAGTAACTACATCGTTCCATCCATGGTTGACTAGTTAGGGTTGTTTCATAAGCCTTTACTTGTTCCATATTTCTTGGACGGGTTTAAGGTTACCGAAAGGGTCAAAGTTGTCTTCTCTCAATTTGAATACCATGAGGAGGTGTGATGCAATATTCTTCCATTGGCATACGGTCATGTATGCTTAGGTACCGATTGGTTTGCACAACATAGAGTTTCAAATGTGCAAAATTGGCCTAATGTTATAAGAGACCGGTGGGGAAATCACCTCGTGACATACATCCTGGCTGAGCCGCAAAGAGAAGTGAATACTTACTCCAATCCAAATGCTTATGAGATACAAAAGATTGAGAGGAGTAAGGGTGTGCAAGGTGGTAATCCGAGAGTAGAAAAAGGAGAGGTTGTATGGAGCGAAATGAGGGGATTGCCACCAAACCGAGCTAACATTGTTTGTCCTTCTATTTCTAAGGACATTTGTGTAGGTACCGACATAGCAAGTGAAGGAGCGCAATGCCGAAGTGAAGTTGCTTCCCAATCTTGTAGAGGACCTTCACAACACAACAAAGGAGATTCGACTCAAGAACTTCAAGGTAAAATAGCTAATTCTTACACTTTTGTGCATGTGAATGATAATTGTGTGGCTAGTAGCCTAGTGAGTGTGAGTAGTAGCTTACTTACTTGTGAGTCTAATGATTTTTTGCCTTTTATTGATGATGTACATGTTATGAGTATGGATACACTAGTTGATCCTATTAATGACCAAATTGACTCTTCTTGTAAGATCAATTTATGTTCACCTAGTGTTGAAGCCTATATATTGAACGGAAGTACATCGTCTTGTGTAATTGGTGTTGATCAACCTATTTGTAAAAATTATCCACCACTTGAGATGTGTGTGATGTGATTGATCAAACTTAAATGAGTGAAGTATTTGAAAAAGCTGGTCAACAAAAGGGGAGTGAACCTGAGAGCTATTCTTGGGACAATTTTGTGCTTGAAACCGCTTTGAAACTTGATATTAATCTCTTAGAGAGTGAGGAACTTGCTTGTTCCAAATCTTCCCATGGGTTGGATCATGTACTCATTAGGTATAATGTCTTGTTTGAAATGATATAAAAACTCCTAATGATCCTAGTGGTGAAAAAGATGGTATAGCTTACCTTGGAGGCTATAGTCTATATGTTAACCCACTATGGTGTAACAACATTCCTCCTAAAGATGGAAATCTCTTCTTGGAAGATGAGAGTACTCTTAAGGGTAAGGAATGCGTAGTCTTGGAAGTTACTCCTTCTACTTTGTGTGACTTGGGTGATGATTGGAAAACTAGTAGTGAGTACACACATGAGGGCACCTTAGTAGAAGTCAACTTGAGAGATACTTTTCTCTACTATCTATTTTTTTCGATGATATGTATGCTATTGTAAAGAGTATATCATTTAGTTTGGGTGGAGACCACTGGAAAGGGGAGTGTTTTCTAGACCCGTGTCTATGGCCACTCTTCCCGTTTGACCCCGGTGCCAAATATGGAAATAGTGATGTTGGTGCACCCAAATTTGGTCAACACATAGAGGCTCAAGACTTGGTCACCTTGAGGATACGAGAACATGCATGGAGGACCCGTTTTGGGCATGCCATTAAACAAATCCGTGTGTGGAAGATTGCGTAGGGACTTGCATTTGATGCCAATTCGAGACTATAAGTTTTGAAGTGTGGCCCCATGGTTTTGGAGCATTGAAGAATCACCCTTCATTAAGGGTATTTTGGGGTTTGCACATATTAAAGAAACAACCCATGACCTCCCCTTTCATTAAGGGTATTTTGGTCCACTATACTATGTAATAAGCTAGGCTATATAGTCTCTAATTAAGTCTTTTCTCTTTAGTTTTTGAAGGAAGAATGTATGAAACACTTGAAAATCCTCTCTCTTGAGAGTATACCACCTTAGTGTAGTCTTAGTTAGGGCTTGGAAAATCCATCCTTAGTATAGGGCTTGGAAAAGCCAATATTGAGCTTTGCTTGGAAACGGTGGATCTTGAGGTGAGTTGATTTCCTTGGCGGTCACCGTAAGAGTGTGGTTTTGATTATTACATTCATTAGGGTTAGTGTTGAAATACACTTGGTTCTTAATCTTGTAACAATCTTGGTCTCACTATCTATCCTTTCATTATTTTGCAAATCCATGTGTTTTTGTGTTTGTCATCTTGTATCCCTTTGTGTTGCTTGTTCTTCTCACGTTAAGTGAACTGTTTTGGCATCTTGTTGGGCTGTTTTTGTATCAAGCACTGAGTAAATCTGATAACAAAAAGTCATATGCGGAAATTAACTTAGGAAGGCCATAAGGTTTTAAGTAATAAATCTGATAAAATCTGTAAACAAAACTGATAATACTGATAAAACATCTGACAATGACAACTGAAATTTGAGAACTGACTAACTGTTTGAAATATCCAAAAGCCTCTAAACTGACTGAATGAGAGTTGATGGGACAGGCCCTAACTAACTCTAACTAACTACTGAACTGAAAGCATGAAAGTAAATATAGTCTGTCCTCAAAATATAATGACTCACCACTGCTATGACTGATAATTTGAAAGGTTTATGAGCGATCCGGGAACTGGGCATCTGAACCTATGATATGATACATCATAGTGCAAGAAAAGAGTATGCGATCAGTACTTTGAAGTACTGGTATGCTAAATGAGGTAGACAAATATACATGGTTTCATGTGCATGAGTAATAATTGACTGAATAAATAGATAGCATGAAATACTGAATAGAATGCATGAAACATGTAAATACTGAAGATGCATGAAATCTGTAAATACTGAGAATGCGTGATGAAGCATAAACATATTCTGAATACAATCTTTAAACTGAAATCTGATAACTGAATAACTGATATCTGTATGTTATGGTCATGCAACTGAAACTGAATTACTGAACTGATTACTGGATTGAGAAAGTGGGAGCTATCATCTAACCGACATGCCCCAATAAGAAATTTGGGGTCCAAACTGTGACCCCAGTTGGAAGGGTGTCAGTACTGTGCCACGGGTACTAACACTGGCTATGTGGATCTACTGATATACTGTCCCAAAAGACTAAGAGTGTCAATCCTAAATTGACGGGTGACTCCTTCGAGGTAGTCAAGCCTAAATTGATGGGTTACTTCTCATATCCTATGCTGGCTATGTAGTTCTAGAATACAGGGAATGCTATAAATGACTCTGCCTATCTGACAGAAAAGGCGTCATCCCTCGACTCGCTCGGTGCTAAATCTTGCTCCCAAGTGAACTGACTTGGAATATTGAACTGTTCTAAGTTTAACTGATTATGATGACTGACTGAGCTGATAATGCTCATAACATATTCTGAAACTACTCTGAAGATACTGAGACTAAGTAAATAGCTAAGTTTTCGGGTATTCATAACCCCTAGGACTCAATAGTAGTAATAGTAAAATGAGTAAATACATAAATACCCCCTGATATTGGCCGAGATTTTCAAAAAGACACTTAAACTTTGAATTCGATCTATTACCCCACGAATCTTACCTAAACCATTGTAAATGCAACATTTTCACCAAAATTTTGACCCTGTGTGTAGACACGCACCTGAAGCGTGTGAATGGAAAAAAATATTGAACCAAGCAATTAACATGTGACACGTATAATAAAAAGGACCCACTCTTTAAATTTTGTATTTTAGTTTTCTTTTTTCTTCATTTTTCATCTTCTTCCTTCATTTCATCTTCTTCATTTGCCGTCTTCTTGATTTTTTTTCTTTATTTTCCATTTTCCTCCTCCTCCTCCTCCTCCTCCTCCTCCTCCTCCTCCTTCTTCTTCTTCTTCTTCTTCTTCTTCTTCTTCTTCTTCTTCTTCTTCTTTTTCTTCTTCTTTTTGTTCTCGTTCTCATTCTTCTTCTTCTTCTCCTTCTCGTTCTCGTTCTTCTTCTTCTTCTCCTTCTTCTTATTCTTCTTCTCCTCCTCCTCCTCTTCTTCTTCTTCTTCTTCTTCTTCTTCTTCTCCTCCTCCTCCTTCTTTCTTCTTCTTTCTTCTTCTTCTTCTCTATTAATGATGTCACTCGATTTTCTTTTCTATTTCTTCTCCTTCCAAGTATGTAGTGTCGATTTGAATTTGCAAAATGTAATTAAGTAGAAAGAGAAAAAACAAAGACACCATTAATGAAGATTGATGAAGAAGAAGAAGAAGAAGAAGAAGAAGAAGAAGAAGAAGAAGAAGAAGAAGAAGAAGGAAAAAATTACTCAGTACTAATGAGTAATGAGATTTCAACACTATTGTGTCTTCTTCAACTCCTCCATTAAAGCTCCATGATGGAGTTTTATGATTCAAGTAAATGGTGTTGAAGACGGAAAAAAAATTTAATCACAAAAAGGAAACTTGATTTCACAACTTTTAAACAAATTAAGAAAATATTAAACTCAATACACGATTTTTTTATCTCACTAGTTTGATTCATTAAGGAGATTTTTTAAAAAAAAAAAATTCCTAGCTTCAATGGAGAATTGGAGAAAAAAAGAGAAAAAGAGAGTAATGGTTGTTAATGGAGAATTGGGGAAGAAGAAATGAAGGTTGATTAATGGAGAATTGAGGAAGAAGAAATGAAGATTGATTAATGGAGAATTGGAGAAGAAGAAATTAAAATTGCTTAATTGATAAATAAAATTAAAAGAAAGATTTTATTAAAAAATATTTAAAAATATGAAATTAATCGTATTTACACGTGGCATCACCTGATTGGCGCGTGCAATCATTCTCTTTGGTGTGACTGAAATTCAGCGAAAAATGGTATTTGCAAAGGAATAAAGAAGAATCATGGGGTAATAGGTTAAATTCAAAGTTTAAGTGTTTTTTTGAAAATCTCGGCTAACATCGAGGGGGGAGGGGTATTTATGTATTTACTCTAGTAAAATAATACTAAACTTTGGAGACATAATATGAAAGCATTTATTCAAAATTCACTTTTGTAGGCATTTCATCAAACACTTGGTATTCATAGTTTAAGCTAATCATGGGAATAGTATAAAACTTGGAGTAATGGCATGAATTCCACATCAATAACACTTAATCGTGATTTAAATCAGTGAATAACAATATTAAAATACGTGAGGTTTGATAAACAACAACAATTTCATATAAGCATGGTATAAAGTCAAGATTCATGGAGATTCATGGTTAAAATCACAATTTAAAATCATGGTAACTTGAAAAGATCACAACTTTAAATTTAAATTTGGATACTTGGACTCCATGGGTGAAAGGGACCCATGAATGAACACTTAACATACTTGGGTTGATGAATTCGTGAGAATTGGTGGTGAGTTCTTGAGATTTGACCTTGAATTTTGAAGGCTAGGGTTTTCTATTTGAGAGAGAATGCTCTTGATTTGAGATGAATTGAATAAAATAATGACTAAGTAGGCTTTTAGGACATTAATTTTGTGTTTTGGACTGATTAGGGTCGTGAAAAAAAAAAACCAACTGCCCCTGAAATAATTAAAAAATTTCGTCACTGGAATTCCATTTTTGGGCTTTACCACGACGTGGTGCCATCGCGATGAGCCACTGAAATTTGGCTGAAACTGCATTCCATGGACAAGTGTGAAAATATACTTTAATGCGATGCGGTAGAATCGCGTTGCGTCACTAAAAATTGACAAGTGTGAACTGGCACTCTGACGCGACGCGTTGCGTCACTGGAAAGTGACATTTACGAATTGGCACATTGGCGCAACGCGGTACTTATCATGATGGCACACTGGAAAAGGACGAAGGTCATTTTTGGGTTCACCGCGATGCGGTGCTGCTCGTATTGAGCTACTTCTTTCACTAAAGGTGTCATAACTTCTCACCCGAGTATCGTATTTGGGCGAAATTGGTATTGTTGGAAAGCTAATTCAATTTTCTACCATTTGGTATGTCTTGAGCTGAAAAATTCTGAGTAGAGCAAAAGATATGTTCGTTTGAAGTTGACTAAAGCAACATTCTTATCAAACTTTCAATCGGTAAAAATTATTTTGATTTGTCTAATAGCTGGGACTTATTTGGGGCTTTAATATACCTCAAACTAACTCTTAAAACTATTCAAGAACAATAATGTACTATGCATGAGCTTGAAACACGACGCTAATAATGGTTTGGATTTTTGGGGTATTACAGGCATTCTACCAATAATAACAATAGTATTTATTATAGTGGTACACTCTTTGTAATATTACTCTTTACAACAACATACTCAAATATTATAAAATAATATTTTGCAAGAAATATATTATGTACATGATAAAATATCAAATATTTATGGTAATTATCATTAATGTAAACAATAAAATATTATGTAATTACAATTATGTACGCAATAAAATATCAAATATTTATGGTAATTACAATTTCATCTTTTTCTATCAATTATCAACTAGCGACGAGAACTTTATATCAACTCAGGAAAATAGTGAGAGAAGCTCTGACTTCTCTCTAGATCCTGTTACTCCCCACTCAATTATGACTAATGAATCCCCTCCTATGAAAAATCTACTACCAGATCCACCCGACATAATGACCCTTGATACAAATACTACTATCAGTACCACTATTAACCATGATAACACCCCAAATTATCTAAAAGTGCTGGTCAAAACAGTATCGTCAGTTAAAAGGGAAGTGGCAACACTACCTAACCCGCTACCACTCTTGTCTGCGGAGAACAAGGCCCATCACCACGACGACGAAATGGAGGAGCTCTCTTACCCAAGCCATATCATACTATCTGATTTCGATAGGGAGCGAATTTACAAACCACAGGCCTACTCGATAATCGTTAAACTTGCAAACAAAAAAATCAACCATGACTATTTAAAGATGCGACTATCCCAACTCTGAAAACTAATGAAGAGATGATACTTATAGATTTGGGTCATGAATATTTCACTGTTAAATTCCTCAAAAAGGAGAACATGCTTACCGCACTACAAAAAGGTCCATGGTTCATAAATGGAGGTTTCCTATCAGTTAAAAATGGCATCCCAATTTTATGGCCTCCGAAGCTAAGGAAAACTACTCAGCTATTTGGATAAGACTACCAAAACTTCCCACGAAATTTTACAACCACTTAATATTATACAAAATAGGGAGTTCACTGGGGAAGCTTGTCAAAATGGATATCTGTACTTTAGCCACACTACGAGGATGGTATGCACGTATTTACGTAGAGGTCCCCCTTGGGGTCCCTGTCAAGATCCACATCCATATCGGACACCTAAAACAGAGGATCAAATATGAAGGTGAAGACATATTATGCAAATCTTGCGGCATAATCGGTCACACGCTCCTTAAGTACCCCAATACTATCTCCACCCAAACGATACCTCCGAAATCTCAGGCCCTGCTCCTATTGCCATCCTCGGCTCTCAAAGCTCAACAAAAGATCCATCAATTGAAGAAATTTGACTACAGTAGCATTCAACAAAAACAAAGGTAAAAAGGATCCTTAATCCATCAACCTCACCATAAGGAGGTAAGTAATCTCTAAATGAGTACTCCAACCAACAACAAGGAGGGCATTAACGTCAAAATCTTTAGCGCGAATGCAGGTAAGTACCTTGACCAACAAATTTTTAAATATGTGAAAAAATCCCGTCATGCTCTTCCCTCAAAATCTTTACACTTAGATTCGAACTCAACTCTATCTAACAAAATCATGCCGAAGGAAAATCTTCAATGCTTCAAAAATAGCTTCGCTATTTTTTAGAATAAAGAGATTATGGACCCCTCAACTTCAACCCAAAATTACGAAACTACCCCCTCATGTAAAAGGACCTTTGTACCCCTACATCATCACTCTACTCAAGGAACCCCACCACCTAATACAACTACGGTGTCCCCTAGCAATAACGTAGGGTGCCATTCAATTCTATCTAATCAGCCTTAAGTTGGCCCCTCAAATCCACAAAAGTCATCTATTAGTACTGATGTGGATACCCCTATATCCACTCAAATAATAAGCCAAAATACACCTTTTCGACTCACTGCTCCTTCTCCACAAAAAAATAACTCACATGTGGAATTAGTAGATTTGGAAGAAGCTGGGACCACAAAATATCCCACAATTAACACTTCTAATATCCAAGGGGAACGTGGAAATGATGGGGCTGATAATGGAGAGCCCGCGCTCAACCCTTCCCAACAACTTAGCTTCGTCATCTCAGGTACCTCCAAATACGAACCTAGCTCCTCTAAGACCAGTAAACACCACAACCCAAGAAATAGAAGAAACCTTAGAGATTATGAGGGAAACTTAAACGAAATTTTTCTTATTAAAGGTAACAAAAGTTATGCTATTCAACAAAAAATTCGAAAAGAAATTCATTCTTATTTGTCCTCAGAACTTAATCAAAAGCTTCTTAGACTTTCGGCACCCATACAACAGGGACATAGGAAACTTTGCGTTAATCATGAATCCAACTGTGGTAAAATAGAATTCCCATTTGAACAACTCCTTAAGGGAAACTCACCTAATAAACCCCCCTCACCTCAATCGATTAATGAATCTAATAATTTGGAATTATAGAGGCGCAAACAGTCCCAAATTTACAAGGAACTTTTGGTCGTTAGTTGATTGGCATAAACCCCCTCTTGTTGCTCTCCTGGAAACAAAAATGCAGGACCACTTGGTCCTCCTTAATGATTTTTCTTTCAATAGAGTGGTTGAAGTACCAACAGTAGGTAATGCTGGGGGACTGACCGTTCTTTGGGATGACTCAGTCCTTGAGTTATTAGATGTGGCTACTACTGATCAAGAAATACATGCCATCATGAAGGTAAGAGCCCTAAAAGATACTTAGCTATTTAGTAGTATTTATGCAAGTACTTATAGATGGAAGAGGAAAATACGATGGCAAAACCTTAAAAGTATTAAAAACAGCTACTCAGGTAAATGGCTTATAGGTGGAGACTTTAATGATCTTCTGACTAGGTCAAAAAAAAGGAGGTAAGGTTTTGAATCAATCTCGTGCTTCGGACTTCTTAGATATGATAAATTGCAAATTCATAGATTTGGGTTTTAAAGGCAATACATTTACTTGGCTAAACAAGCGTTTTAAGAAAAGTAACACCTTAATTTTCGAACGCCTTGATAGGTTTTTTGCTAATAATGACTGGTTAATAAAATTTTCAGATGCGCAAGTGAGGCATCTCCCCCGTACGCATTAGAACACTGTCCTTTGTTACTCCATGTTTATAAGGATGACCCACCCTTCGCAAAAAAATGTTCTATTTTGAAACTATGTGGATGTCACATCCTGACTTTCCCTCTGTCATTCAAAATTCATGGACCAATAGCTCATCATTACCCCATACAATTAAAAATTTCAAAGAAAATGCAATACCCTAGGACAAGGAGCAGTTCGGTAACATTTTTAGAAGAAAGGATAGAATCCTTAAAAGGCTCCAGGATATACAAAAATCCCCTGCCTATTTCCATAATTCTTTTCTCCAAAGTTTAGAACATCAGTTAATAAATGATTTTAATTTGATTCTTAAAATGAAGGAGGGTTATTGAAGCTGAAATCGCGCATTAACTGGTTAAATCATGGTAATACCAACACAAAGTTCTTTTACACGTCCACTCTTATTAGACGCCGAAAAAACCTTATTGTCAGCCTTACTGTTGAAGATAATTTTGTTATCCATGATCAATCAAATATTATTAATCAAACAAAAATCTTCTTTCAAAAAATCTTCACCACTTCTTAACAAAAATCCCTCCTCCTTTAAGTACTCATAAACAAAGTATGTATTAGCAGCATGGATAGAGAGGACCTGGCGAGGGAACCTACTAAAAAAGAAATCAAAGACGTTGTCTTATCCTTTCAATCCTATAAAGCGCCGGGTCCAGATGACTGACATCCTTTCTTCTTCCAACGTTATTGGGACATTGTGGGCAACTCCGTTATTAAGTTTTGTAAAGAAGTTTTTATTAAGGGAACTATTCCGGATGAAGTGAAACAAAACTCATGTTTGCCTCATTCCTAAATGCAATAATGCTTCTAATATGAAACAATACAGACCCATCAGTTTGTGTAATTCTTCTTACAAAATTATAACCAAACTAATTGCCAAAAAACTGTGCCTAATAATCAATAAGATAATTGGGCCCTGCCAGTCTAGCTTCCTAAAGAAAAAACAAGCCGCGGACGATGGCATTATTGTCCAAGAAATTATCAGGTAATTTAGTAAAATGAAGGGCAAAAAAGAAAACTTTATTATGAAAATTGACTAAGAAAAGACTTTTGACAAAATCGAATGGGCTTTTATCAAACATACCCTAGTATACTTCAACTTTCCTCCAAATATAAACAATCTAATCATGTCGTTTATCAGTTCCAGTTCAATAGCAGTGCTAATTAATGGTACACGAATTGACTTTTTCATTTCTTCCAGGGGTTTACATCCACGTGACCCCATTGCCCCGTACATTTTTATACTTTGCATGGAAGTGCTCTCCCATAACATAAACTAACAAGTAGAGCATGACCTTTGGACTCCGATAAAAATTGCCAAGCGGGCCCAACGCTATTTCACCTCTTCTTTGCGAACGACCTCATTCTTATGTCCGAAAGCAATTCCCCCAGCTGTGATTCTATAAATGCTACTCTCTAAAATTTCTGCAACTGATCCGGTCAATCTATTAACAATAGAAAATCAAAATTGATTTTCTGTAAAAATTGCTCGGCATCCTCCGTTACAAGTATAACCTCTTTATTTAATATCAAAAGCTGCCAAAACTTTGGTAAATATCTGGGGTTCCCAATTTTTGATAAGAAACCCTTGACTAGTGATTTTAACTTTATTATCGAAAATTTAAGGAACAAGCTGGCAGATTGGAAAATTAGGTTCCTCAATCTTGTCGGAAGAACTACCCTGGCTAAGGCTTGTCTAAAGAGCATTCCTACTCATGTTATAACTTACATCAAGCTCCCAAAATAAATTACTAAAAAAATTGATCAAACCCAACGTAATTTCATTTGGGGTACCACAAACGAAAAGAAAAAACTGCACTTATTAAATTGACAAACCATTACTCTCCCTAAAGACTTGGGTGGTTTGGGATTGCAAAGAAGCTGTCATAAAAATATGGCCTTGTTATGCAAACTAGCCTGGAAAACCTTTAATGGCCAACCCAATCTCTGGACAAATCTCCTCTTAAATAAATATGGTCGAGAGATCAGCATTAATCACACTGGTGGGACTAAAGATCTGCCTATGACCAAAAGAATTTCTCTTGGATTTGGGCTTTGAACTGTCCGAACAAAATCAAATTTTTTATTTGGCTTTGCTACCACTCTAGGATCCCAACCAAATCATAC
The DNA here is from genome assembly GCF_002878395.1 of Capsicum annuum. NCBI lineage: Eukaryota > Viridiplantae > Streptophyta > Magnoliopsida > Solanales > Solanaceae > Capsicum > Capsicum annuum. The sequence continues at coordinate 12,235,059 of NC_061119.1, read as the reverse complement.
TTAAAATAAATTGGTCTCGATGTTGACCCCCTGTGCAGGATCTGTAGCAGCCTGAAAACATCAAAGCATATTTTCTTGGAAGGTCGCCATGTTAAGCAACTTTGGGAAAATCTGAATGTGGCTACCACTATTGCAAACTTAGCCTCCAACCATGATGATAACTGGTTAGACGGGTTAACACTTCTAAAAATTCCTTTAAAAAATAACTCCATAACCTGGAAACAAGTTTTTCCCTTCTACTTATGGGTAATTTGGCTATGGAATTAAAATCATAATCTTTTTAACTAAACTATTTCTAGCATACATGTCAACACTCCCTACGTAAGAGCTATGGAATTTGTCTACTTAACTGACAAGCCAATGAAATTGGTTGCTGCCTATAGAGCCAAACAACAATGGAAACCTCCTCATATGGGTTTTTAAGCTGAATGTTGAAATCCAAAAAGGGAGGCGCTAGTGGTCTGATCTGAAACTCAGATGGGGATTGGTTGATAGGTTTCAGTGCTTCTATTAAGGTTAACTCTGCCTTCGAAGCAGAAGCTTCAGCACTGCTCATGGGCTTACGTGTGGCTGTAAAAAATAACTATACTCAGCTCTTAGCTTCAACTGATTCGTTACAACTCTGTAAAGAAATTAATGCTAGTTGCTCTAATGAAAACAATCTGATCTGCCTTTGTAGGGATCTACTATAGAAAATGGGGAACCTACAGGTTCTTCATGAAGAGAAAAGTGCAAATGTTGCTGCTGATATATTAGCAAAGTAGGGCAATAAGTTGGTGCAGGAAGGTTTTTGTGAAGAATGGATAGTTCCACCCATGTTTGTTCGAAATCAGTTGGAAGCATACAACACGGGAACTTCTTCTGTAGGGCACTGTATGCCCTTATCTCTAGATGGTTGTAATTGTATTAGCAGACAAGTTTGTATGTGTAGTGTTAGGGTCAACCCCTCCCCAGTAGATCTATGCCTTCAGAAGGTTGTAATTGTTTTAGTGGTCAAGTTTGTAAGTTTAGTGTTAGGGTGGACACCCTTCCCCAGTTAGATCTTTGCCTTCGAAATGTACTAAAGCATTTAACTTTAGCTAGTAATGCATATAACTCCCTTTATCACCAAAAAAAAAAAAAAACTAGTGACGAGGACTAACAATGTTGTTTCACTTCTCGATCAACTGATCAGAAAATACAAGACATTGTTCATATCATGCGGGAAAAATATATTACAGAATTAACTATTTCATTTAAAAAAAAATGTATTAGTGGATCTTTATAATAATATTTAGTGTGGAGGGTGAAGATATATTTAAGATTTTTTTTTTTTGAGTTTCATATATTAACGACTAGATGTGAGTGTTTCTACTTGAACAATCACTAATTATTTATCAAAACAGATCAATCATTAATTATTTGAGTTTCGTACTTGGACTTTTGGATTGGATAAGTGAACAATTTAATAGTTAATTAACAAGAGGAAATTGGTCGGATGCGAAGCACCCCTCATTTTCAATCTAACGATTGTGTCTTTGAGTTACCAAGGGAGCAAAAACGTGGGAGCTCTCAGGGAGGGGTAAGTTTTTTTGAAAAAAAATAATTAGTGATATTTCAGCTATGAAACCTTCACATGTAATACTTTGAATGTGTTTTTCACCATTAACTCTGATATTTAAAAATTGATGAAATGTAATACGACTTTTTAAGGTGTTTGAATTGATTTATTTTTAAATGTTTTTAGCTTTTAAACACTTTTTTATTTTTTTAAGTTGCTTGATAGAGTTAAAAAGTGTTTTTAAGCACTTTAAGCTTAAAAAATATAAATAAAAGTCAAAAGTCAAAAGCATGTTGCTACCTATTTTTAACTTTTAGTTTTTGATTTATAAGCGATTTTAAAAAAAAACTCATCTTAAATTATGTGACTCTTTCTTTTTGACAAAGTAAAAAAAGGCATAATACATAAACATGTCATTTAACTAAGCTTTAGCTCATATTTATGACCTTCAACTTTGGGTGTGCACAAGTAAACACTTAAACTTGTACAAAGTTGAACAAATAGACACACACATATGCGACATAATATACGTAGAACGCCATGAAAGACACAATTGACCATGTAGGAAGCCAGATAGGACGCATCACACATGTGTCTACTTGTTCAACTTTTTTCAAATTTAAGTGTCTAGTTATGCACACTCAAAGTTTGGAGGTATAAATGCAAGTTGAAGCCAAATTAAAGGTACATTTATGTATTATGTCTAAAAATGACTATAATAATAAAAAATAGCTTAATTTTAATTTTTCGTTTTATCTTTAGTAAAATAATTTACAACCACACAAATATTTAAGGTTTGTTTTGAGCTATATATTTTCTTAAAAAATCCTTTATTTATTAAAAATAAATGTTTCAAGTAAAAACATGTCACATAAGTAACACAATATTGGAGGGAGTCGAGGAAGTAACTAGTAAAGTTATTACAATGTGTATCATGAGTAGGGCTGGCAACGGAACCGGAACTTTCCGTTCCATTCCGATAGTGATGTTTCCGATTGATTTTCGGTACCGGTAACGACACGGTTCGATTGGTTCTGGTTTACCGGTACCCAATGGTTCGGAATACGATACCGGTCCGGACCTATGAAAAATTCCGGTATTTTCGGTTCCGGTACCGATTTTCGGTCCGTAATGTTTAAATTTCAGCCCTTTTTTAAAATAAAAAAAAAAAAACTTGGTTTGCAACGACTCTTTTGGCCGTTACATTTCAACCGTTACTACCCCTCCCCCCCCACACACACACCTTCCAATTACCCCCCACCACCCATTAAATTTTTTACTATAAATATACTTCATTTCAATTATTTTTTTCACACAAATATTATCAATTTTCATACTCTCTCTTAATATTCTCTCAAATTCTCTCTAAATATTTCTAGTTTTATTATATTAGTTGAACACTTGAAGTTGAGGATTTATTTATTATATTAGTTGGAGTTGAAGATTTTTTGAAGATATTACAAGCTTCAATTATCATCTTTTAATTCCAACATTTGTTATACGTCTGCTTTGACGCAGGCGTTCGGTATATTCGTTCCAACTTTAATCTCTTTTTATTTACGTTAATTATCTATATTTTTAATTTTTAGTATCTACATTTATTTACGAACATCAATTTGTATTTGTATTGCTTGTTTTAATATTTTATTTTGAATTATGAATTTTGAAAAAAATAGTAGTGGTAAAAAACCAATTTGTAGTAAGGTCTTTCGTAGAAATAAAAAAAGTAAGGCTAGTACTAGTTCATTACCGCCTAGATTTAATGAAACTTCATTATCACAACCTAATGGTTTCGATGTTGGTATCGATATGGAATTAGATAATGAGACCCTGAATAGGAGTTATAATAATTTTGAGGAAGACTTACCAAGGAAGATGATATAGAAGAACAAGAATTAGGTGATACCCCTACCCCTACTAGTCCGGTTACGAAATTATCGAAACACGGTGAAGAACTGCCCCCTTAACTTGGAATTTACTAGGGCCAAAGGTACCGAACGTACTAAAAGGTCTTTAGTTTGGAAATTTATGGAGCATGATAGGGTAAAAAGTACTGCTAGTTGCAATAAATGCAAGAATGTTTTTAAACATTTGACTGGGGGAAAAATGGCGGGACAGGATTGCTAACTTCGCATTTGATGAGATATAATAAAGAATTTATTGGTCTAAAAAATGAGGCTAAGGCAAAAAAAGATGGTACAACATTTGTACATGAATCTGTAGGATGTAATATGGTTCAAAAGCGTTTAGACATGTTTAACCTGGCTGAAGCAAGTTCATCCTCGACATATAGTGAAGATGTAGATAGAGAAGAACTAGCGAAAATGGTTGCTGTTATGTATTTGCCTTTTAGTGTTCCTTCGCATCCCGATTTTATTCATTATATTCAATGAGTATATAATCCCTCTTTTAAAGGTTTTTCACAAAATACAATTAAAAATGATATTTTTAAATTTCAAGCTGAACATTGTCATTTTCTTCGTTGCTTATTTGATAAATTTGATGGTAGAATATCTGTTACTTCTGATATGGGTACTAGTGTTGTCGGTAATGATTATTTTACTCTCACGGCTCATTGGATTGATCACGATTGGAACATGCAAAAAAGAATTATTGCTTATAAATATGTCGATGAGTCTAAAACCGGTATGTATATAGCTAGTATAATTGCGGAGAGCATGAAATATTTTAGATTTATTGGTAAACATATATCATGCACATTAGATGATGCTTCTAATAATTTGAAAGTTATTGACGAGTTAAAAACTAGATTATGTTTAATGTATCAAGATCATTTTCATGTTAGATGTTCTGCACATATTTTAAATTTGACAGTACATGATGGTATTCATTTGTTTGGAAATGGTTGTCTTAAAGTGGGAATTGCTTGTAGTTCTATGTTTAAAAATTAAAAAAAAACTGTAATGGATGATTTTAAACATAAATGTGAACAATGTGGCCTTCCATATAGAAAAATTCCAAAAGAAATTCCTACTAGATGGAATTCTTTGTTTCAAATGTTTGAAGTTGATGTTATATATCGTAAACCTATACAATTAGTTTATAATTCTTATAATGAGGATGTTAATTTAATGCTAGATGAAGATGACTGAACTGAAGTAGAAGAACTTTGTAAATTTTTGAAAACTTTTTATCAAGCTACGAACACAGTATCTGTTCAATATTCTCCAACTATTTATTCTATTTTAGTAACTATTACTGCTATTTCTAAAGTACTTGTTGAATAGAAAAAAATAGGTCCTAACAAAGAGGCAATTGAAGCTATGATTGAAAATTTTTAAAAATATTATTTTCCTATTCCACAAATTCTCTTAACAACTAATTTATTAAACTCATTTTATAAAGAACATGGTACAGTGATGTTGGTTAGAAAATTATACAACAATTTAGAAATTGGACTTCATGAAAAGCCATCAGTTGAAACTTCTTGTGCTAGCATAGTATCTACAGCTAGGAGTTTATATAACTTGTATCGAATTATGGAACAAAATATTGGGCCGATTGAACCTCCTACTTCTAGACGTAGATATGATGATTTAGATGACGAGATGGGCGAAGAACTTGGTCTTCAATGTTGTAGGATTAATGATTTTGATTCGTATCTTTCGCAGGAACGGAAAAATATTAGAGATGAAACTGGAAAACAACAACTTTTATCGTGGTGGAAGACCCGGATCAGACAATTTTCAAAACTTTCAAGGATGGTTCGAGATTTGTTATCAGCTCAAGCTTCTTTAGTTGCTTCGGAGCAAGCTTTCAGCGCAGGAAGATTTATAATAGGAGATCATAGGTATTCGTCAGCAAGGGATAGTTTGAAGATTTCGGTATTATTTAGAGATTGGATCAATGCCGAACGAAGAAATTTTAGGCTCCCCAAATTACCGCCCTATATTGAAGACGAAATAGATGAAATTTTGAGGAAAATAGTGATGATGGAATGGAAGCAATGGAGGAACAAGGAAATAGACCAATTCCGGAGGATTTATCCGCCGAAGAATAAGAAAAATTACGTCAAAAAAATTATAGACAATTTAGATATTAATAAGATTCTACAATAGAAATCTAATTCACACAGAACCCTTCCTAGAAGGTGGTTGCATAGATTAGATTTACATTTAATATCTTTGTAATAAATGTACAACGTACGAAATTTGAATAAATATAATGGTTATTCTCCTAATTTTGTTTTAAATTTTATCTTTTGTTTATTGCAATTATGAAAAAAAAAATTATATTAAGTATTTAAGTTTATAAAGTTAGAAAAAATTTTAACTTCTTAAACTTACTAAAAATATTATATTAACTTAACATATATTTTTTAAGTTAAAATTTAAAACCTTTTACAATAATTAAAACTTAAACTTATTATAAAAAAGTTAATAAATTATATAAACTATATAAGTTAAATATATATATATATATATATATATATATATATAAAACTTATATATTAATTCCATTAAGTTATAATTTATATTAAAACTTAAAAAGAAAAAATTGGTACCAGCGGCGATATTCCGGTAACGTTCCGGTATCGCTTCGGTTTGTTTCGGTTCCACACCGGTAGCTAGCGGACCGATCCGAACAAGAGAAATTTTCCGGTATTCCGATTTCGATAATTCCGGTTCCGACAATATAAAACGGTAATGAGGTTCCGATACCGTTTTGGATCCGATTAAATCGGTCCGACGGTTCCGGTTCCGGTTCGTTGACAGCCTTAATCATGAGGTCATGAATATAAATGACAATGAACATTTTAGCTGCTACGAGACCATGAGGTTGTGAATTCAAATGAACATTTTAGCTGCTATGGGACCATGAGGTCGTGAATTCAAATGAACATTTTAGCTACTATGGGACCATGAGGTCGTGAATTCAATCGACAGTGAAAATTTTAGCTTACCAATTGCCTTAATAAGTACTAAGGGATCATTTTGATGTAAGGTATAAGTTATAATAGTTTTGGGGATAAAATGTAAGATTATTTTATCTCATGTTTGGTAGAAGGTATTAGTTAGTCAAGAGATTATTTATTCCACCATTTATGCCTTAGTAATAGAATAAGTTATCCCATATATATGGTGAGATAATTTCGGAATAGTTAATTTCAAAATTAATTATTTCGGAATAACTTGTTCCCAATCAAATGACCCCTAACAGAATAACATGTACTATCTCCATTTAAAAAAGAATAAACAATTTTACTTTTTAGTTCGTTTGAAAACAGACCTTTTCTTTTTCTGCAACACTTTAATTTCCCATTTTATGTGTTGATATTTGATCGGGTATGAAGTTTAAGAAATAAGTGATGACTTTGTAAGGTTTACAAAATTGTCCCTTTTAAAATTATTTTAATGTTTACTTTTTTCTTGTCTTTTCATAATAAATGGGATTTACTAAAGATAAAATAAGTATGATGTCATTAAATAGTTACCAAATAAGAAAATGTAATATTCTTTTTGGAATGGGCCAAAAAAAAAAATGACGACATAAAATGGTACGGAAAAAGTATTTTTTTTTTTTAAATCCTGTGATGAGATAGAAGATTCATTGTTTTTTTTTT